>NC_088361.1:30920951-31028451 GCF_034508935.2 Berghia stephanieae
CTTGAGAGAAAGAAATAATATTTTATGCTGAGATGAGATAACCATTGAGGAAATTCGGAAGTGCTTTTCAAGTTGGACAAAGAGATTACGTTACGTTATTAAAGAGGACGGCGGTGCTAAAGATCACTTAAAGTGCTAACTTTGTTATCTTTGGTTAGACCAAAATAGGCGGTATGTGATTGTGTTCCATAGATGATTTCTTACTTGATGAGGGGAATTATGATGAAAATAGTGTTTATGGTGACATAATTAATGTTCGCTAAAAATGGCAACAAAAGTTAAGATCATCTTAATTTTACTCTCTGTTGCGTCATTTTTCTCTGATATTGTGTTTCTGAATACTGTTTTGAAAAATCCCAGTATCTTTTTTGTTCCTCAATCCATATTCATAAAATTTCGACAGTCTACTTATAAGGATTAGCTTTATTTGTATTTTAAATTTGAAAGAAATTCAATGAAGACTCTCAAAGATACACGCCGACAAAGAGCACCGCGTTTTGTTTGGATTTTTTTGTTTTTTTTGTTGGGTGTTTTTTTTTTTGTTTTTTTTTTTGTTTTTTTTTTTTTTGTTTATTTTGTTGTTTTTTTGTGACCACTTGATATATCTAGTTTTGATAACCGAAAGCAATTTAAGACTTGTTTTTGGCATTGTTGTAGGTAAAAAGTCTATTTTTTCTTTTTAAAGTAAAGCCATAAGGCCCATGGAGCCGGTGTTTATTCCGGTTTCTTTAGCGTGAAACGAGCAATAGCAATAACTTGACATCATTTGGATAGGACGCTAGTCTATCGCAAAGTTCTTTTTGCCAGATGTAGCAAAACCAGCTACCCAAACCACTGCTGGTTGGACAGGGGGTGGGGGGGGGGTCAGAAAAATATAAACCTCGACTGCACCCGGGATCGATCTTGGTTCTTTTGCATGTGAAACGAGTGCTCTACCAATTGAGCCATCGGAACCCCCGTATTTTGCTTTGTATTTCCATTACAACTATTTAAATCATGTCGGTTTAGGTTATCAGACTTATACACAAACGTTAACGATTACGATCCCGAAGAAGAAACCTCGACGTTGGTCGATCGTTCAGGTTCGGGGTAATAGTTAACTTTCTATTATCTTACAGCACGAGGGAATAGTTTGGATTCCACAATTCATTGGTTTGGAGGTTCCACAATTAAGCGGTTTGGGGTTTCCACAATTAATCGGTTTGGTTCTGCATGGTCCGCATGAGCTTTTATATTCCATTGCCAGGTCCTTTTATGTGCAGACTTTCCAAGCGAATTTGAATTTTTTTGTATGGCTGGAAATTTGAAGAAATAAAAAAGAATGTTAAGAAAAGGAGATAAGATAAGATAATATATTATACCTTATTGATCCTTTGTGAAAATTACAAGTTAATATCACATCGATATGTAACAAGAGATTCCACATTCTGATCATGCGTTCATTCATTCGAAAGACTTAAAATAAAGATTAAAAAAACAAACATTCTAACATTACACTTTTGTAAGTAAATATTTTTTTAAAGTAATAATAAATAAATTAATCAATTAGAATATCTAACTTGAATTTGAATCCTTTAATATTGCAAATTAAATTTAGAAATGATGTGGGTAAATAGGAAAAGAATTATTACTATCTGTCGAGTTATCAGGAACTTTAACCCAACTATAACAGGGTGAAAGAGGCACCAGACGACTTCTGACTTTGGGGAAAGCTATTTACTCCTACTTTACTCCTACCTGCTTGCCACTTCTCCGATATAGACGCGACAGTAAGTAGTTTGTAGTAGCAGAAGTGGTAGTAGTAGTAGTAGTAGTAGTAGTAGTAGTAGTAGTAGTAGTAGTAGTAGTAGTAGTTGTAGTAGTAGTAGTAGTAGTAGTAGTAGTAGTAGTAGTAGTAGTAGTAGTAGTAGTAGTGTTGTAGTAGTAGTAGTAGTAGTAGTAGTAGTATTAGTAGTAGTAGTAGTAGTAGTAGTAGTAGTAGTAGTAGTAGTAGTAGTAGTAGTATTAGTAGTAGTAGTAGTAGGAGTAGTAGTAGTAATAATAATAATGCTGAAACATTATATAGCGCTTTAACTCCGAGACACCAGACTCTAAGCGCTTAAATTACAAATTACTTTGGCTGAAACATACTCATTAACGCTCACAAGCACACACACGCACACACACACATACACACACACACAACACAACACAAACCAAAACTATCTTGCTTCTCATACCATCTACTAAAATCGAAACAAATATGTTTTAAGCGAACGTTTAAAAATAGACAAAGATTCTATTTTTAGTAGTAGTAGTAGTAGTAGTAGTAGTAGTAGTAGTAGTAGTAGTAGTAGTAGTAGTAGTAGTAGTAGTAGTAGTAGTAGTATTCATACATTTAAAGTTGTCTCTCAATCATCTGACGGTCGCCGTCGAGATGGCGGCGAGGTGGGAGAAATACGGCTAAAAGTGAAGTCATAGTTTTTTGTTCAGCCTCCATTATGCAGGTGGTGCGTTCAGTATGTGCTAATTTCTACTTTCGAGTTCAATCTGCACCACAGTGGGAATTTTCTTATAATTTACAATTGCATGTTTATATCTCATTCGTCTGTAGTGTTTCATTTAACCTGTTTTGTTGATAAAAATGGGAAACCCGAATCGTTCATTTTATCTATCTTCGTATATTAATTTGAAACTTACATTCAATTTTACATTGTTATCGATATTCGATTTTGATAAGAGTAAATTAAAGCTCTGATTCAGTTGACAAAAACGTAGATGGATCTAGGTGCACAAAAGCAACTTTCAAATAAAATTAGGTATCTACCCTCTATGGACGTTGCTTATGTTTTGTTTTGTTTTTGTTTGTTTGTTTTTTTCATATCGATAAAATTATAGTCGAGGACTAAAAATACCTGGAAGAATGTGAGTATTCATAGAAGCAGACATCAGGGGGGGGGGGGGGGGAGTTTAATCTCAAAACAATGAATATAACAATGCAATACCCCTTCTCGACCGATAATAAAACTATAATAATAAAACAACTAAGCGGTTGGTTCCATGAAAGACGAGAGAAAATTTCTCTAATGCTGCAAACTGAGTGCATTCATTTTCCTCTCCGGTTCGTCTTGCCGTCCATTTGACCTGTCCTCTCAGTGGGTCTCTTGTTTTATCATAGCAAAGTGAGTTCAACTCACTCGTTTTTAGTTGCCGAACCGAACATAAACCGAACGCGAACGTTTTATCTCGGAATTAAAATTTCTTTTAGTTTCCAACCAACAAAGGGAAACAACACACGGAGTTTCTTTGTTATTGTTTTAGAACACCATTGAATGATCAGTTCTCACAAAATAACACGTTTAAGCGGCGGACCCTCCATCGACCACAATGATGATGATATTATAGTGTCAGATCAACGAACTTGTGACTAGCCAAAGACTTTTTAGCCATATTACCTTTTGCAAAAAGAACATTTTTTCTCAACAAAACTATGTAAAAGAAGCCTCAGATTTGAGACTTTTTGACAAGTTAAAGCTCTCTTTTATATATTGATATAAAGTTAACGTTTTCTGGTTCAAATAAAAATGCGTTTTATCAGTGCACAATAGTTCTCTCAAAACCTGCAATGTTACTTCTTCTAAATAGTTTTGTTTATTGAGAAAAAAAAAGGCTTTTTCGGGATGAACACTAAAGTGTAAAACCGTGCCTTCGCACTGAAATACGGAAATGAAAAAATATATTTATACAATGTCAACCCTAATCCTTTTGTCTTTTCAATTTAAAGTTAGGAATATATTTTTTTGCCTGTTGCCTTAAGAAATCTATTTATTTATCTATTTAATCATCTATTCCTATATATCTATTTTGACAAAAATGTGCGATTGCGGCTGTCCCCCGCCCAAACCAGAATGCCGTCAACATAAACCAGATCCTTGCTGTCACCGTAAACCAGTAATATTAGGACAATTAGGAGTGTTTACCAGAGCGAATTACCTCATGGAATATTACCTCCAAGGTAGAGTGTTAAAACGTAGCCATCGTTGAGTTATAGCCTGACACTGAAACCTAAAAAGACTGGCATTTTGAAGTCATTATTTGGGTTTTGCACCGCCTAGTGAATTGTCGTTAGTAGTGCTCATGTAAACAAGTGGTCCCATTGGTTGAACTATTGAATACAAAATCACGCTTTGTTTTCTTTTGTGGCCAAAGACTGGTATTTTGACGTCAGTTTTTGGTGAGTGTCAGGCTATAAGTTAACGATGGCTACGGTTAGATTCACCTTGTGGAATATTACTTCACATGTAGAATGTTAGAATTGCGCCATGGAATATAACCTCAAATGTAGAGTATTATAAGCATTATCTCACGGAATATTGCCTCACATATATAGTGTTAGACTTAATTTGTGGAATATTACCTCACATCCAGACTATTAAGTTTTCTGGGGAAAAATTTTTTGGTCTATGAGTCTATGCCAAACAGTTCTACCTGACAACCTTCTTTTTGTTGTTGTTGTTGTTTTTGTTGTTGTTGTTGTTGTTGTTGTTGATCTTGCTCTTGTTGTTCTTGTTCTTGTTCTTGTCCTTGTTGGAATGTTACGGGTCAATCGAAAGTTACAAATTATTAGTTGTCCTTCAGAGCCATTCGGCCCACGGAGCCGGAGCTTATCCAGGTTTCTATTGCGTGAAACAGGCAATAGTAATTGCTTGTTATACTTTGGATAGGACGCTAGTCTGTTGCAAAATACTCTCCGCCAAATCTAACAGACTCAGCTATCCATTTACTGCTGAGTGGACATGGGGGTCAGAATAAAATTCGACTGCACCCGGGATCGATCTCGGTCCCTTTGTGTGTGAAGCGAGTGCTCTACCAACTGAGCTATCGGTATCCCTGGATCGAATCACAATTTCAAGTTTTGGACACAAGTTTTTACTGGTCAGCTCAGATGAGATATTCACGGAGTCATTATGCGTAATCTTAGGTATAATTAGATACTTTTATTGCCATAATAAGCATAACTACGAGCAGGGTAGTGTTGGTCGCGGCCCGGCCTTTTGATCTCGGTAGCGTCGATGGCGGGAAATAAATTACGCAGGCACCTGATATAATTCTCGTCTCTCGGCTTGTCTGTAAGTAATTCAGCGTTATAAAATCCAAAGGTCGGCAGTCTTGTAATTCAGGCAGGGTTGTAAAATTATGTAGATTATGAATATGTGTGTGATTTCGAAATCACTACACTGTTGTAGTTTCTTGGTCAATCTCCGAGTTTCTGAGCCAAAGAAAAGGATTTCATGTAGGTGCTGATGAGTATTTTGTGGCAACGGTGTTATTGAAAATTCCCTATTGTGGACAATAAAGAGATATCATTATCATTATTATTATTATTATTATTATTATTATTATTATTATTATTATTATTATTATTATTATTATTATTATTATTATTTCGATGTCAAGATTCTATTCAGGAAGGTAGCAGCATCTAGTGGTATCACACCACAATGTTATGACGTTATATCCAAGCGGTGGAATCTTTACCACATTCGTGTATAGTCGTAAGCCTGCCCGGCAGCCGCGTCACACATGTTCAGCCAGATGCTCTGCGGTTTCAGGTTCTTTGCCGTAAAGTTTACAAGTTGGAGAGGTTGAAAGTCCTCACTGATGAAGCATGGCCGCTGTTGGATAGGTTCTGGACTTTATCTTGTTTGCAGTCACCAAAGGTCTTATCCTCTTATTGTTGCATAAGCCTGGCATATTCTTTTCCAGCTACAACAACCCCAAAGGAAGACGAAGGTTAATCTCGGGGTTTTAAAATTTTTATTTTTATCTGACATTTATAACTTTATCTGTACGCCCTCCCCCTCCTTAAACGCACCTCCTACACAGCTCGACCAAATTGAAGAGCTGACTCCCTTGATAGTTTCTTTCTTCCCTGTGATTAATATGAAGGTTTATTCCAATAAATTTCTTCCATTTTATTTTTTAACCTTTGATTTTGCCGGTGACCTGTGTTTGTGTGTGTGTATGTGTTGTGTGTGTATGTGTGTTTGTGCGTCTGTGTGTGTGTGTGTGTGTGTGTGATGAAACAGTGAGATGTAATCTTGATTTAGGGACAATAGATCGATTGCTGATGAGAACCACAGACTAGAAGAATCTTTTTTAATTGTCATCTTCTCCACCAGGAGTGAGAAGGGCTGGATTCTTGGAAGCCTTTGGTACGATCCTCACTGGAATGCTCCTCATGATGGTGATGTTGGCTGTGATCGGTGAGGACCTAAAATGAATAGATAGTCAGATATATTGCTTATCGTCTCAATGCGCTTGTATGTCGGGGTAAAATGACACTGAAAATTGAATCCAAAGTCTAAATCCCAAAATTATACTTTAATTTTAATGGCTTTTGACTGCTACGATCGAATATCAGAACCTGGTCGGTGTTGTTGTAGTATCAGCTATATTAAAATCAAACGGTTATTTACGACTTGTGTTATCGATGTATCAGCTATCTTTAAATGATAAAGCTACTTTTGACTGGTGTGATCATGGTATCCACTGTAATGAAATGAAAAAGTAACTTCCGACAGGTGTAATTATGGTAGTAGATATAATAAAATCAACAAAATTACTTCTGACTGGTGTAACGATGGTATCGGGTACTTAAAATGAAAATAATATTAATGACTGGTGTAACCATGGCATCACGTACATGAATGTGAAAAAGCTACTTCTGACTGATGTAAGCATGGTTTCAGGTACATTAAAATGAAAAAGCTACTTCTGACTGGTGTAAGCATGGTTTCAGGTACATTAAAATGAAAAAGATACTTCTGACTGGTATAATCATGGAATCGGGTATATATTTTTTTTAATTGAGCTTTTATATAGCGCAATATCACTAAACGTGCTCAAAGAGCTTTACAAATAGTCCCTGATCAACAGCAACAAGTAACATGTAGAACAAGACATGACACCTGTTAGGCGATATTACAATTTTTTTATTTCCGACAGAGACAAAGTTGTCAACTTCCAGGTACTCATTTTACACCCGAGTACGGTGAGAAAATGTGAGTAAAGAGCCTTTTCCAAGGACTCAACTATGCGCTGAGCGAAGCTTGAAACACGAACTTCCGATCCGAAAGCGAGTGTTCTTACCACTAGACCACATAGCCGCACAAATTAAAATGTAAAAGTTACCTCTGACAAGTGTTTTAATGGTATCAGGTGTATTAAACTGAAAACGTTACTCCTGACTGATGTAATCATGGAATCAGGTTTATTCAAATGAAAATGTTTCTCATGACTGGTGTAATCACAAACTGTTTTGTTTTTTTTACAGACTACCTTTTCGGCTTGCAGCTTTCAACAACCATGGGTATGTGATAAAATTTAACTGCAGCATACACTGACAAAACGATACTAGTTTGTTTTGACCAGAAATCTTTTATTTCATATTATAACGATTAATTAACTTGTTTGTGTGTGTGTGTGTGTGTGTGTGTGTGTGTGTGTGTGTTTATGTGTGTATGTAGTTTGTATGTTTGTTTTAATTTATTTGTTGTTTATTGTTTTGTTTTGTTTTGTTTTGTTTTGTTTTTCTCTCTTTTTTGGGGGGGGGGGGTGGTGTTCAATTTTTTTATTTTTTTTTTATTTTTGTTTGTTTGTTTTTTGTTTGATTTTTTGTTTGTTTTGGACAAGGGCGACAGTATTGGCGATCAGGTGATAATTTTACACATAAGTTTGATGAGAGAATGTGAGCCTTATCCAAGGACTCAACTCGGTTCCAAGATTCCAATGCGCTTCACAGAGCATAATATCACAAAAACTCTCATATATTTCGTTGCGGATAGGTCGTAATATAACGCTTTTCTCCCTCACTTTCTGCAAAGAGATGGGCGCCCTACATACCAAGTCGAATGTCGCTACAGCGATGGTTTTTTTTTTTTTTTTTTTTTTTTTTTTTTTCATTTTCTCCGACTTATTCTGTCTTTTCTGTCTCGTACTTTTATGTGCTCTTAACTTCTCGTCTTTTTAAAGCTCCGCTACAAATTCTCATGTTTTTAAAAGACTATCAGGAGTTAAATATATTATGAGACATTGTAGGAATGGAGTTTTAGTATGTTAAACTCTCTTTAAAATTTAAACTTTCAAAAAAACGACATTTTAAAAAAATGTACAGGAAGAATGATTTGATGATGATGATGATGATGATGATGATGATGATGATGATGATCGTGATGATGATGATGATGATGATGATGATGATGATGATGATGATGATGATGATGATGATGATGATGATGATGATGATGATGGTCGTCTTTTCTCTACAACTACAGGATTTGAAGAACCTCCCGGAGGCGTACCTCGGGGCGGAAGCTGGCTCGATCGTTGCAGTAAGGACAAACTTTTGTTGACTAGGGACCCCTTGTAAAGTGCTTTGAGCACGTTAAGCGGATATTGCACTGTATAAAAGCTCAATTTGTTTTTGTTTTTTTTTTTTTTTTTTTTGGTGTTTTTTTTTTTTTTTTTTTTTTTGGTTGTTGGTTTTTGTTTTGTTTTGGGTTTTTTTGTTTGTTTGTTTTGTTTTTGGTTTTTTTGTTTGTTTGTTGTTTTTTTTGGTTTTTTTTTGTTTGTTCGTTTTGCTGATTTGGTTTTTTGGGGGTTTTTTGTTTATTTGTTTGTTTTTTTGTTTTGTTTTTTTTTTTGGTTGGGAGGTGTATTTTGTGTGTGTTGTTCGGGTATGTTTTTTTTACAAACCGGGACAAACTCAACTATGTTATGTTTTTTAATGCTTATGATTTATCAATCTATCTCTGACTAATGTTGCGATAGTTTTGATTTACATTTTGATGACTTCTTTATTTGTGTGAGAGTAGCTGGTGACGACAAGCTTGAGTTTCTGTTTGTTTTTAGTGTTCCCATTAAATCCCATAACAAATGTTCTGATGGAGACATGTGCTGGCAATTTTTATCAAGTTTGGCACCAAATACCAAAACTGAGTTATTTGCACTTTAGATACCTCGAACATTAACTTAAAAATTATACCAGAAATGACTTTTTTAAATGGTTAAAATCCATTAATTATACCGTATAGTTCAACTGTGGTTGAATTTCAAGCCCATCAAAAATATGTTTCAATACTAAAACTCATCTCTTCATAACAATAGTTCCATGAAATCAACTCTTTCGTGTCATACATCATTGGAAATCTTACATTAAGCCCTAAAAGATGGTATAAAATATAAAATATGTATTCATCCTATACTTGAAAATTCCCACATCTCTTAGTTGAATTTCCCATTTCAGCTTTTACTGCTTTTTTTTTTCCTTAAGTTGTTCTTTTTTTTAAAAACATATATTACAGTGTTATGTTTAGAGCTTCGTTCATTTCAATTCATCTCTTAACAACGGTACCGTCCGTTTTCAGTCTGCTGTCAAATGTTGTTGTAACACGGAAAAAAATTATAACTTTGAGCATTTTTCACATTAAAACATTTATGCCAATCAAAATAATCATCTGTCCAGGTGCAGCTATGTGGTCTTGTGGTACGATACACGCTTTCGGATTGGAAAGTCCATGGTTTGAGTCAATCTCTGCGCTCAGAGTTGAGTCCCTGGAAAAGGCTACTTTAGTCAAATTATCTCAACATACTCAGATGTAAAAAGAATACCTGGCCGTTAACAGCCTTTTCTCTTTCCTGGGAAAAAAATGTGATATCGCCTAACAGGCGTCGTGTCTCGTCCAATATGATAAGTGTTCTTGTTAGTTAGGGACTCATTGTAAAGCGGTTTGAACTCATTTTGTAAATATTGCTCTGTATAAAAGCTCTATTTTTAAATAAATTCATTTTACAATATATTGATCAAATTTCGTGACGCTGTACTATTTTGCAGTGCAAGATATATTATTTAACCAGATTTGAATCTGGCTTTACTTACTTTTCATAACATGTATATATATATATATATATATATATATATATATATATATATATATATATATATATATATATATATATATATATTACGATTTCTTATCGTTAATTGATGGTCGTAAAATAGACAATTGCCACAACGTGTAATGAAACATTATCGTGTTTTCTTTTTCAGAACGCCGTAAGTACTTCTAACATTCATAGATCAAGAACTGGACAAAAATTAATACTATAATATCTTTTACCAAAAAAAAAAAAAAGAAAAAAAAAGAAAAGAAGAAAACAACAAAGTACTAAACAGGGACCGTTTTAGGCTCAATATTCTCTTCAGCCAACAAAGGATTTTATTTTATTTTTTGTTGTTATTCTTGTTAAAGTTGTTGTTAATGCTGGCTAAGGAAGAATTTGGAGCCCGAAACGTTCCTTCTAGTGTATTCTCTTGTTAGCTGTCAAAGATTTAATACTCATTTTTCTTTTATTTTTTTTTTTATTATTTTTTTTTTTTTGCTTTGTTTTGTTCTTGTTAGTTTTTGTTGTTTGGTTTGGGGTTTTTTGTTTTTTTTTTTTTTTTTTTTTTTTTTTGGGGGGGGGGGGGGGGGGGGGGTTGGTTTTATTTTCGTTTGGTTGGTTACGGTTTTTTTAAACTTTTTTTTTGTTGGATATTTTTTGTGTTTGATTTCCGCTGTATGGAAGAAATTTTTCTTCTTGCTCTTATTTATATTTTTTTATTCTGTTTGTTTTCTTATTTATCATATTTATGTCTTATTTTCATAAAAATATCATAAATCACAAAAATGCATTGTCACCCTGTGGTTCTGTCTAAAACTACGTATTTTTTAACATTTAATTTGGGCACATATTTCTCTCTTTTAAGGTGGACATCATCCGTATCATGACCATCACCAACATCATCACCACCACATCATCATCAGCATCATCATCATCATCATCATCATCATCATCATCATCATCATCATCATCATCATCATCATCATCATTCTCATGATTATCTCATCATCAGCAGCAGCGTCATCATCATCATTATCATCTCATCATCATCATCATCATCATCATCATCATCATCACCAATACTTAGTTTTGTCCTTTTAGGTGATCTCAAACTAAGTACTCTGACAGTGTCTCTCTTAGAATCTACATCTGTTCCCTATTTGAACCCTTCCCCTTTGTCTTACTTTTTCTCTTGTGCTTTCAAATTGTAAATCTAGACTCTTTGACTCTACCATTGTCTTACAAGCGCTGAAATGACCTAAATGTGACGCAAGTGCAAGTGACGTAAAACCCCTAAAATTCGTGTTGTTTTTATTACTTTATTTTTTTTTTTTTTTTTGGCGGGGGGGGGGGTGGGAGGACGTTGTGGGTTTTCTTGGTGTTTTTTTAGGAGGGGAGGTCTTTAGTTTATTTGTTTTTCTTTATTATTTATTTATTTATCAATGTATCTATTTATCTATATCTTTAGTAGGGGGCGTCTTTTTTATTCTTTTTTTTTTTTTTTTTTGGGGGGGGGGGGGGGGGGATTTTGGGGAGGACCAGATATAGGACCAGATTTAAGTAGTGAGTGACTGTTTAAAACTTTTCAACTATAATAATGTTTTCTCCATCTCTATTTTCCCTAGAATGCCCATCCATCGTACGATACCTCAATGCCTTACTGACGCCTGGCTGGGGCAACAAAGATTCCAGACTGTCGTAAAACCCAAGGCTTTCATCCCTTGTTTGTCGTAAAGAAGGAACGAAGTTGACGTCACTCAGCTCTTATTAGTAATTTATAGACAGTCGGTTAGTGATGAGTCCTCACTAGATAATATTATATCAATCAGACTATAAACGTTTAAGGTTACACACAATTTTGTGTGTTGTGGTGTTTAATCTGGCTGGCGGATGTTTGAGTATTTTACCTAAACGCATAGCATCACTGCCGTATATCACCTATTTTTTTTTCTTTTCAGTCATATCAGTTTTACTTCAAATATCGATAGATTAACACCCCCCCCCCCCCCCACCACCACCACCACCTCAATCTACTTTTCAATTACTCTAAAACCTAAACTATACTCAGGTTTCAAGATCCAACGTTGGTTTGCTGAACCGTGTGATGTCACGTATCATGTGGTCGACGCTTTGCTGTAATGCTAAATATTTTATTTACAAGCATTTACATGCTGGATACGATTTTACTCTCACCTTGCATAAATTATACAGAAATAAGGTTGAACATGTATATTGATGCATTGCGTTTGGACAAAAGACTCACAACATCTGCCAGCCGGATTTAACGTGTCAACACACAAATCTATGTGTAACCTTGAACGTTGATGGTCTGATTTATAGAATTTAGAAAGAACTACTCGTAAAAATGGCTGGCTAAAAAAACAATAACTAAGAACTGAGTGACGTCAATTTCGTTTCTTCTATAGAGCATTTCCTTCGTTCATCGCGCTCAATGCGCCTCGCAATAGCTCAACAAGGACACCATAATAACATACGGCTTTCAAAAAGGAAGGAACAACAGCAATTATTATGACATATGCTTCGATGACGAATTCAAGCAGTGTGACGTCAGTTATACCATCGTGATAAAAGTACTGTTGTTGTGATTATTGCTCACATCATTTTTCACCATTGTAAAATAAGAAATATGAATAAATTGATGAAATAAAACACAACAATATGGCCTCTATAATGCTAATGATTTGTTTTGTGTAAGTGGGCAGACGTGTGTTATTATAGTTTGTATTAGCTTTTTCAGAAAAGGGGAGGGGGGGGGGATTTTTGTTGCTTCATTGTAACTTTATTGTGTACTTCTTGGAAAGGAGATGTAGGATGCATTTTGTTTGCTATGTTATGTTTTTATGCTTTTAGTTTTTTGTTCTGGGTGTTTTAATGTTACTTTTTGTTAATAGGATTCAGTTGTCTGATGTCACGTCCGCCCAGCTACGAACAGCTTGGTTCTTAACAGAGAAAATCAGTACTTTTTATTGTTCATGCTGGCTAGAACTTTTTCACATGTCATGTGATCAGAATGTATAAAAGTCAAATGGAGAGAATGGACTGGCTCATTTAGGCACCTCCAGCTTTGGCTTTACTATATAAAAGTCAAAACATGATAAATTTCATAATGATTTTCTCTTCTGGATACACGTTTATGCTCGTCGAAGAATTTCATAAGGGCGTCCACCATTGTTCCGATAGTTTAGAACCAGTTACGAAGTTACTATGCGTCATTACGAGAGAAGTGACGTCACGACTGTTGGATCCTATTTGTATTAATCGTAAAAGCATGGTCTACAAGCTTTATGACTTTGACCAGATAGGGTTAAGATACAATAATATTTTTCACTTCAAGCACTTTAAGAGTATTCTCATCTTGTTGCTATTAATTCTTTTGTTAGATGACTTGATTTTTTCTTTTAAAAAAAAAATAAACAACTGACTGTCACAAATCTAAATATTATCTAATTTGTCCAAATCTATAGAAACATAATCGCACAAATGTGAGTCTGAGTTTGAAACGTTCTTCATTCCTACTCATCCCCCTTTAAAGAGATATTCTCTCTCAGTATGATATTTTTCTTCAAAATTAAGTACCATGATGACGTCAGTGAGTATTGTTGCCTTTGTTCTGTGATGTCACGAATTACTCTTTGGAAGTGTTTAACCTGTTGCATTCTTTTTCGTTCAACCGAGACATACAATATGCAATGTATTCATTTTACACCAGACTACTGTGATAGACTTGAAGTAAAGAGATATCTGCTATATCTAAACGTTGCTCTGCACTAATGGGACTCGAACCAGGAACCTAAGGGTCAGAAGGTGAATGTGAAACAACAAGACCACAATGTTAATTTGTTAGAAAATATCAATATCAGACTACAAGTAAGAGACTAAGCATTAGAACACTGGACACGCTTACTCATACAGAATCATTTAATTTTAAGTTCGTTTATATGAGGTAAACTCTGTCATACAATGACGAATCGCCTATTTAACTTTTTGGCCAGAAAACATGTACTTTAATTCTACTCCAACATGAAATCGGATAACGTATTTTACCTTGTCACAACGTCATAAACCTGAGACCTCAAAGAAGTCAATAAAATCCTTCTAAAGAAGTCAAGCATTTGAGACGTTTAACAAGTTAGAGGTCATTTTTATCTACCAATATAAGAAGTAAAAGTTATCTGTCCAAAATATTAAAATGTGTTCTGACATAATACGGAACAAAAACCAGGACATCACTGATAAGACATGGAAGACATTTTGTATGAGGATTGCAAGGCACACAGCTTGGTGTATGGCTCTATAATCCTTCGGCTTAGGAATACAAAACAAGAAAAATGATAAACTGTAAATTATGGAACGTTCTTTTGTCACCAATGAAATCGCTTATCTACAGATTAGCATTATCGTGTAACCTCTTCTGGCATGATCATTAACCCTATACAGGCGGGATTTAATTTTACTCCAACCTGAAACGGGATAACGTATTTTACCGTTTCACCAAGAGAGCGATAAAAATATGTTTACTCTGACTGCTGGAGTTCGTCTCAAATCTTATTGTTGTCTTGAAGGTACTGCCCCTTCCTACCTTTCGGAACTAATTGAAAGATATTCAAAACCCCGCCCCTTACTTCGGCCAGTGATTCCACAAAACTAGTTGTCCCTCGAATTCGGAAAAATGCTGGAATGAGATCCTTTTCTCATTTCGGACCCTCTATTTGGAACGCCTTAACGCAGAGCATTCGTGAAAAAGAATCTTTGTCTATTTTTAAACGTTCGCTTAAAACATATCTTCGATTTTAGTAGATGGTATGAGAAGCAAGATAGGTTTAGTTTGTGTTGTGTGTGCGTGTGTGTGTGTGTGTGTGTGTGTGTGTGAATGATTATGTTTCAGCCAAAGTAATTTGTAATTTAAGCGCTTAGAGTCTGATGTCTCGGAGTTATAGCGCTATATAAGTTTTCAGCATTATTATTATTATTATCATTATTATTATTATTATTATTATTATTATTATTATTATTATTATTATTATTATTATTATTATTATTATTATTATTATTATATTATTATTATTATTTTATGCGCTTTGCCAGTAGAAAGCCAAGTCAAGTCAATTATTCAAATAAAACAGATAAACATTATAGAAACCCTAAAATTAATCATAGTATAAGTAAACAACACATATACAATTCAAGTAAAAAAATCACTTACAGTATCATAGGTACAAAATTATCGATCACTATCCCTTCACTAAGGCTGGAGTCGGTGACGCCCATTAAGATACAACAAGGTATAAAGTAGAATCGAACCCTGCCTGTTTAGGGTTATACAGATCACATGGTCACAATGTTATTATTTGTTTCAATCTAACTTTCCCATTCTTCTTGGAAGTAAACCTGGTGTTTTGTGAGACGACACTGTAAGATTTGTCTTTATCGTGTCCTATCGTATGGATTATCTACAGTTTTAGTTCTCCACGTTCAGGTGGGTATCTAAAACCATAACTCATTCCTTTTTTAGGGGGAGTTCTAAACAAGTCCACTAATATTATATTTTAAAAGACGAATTAGAATTGTTGGAGTCTTGCAGCCTGGGGGCTTTGGAATTCAGTGCAAGTTCCAAATCGGGACGCGACCTTCTTGAGAACAAGTAACGCGGAATTTGTCTAAATTTTCTAAATGCAAGAATTCAGGAATTTTTATCATTGCAAACTTCAAACAACGTTGATTGTATTATTGAATTTCGGATTGAAAGAAATTATCTTTATTTATTTTTTGTAATGTTTATGATGTCTTTTTTGTTGTATTTTACCAGGACGGGTTTTAGTATGAAATGTTCCTCTTAACCTGTTATGTTTTGTTTGATTGTTGTTTTTTTTTAAATATTAGTAAAAGTGACACAAAGCTGTTTAGAGCTGTGGACTATAAAAAGTAATGAACAAAAATGAAAATATAACAACTTCGAAAAAGAACAAAATACCAAACACGAAACGTTTTGGGCTAAAATTCCTTCTTCAGAAAATAACAAAAACATTAAAAACATTAAAACATGACTTAAAGTCGAGACAGACAGCAGCAGAAAAGTATTTGGTATGTCACGTCGGCAAGTTCGATCTCGAAATTTCGAAATTGCACAAATGTCTGTCTGGATTTTAAGTGATAAATTAATTTTTTTGACTATTTTTGTCATTTGTTGAAAAGGGGTCTTGCGCTCAAAACGTTCCGTGTTTGTTTTTTGGGGGTTTGTTTTGGGGTTTGTTTTTTTTTTTTTTGTTTGTTTGTTTTGTTTGGTTTTTGGTTTTTTCTAAGCGGTTATATTCAATTTTGTTTATTATTTTTTAATGCTATTATTCTCGCTCAATGTTTTTACAGTTCATATTTTTTAGACAGTTTAGTATTCGCCGTGAGTATAGATGCTGACCGCTAAGATGACGTCATTTGTGAGTAGCATTTCGTTGGCAATACTATGCGTTACCTCTTTGGCGTACGGGGCTCACGAATTGTTGAAAAACCCCAGCTTTGAGCACGGGATTACCAACTGGCATCACGATGGATTCTCCATGCAGGCGGAGGGACTTTACGTACACAAAGGGGTTGCATCTGTCAAATGTACTGGCAGGTAAGTGTTAGCCCGTCAAAAAATGTTCTTTTAAAAATTTAAATTGAGATTGATGTGCGTTTTTTGTTTGTTTCTTTGTCTGGGGTTTTTTTTTTGGGGGGGGTCTTTTTTGTGTGTTGTATTTTTGTTTTGTTTTGTTGTTGTTGTTTGGGGGGGGGGGGAGAGGAGGGTTGTGTTGTTTGTTTTGTTTTGTTTTTGGGGTTTTTTTTAGGGGGGGGGGGGGTATTTTTTCTACCATATCTCCCAAACTGCAAAAACAAAATAATAGATCATGCCTGCCAATACGATCACAAACTACATTATCGTTAATCAGAAATATGTGCAAACTTCACAGCTTATAGTTTATTAGAGGTAATTTGTTGCTTCTGGCTCTCATAAGACAGTAAACAGTAGAATGACGCCATCAGCAAACTATCTACAAAGCCACACAATTAGATGACCATAAAACTTAATATTCTGCATCTGGTTCAACTTGACATGGTACGGGTTTGCTGCGGTGGGGCACATATGATAAACAGTTGTACTCTGATAAAACACTTTTTTTTTCATTTTGGCCATAAAACGTTCACTTCAAACATTCCGATCGATTAAAACGATCCTCAAGATGTCAGAAGTTCTCAAACCTAAGACTTCTTTGAACCCCCGGGTTTAAAACTTTTGGACTTCGTTAGAATTATGTAGTCCGCATA
Organism: Berghia stephanieae; assembly: GCF_034508935.2. Taxonomy (NCBI): domain Eukaryota; kingdom Metazoa; phylum Mollusca; class Gastropoda; order Nudibranchia; family Aeolidiidae; genus Berghia; species Berghia stephanieae. Next base: position 30,938,196 of record NC_088361.1, read on the forward strand.
AAGTCAAATTCTGCTTAAATTCAACACCGCTTGTTCGTCCCAAACTTTCTGTTCTTTATCTATGCGTGTTTCATTGATAAATGGTATAGTCAACCCAGCTTAACCTCACATTACCAACCATTGGTAAATCGTCACATGCGTTACGATGAAATCAACAATTTTCTCATTCAGATACATCACAAAATTTAGAGAACAAAATTGGTGAAGCTATAAAAACTTGATATTGTGTTGTAGAACTCATTTTGCAGAACAATAGTATGTATAGAATGTACTATTTTTGTGTTGGGTGGGTGTGAAATCTCTGGGAAATTTCTAAAAATGGCTGAAAAGGAGAGGGTTAAAGTTAACAAATCTTTCTTGTCCGGCAGTGCTGGCTCTATCAGGATTCCAATGTAAATGAATCCATCGATATTTGATGTAAAAATCATCCAGCCTAGATAAAAACAGATGTGTTTTGTCAGAACACAGCCGTACTGCAGGATGCATGCGATATTAAAAAAGAAAAGAATGTATTTGTTCCTGTACATAATGTTCTTAAACGTCTATTTTCCCAAAGGACTCGAACCTACCACGGCCCAGGACAGGACATCGATATCAAACGTGGTGGACGCTACAATTTCAACTCGTACATCAGATTGATCAATGAAAACCCCAACAAAATGTACCAGCTGGCTCGAGTCAAAATTGCATTCCATCTCCCTGACGGTATGATGATCTGGGGACATAGATATTAAACCTTGTACGACAGATGTATATCTATGTCTGGGGAATTGTAGATGAGAAGCCTATGTGCAAAAATCTATCAAATTTTGATAACTTATAACTATTTACCCCCCCCCCCCCCCCCCCCCCGACCCCACCCCATTTCCTTGGCCTATTAATTGGTTGCTTTCGCATGTTTCACTAAAATCCCAACCTATAGGTTTAAAATCTACTAAATTATACAATATAAATATCTAGTTATTGGTCCAAAACTAAAGTGCTGTTGGTATGTATACTAAATTATGTACATTAACCAGCAAAAGCCAACAAACTGTAAAGTGCTTATACCATGTTTTAAAGAATGGGGCGTGGATTGATAAAAATAAAGATACAATATTATTCATTTAGGATCAACTTAACTTTTAATGAAAAACTGAAGGCTTTTATTTACAGGAATTTGTTGGGTTTTTTTGTTTTGTTTTTGTTTTTTAATATTTGTTTTTCCATTTTCTTCGTTTTTCAGGCAAGACAATTTACTTCCCCGTGGCACGAAGACCGTATCTCACACAATCTGAAGGTTGGGTCGCCATCGGTGGGGATTTTGTAGCCCCTGATGTTGGTGGGTTAATTGTTACATTCCTTTCAATTCAATATGTTTGTTGTTTTTTTTTTTGTTTTTTTTTTCTTGTTTTTTGTTTGTTTTTTTGTTTGTGTGTGTGTGTGTGTGTGTGTGTGTATGTGTGTGTTTGTTCTTTTTTATTGGGGGAGGGGGGGGGGGTTGCTGATTTGTTCGTTTGTTGTTTATTTTATTTTTGTTGGTTTGCTTTATTTTTATTTTATTTTTTGTTTTTTGTTTTGTTTGAAAATCCTTTCTTTCGATACGCCAGCTTAGACTCCTGTTATAATTTCTTTATTGAACATACATTTTAATCAAGTTTAATTTTGAAATAGCTAGATATTATAGCATCTCTGCTTCCCCTTGTTTCTATCAAGATGTTATATTCCATTACAGCTTGCCATTTTGTAATCTTGTTTTCTTAGATATTGAAATAAGGTGTTATTATAATACGATTTTTAACCCTTTCATCGGGAACTTATTTATTGACCTCAAGGAAAGATTTCGAAGATTCGGTCTTTTGGCTCTCAGGTCAATACAATTCCTGATATCGGTGAAAAATCGTATAATGTTATCGTATTTTTCTGTGGTTGAAGCGTGGACAAGTGCCCGTCTCTACGTGGAAGGATTGGACCCCCATGTAGACTATTACTATGATGACGCAACTTTGACAGAAATTCCAACCATCGACTGGGAGACAGAGGCGAACAATAGAATTGAAAACCTCAGGAAAAGCAACATTCATTTCGTGTAAGTGCCAAGTTTCACTGCAATAAGGCCCTGAAGCCAAAATTTATTCCGATTTTTTAAAAGGCGTTTAACGCACAGTAATAACAATTGATTATCACCCTTTGGATAGTACTTAATCAGTCGCAAAGAACTTTCTGTTTTGTTTTGTTTCTGTACATTTAGTTTGTGTCTTTCAATGAAGCCCAAAACGCATCGTTGTAATTCCTTTCTTGGTAACAACAGTAAAAGTTCTTGTAATGTCAGGTTACAGAGAAATCGACGTGTACTTATTGTCAGGTCAGATAACCCAAATTGTTTTGGGCTCATTGTTGTAATATAAATACTTTCAAACTAGCGTAAAATATTTTCCATTACAATAATGTTAAATTGCTTCGGTTATCAGACCTGCAAATGTGTAAACGTCGAAAAAAAAATATAACCCATACTTTAAAGAATCAAGACGACTTTATAACGTTTAGACTGGACCACCTCTGGATACTGCTGTAAGGGGTTTGGGGGATGTTCTAAATCAAAACCAAATAAAAGAGGCAGTTTTATTCATATTTAAAACCTAATAAATTTAATTTTATGATAATTTTGATATTCTATTCCCTCCCTCCTTCTTCGCCCATTCTACTCGCCTCCCCCCGGCCAATTCCACCATCCTGTCTGTGTTTCCAGTTTGAACGTGGATTCTCACTTCAAAACAAGTGATCTTATGGTTCAGGTAAAAACACTTCTGTTCAACAAACCTATAACATTATTAGACACCTTTTCCTCCAAGTTTGTATTTTTTTTTTAAAAGAGAAAACATCACATGCCATAGCTGTATCTTGGATTGAAACCCTCAACTTCCCGTAGTGAGCTGAGAGTTCAACTCTTGTAGACCTTCCTAAATCCTCACAACTTGTTACCCCTTTTCACGTATTTTCTGTCCTTGTCTTGGCAACATTAATAAGACTCTCCTTTGTCTCAGTACCATAGATATCATTAAACAAGATAATTGTCTATAACCTTTTTATATAGATAAACAATATCGCTTCCGCAGAGCATACCAAAATTACCCTAATCATCATCATTATCATCATCATCATCATCATCATCATCAGCAGCAGCAGCAGCAGCAGCAGCAGCAGCAGCAGCAGGAGCAGGTAAAGCATTATCATAATCATTTTTGTTACCACCAATCTCCACTATCATCGTCATCATCATCATCATCATAGTCCTCATCATCATCATCAGCAGCAGCAGCAGGTGCAGCATTATTATCATCATTTTTGTTACCACCATCTCCACTATCATCGTCACCATCATCATCATAGTCCTCATCATCGTCATCACCATTATCATCATCATCATCATCATCATCATCGTCATCATCATTATATCCATCACCAGATCGACCACAAGAAACATTCTTTTGGCTTCGGCTCGATGGTGCGTGCTGATTACATGGTGGACTCCAACTTCAAAACCTACCAGAACATCGTCGGCTACATGTTTAACTGGGCCACCATCCAGGATTACAAGTGGAAATACGATAGGGGCACTCCGGTAAGGAACAATCTACATTTATTTTGAACCACTGATTGCATTATTTTTAGACATACCTATTGTTCACCCAGACACAGTAAAATTTAATAGCATATATATTATATATATATATATATATAATATATATATATATATATATATATATATATATATATATATATGAGTGTTGGTGGGTACTCCTAGGTACGAAAGTGCTCGATTTTGATGATTAGAGCTAATATAAAATATAAATTGTCTTGGCCATATATAATGTGAGTGACAATTTATATATATATATATATATATATATATATATATATATATATATATATATATATATATATATCCCTCTCTATCTCCCTCTCATCTCCCTCCCTCTTTCTCCCTCTCCTCTCTTCTCAACTCCCTCTCTCTCTCTCTCTCTCTCTCTCTCTCTCTCTCTCTCTCTCTCTCTCTCTCTCTCTCTCTCTCTATCTATCTATCTATCTATCTATCTCTCTCTCTCTCTCTATCTTTCTCACTATCTCTCTCTTCCTCTCCCCGCCTCTCTCTCTCTCTCTCTCTCTCTCTCTCTCTCTCTCTCTCTCTCTCTCTCTCTTTCTCTACCTACCTTTGTGTTTCTTAATAAACTTTTTACAGAATCGTGGCATGCACATACGACATAAAATGACAGTTTAAAAGATATATATTAATAGAATATTCCATTTACGAATCAAATCCCACGTAACAAATGGTTGGAGACTGTTTTGTTCTTTGCAGGCCCATCCAGACTTCACCGTCGCCGTGAAAGCAACTGATGAGCTGATAAGACGTGGGTGAGTGTTTGCTAGTAATACAAATTATTTGTTTTCTGACTGCTTTGAGAGAATAAGAGTAAAGAGCCTTTTCCAGAGACTAAACTTTGCGCCACCGGAACTCGAACCATAGACCTACCTGGAAGAGGGGAGAGGGTCATGCCACAAGGTCACAAAGCTTGTCTGTATTTAATCACATCCGAGGAGACTATTCTAAGAAATATCAGAACAATCAGACCATTTATTAATAGGGAAACTTGCAACAAATTGGTAACATCTTTGATATTCCCGAAAATGGACTACTGCAATGCACTGTTTGTTGGTCTCACAAAGGACAAAATAAATAAACTCCAGAAAATACAGAATATAATATAATAATATAATAATATAATAATATAATATAATAATACTTTATTGCATCCCAAAAAGGAAATTTTTTGTACAGACGTGTTATAATTTACACATAAGATAAAAATACAATGGAAATAGGATGTATATATATAAAAAAGGAGCAGCTCTATAACCAGAGCTGCGCTTTATAATATGAATAATTTCAACACTGTAAAATAGTTAAAACTGTCACTATAAATTGAAAATTGAAAAGATTGCAAAACAAATAAATTAATAAATTAATATTTATATTTTTAAAAAGTAAAAATGAGAAATAATTATATAAAATGATTATTGCTTGTTGTTATAAAGCCTAATACTGGACGGCAGAAAAGATTTTCGGTGTCTCTCTGTTTTCGTTGAAATAGAGAAAGGGCGACCACTTCTTTCTGACATAATAATTGATGGTCTTAGTGGATGATACTGGTCATTTAATATTTTAGTTATTTTATTTATACAAAATTTCTCGTATAAAAGATCTACATCGTCAACATCATTTATATAGCGTTTAATGGATTTTTTAATATTTGAATTTATTTTGTTCCTTTCCACTGCTAAGCAATTGCCTCCCCAAGCTGTTATACAAAATGACAAAACACTTTCGATTACTGCTCTATAAAATAATGTGCAGAGGGTTTTATCTATTCTAAACTGAGAGAGTTTCGATAAAAAATATGTACGTCTGCACATCTGATGCCTAATTATTTTCAAGTGTTCATCCCACTTGAGCCTGTCATCAATAGTTACACCAAGGTATTTGTAGTGAGGAACTCGCTGGACGAATTGGTCCTTTAATTTTAACGGTTCTATCGGTTCCTTCACTCTCCTAAAGTCAATCACTAGCTCCTTTGTCTTGCTTATGTTAAGCTCTAGGTGGTGGGCATCACACCAAGACACAAATCTATCAATTTCTTGCCTATAAGCCACTTCGTTGCCATTTGTTATGAGGCCTTGAAGAGCGGTGTCATCTGCAAACTTTATTAAAGGTACACTCAGGTTTTGACTTCTACAGTCATTCGTGTATATTGTGAATAATACAGGGGACAATACACAACCTTGAGGAGCGCCAGTATTTGTAGTTATACAGGAAGATTTGTTTTGCCCTAATTGAACATATTGTGCTCTCTCCGTAAGAAATTCGAGCACCCAAGCAATTATATACTTGTTTAAATTCAGACTAGTCAATTTTTGAACAACCAACTGAGGTTGCATTGTATTGAACGCTGAAGAAAAATCTGCAAAAAGCAATCTGCAATAGCTCCTAGCGTGATCTAGATGCCTGTAGATGTTGTTTGTAAACAGCAAAATGGCATCCTCTACGCCACGTCCTGGTTTGTAAGCAAATTGATGACTATCACTCAATGGCATAAACTGATTCCTAATTTTAACAAGAACAAGTTTTTCTAAAGATTTCATGACTATTGAAGTCAGTGCAACAGGTCTGAGATCGTTCATAGTTTCAAGTTTTTCTTTTTTTGGAACAGGAATAATTTTTGAAGTTTTCCAAATTTCAGGGATTGAAACGCATTGGAGGGACCAGTTAAAAATATGTGTATAAATGGGGGAAAGCTGGTGGGCACATTCTTTTAATAGTTTTCCTTTCAATCCATCCGGCCCAGCAGCCTTCCTCTCGTTTAGTTTCGAAAATACGAATCTCGTTTCCTCTTCACTGACCTCAACAGCCATTTCATCTTCCAAAGCCCTGTCTAATTTATGTTTTTCATTTTCAATATCAAATTTGTTTGCTGTGTCGAAACGTGAATAAAATTTATTTAAAGTTTCAATTTCGATATCTTCTGATATAATCGTGGGCTTTGGATTATAGTTCACAGCAGTTTTAAGCCCCCGCCACGTGTCCCGTATATCCCAGAAGAAAAGCATTTTTCAATTTTATTTTTGTACTTGTCTCTACAACTAGATATTACCCTCTTTATCTCTTTTTGTTTTGTTTTCAGATCTTTTTTGTTTCCACTAGTATAGAGAGTTTTCTTTTGGTTCAATAAAAGTTTTAGATCTTTTGTTATCCAAGGCTTGTTGTTAGGATAATATTTTATTTCTTTTTTACAAGACACTAGCTGTTCACAGAATTTTAAATACTCACTCACACAGTCATTCAGCTCATCCACACTATCACATGAGTCGATAAAAACATTCCAGTCAGTGCATTCAAAACAACCACGCAAATCTTCACACACACTTCCGTTCCAGATCTGTACACTTCTCTTTACTGGTTTTACACGTTTAAAAACAGGGCGGTAGGTGGGGAGTAGCAAGATCATGCAGTGGTCAGATAAACCTAATGGGGCACGGGGTAAACATTTATAACTATTTTTAATATTACACAGGAATAAATCTAATGTTTTTTTGTCCCTTGTCTCGCAGTCCACGTATTGATGAAGTCCCGGGAGAGTAAAATCGTTACATTGGTTAAAATCGCCAGTGACCATCAATACGGCATCGGGTGACTTAATTTGAATGTCCTGTATTTCTTTCCTCAAAATATTTTTCGCTGTGGTGTTGTCTGATGATGGTGGAATGTAGACGTTGATGATGATGACATGAGTATATTCCCGGGGTAGGTAATATGGTCGTGACGAAACAGTAATAAATTCAATATAATCGTCACAATACATTTTCTTTATCTGACAGTTATTGGGGTGGCACCATTTGTTGTTAATATATGTGCACACCCCACCCCCAGTTCGTTTATTTACATTAGTCCGATCTCCTCGAAATAGTGAATATTGTTCAATATTAAAACATGATGATGGTATGTGAGGAGATAGCCAAGTCTCTGTTAACGCTATTATGGAGGCTTGACGATAGTCACTATTAAAACGACACAGTGAAAACAGTTCATCAATTTTATTTTTCAGTGATCTTACATTACCTGTCACAACACAGGGTAAAAATGGACGAAAAGGCCGTCTGTTAAATTTTGTTTTTATTCCTCCCTTTCTCCCCCTCTTTCTTACTTTAATAAACGATGTGTCAATAGTGGGTGGTGGGGGTGACACGGGTTGGAGGGATCGGAGAGTCTCTGGAGTATAAGTTATCGATAGGCTTATTTTGGCAGTAAAATCACAGGCTAAAACACCATTTATGCTTATAAATATACTAATAAATATAAAAATCAGGAACAATATATACTTCACATCCATACAAACATGGCAGCCCGCGTTGTACTGCAGAAAGACAGGAAAACTGCAGCTCCCGAATTACTACAGCAGCTGCATTGGCTGCCAGTGGACCAGAGGATTAAATATAATTCTTCAACTGTCGTTTTCAAATGCTTGGAGGGCTCGTCACCAGCATATCTCTCAAACCTCATTGAACGGTATATCCCACAGCGATCGCTTCGATCAACGAACGACCTCAAATTGAAAACACCCCGCTGTCGAGTGAAGGCTGGTGAACGTGCCTTTCAGCATTCTGGCCCAAGGTTGTGGAATTTACTACCACTAGAGATAGTTCTTCGTCTTCACTAGAGGAATTCAAGCGTCGATTGAAGACATTCTTATTCCGACAGGCTTTCCTTTGATTATGTGTATAATTAGCGTTGTTCGTGTACTGTGTAAGGGCTTATGCTTAAGGGCTTAATCTATGTTATGCGCCCAGAGCCCTCCTGATGAACGGATGTTTGGTGCACTATAAATCTATACCATTATTATTATTTATTTAATTTTAGTTTAATAAGATAATCTGATTTCCAATACTTTATCTCTGAGTACATACAAACATCTTCTTCTTTCAGCTTATCCCGCAGTTTGCAGGGTTGCCATAATGAATGCAACATCTCCATGCATCTCGCCCGGTTCAGCGCATCATCTTCCTCCAGGCCCAGTTCATATCATCCTTTACCTTATCCCACCATCTAGTCTTTGGGCGTCTCTTTTTCCTCTTTCCCGCTATTTGTAAGTCCAATACGTTCCTTTCCTCGTACATACTAACATGGGGACTGCAATATAATAAACAAATGAATATGACTGTTTCAAACCGTTTTGAGGCTGTTGAATTTATTCATTATTCTATAATCGTTCTCTAGCACTCCGATTCATATCAATTATATTTTTCTCCCCCCCCCCCCCCCACCCCCAAACCCTTCCATCAGGCTAAAAGTCCGAGGTCACTGCATGTTTTGGGCGGTGGATAAAAACGTGCCGGATTACGTCCGTGCTATGGATGGTCCCGGGGTCAAAAAGGCCGTGGAGGAACACATCAAGTATATGACGGGCATCAGTAAAGGAAAGTAAGGCACAGCACCTCATCCTCTTCGTCTTGCCAATATTATCCGCTCAACGTCGTTATCTATTTGTAATGTATCCATTGTCATTCTTGTCTCTGTCGTCCTAGACGTCATCATTATCATTATCATTTTAACTTCTTCTTCTTCTTCTTCTTCTTCTTCTTCTTCTTCTTCTTCTTCTTCTTCTTCTTCTTCTTCTTCTTCTTCTTCGTTTGTTATTTTATCGTCCTAGTAGTTTCATTTCCCCTTTTCGTCCTCCTCCTCCTATTTTCCACGCAACCCCTATATAAAATGACGGACATTAACAACACTCCTCTCCCTCCCCCACCCCCCACCTCCACTTCCCACCTTCACCCCTCACACTTCCCAGACTCGACCACTGGGACGTCAACAACGAGTTGGTCCATGGACATTTCTTTGAGGAGCGAACCCAAGACCCCAAGTACACCCAACACATGTTTCAACAGATTCACACAGAGGATCCCAAGCCGATACTATTCCTTAATGAATATTCAGTGGTTGCGAATGGCGATGCCACACAGGCAAGTTGTTTCTATTTCCACTCTTGATTTACAAGAAATAGATAGTATGCACTTGGCTAAGAAGCTCACAACATTGCCATCTGGAAGTATAACGGACCAACACACAAAAACTATGTGTAATCTTGAACTTGTTTAGTCTGATTTATACAGTTTAGTGAAAAGTACTCATAAACCCGGATGGCAGAAAACAATAAAAAAGACCTGAGTGACGTCATATTCGTTCTATCTATAGCTAACCCCTATTGTAGTAGTAGTAGTAGTAGTAGTAGTAGTAGTAGTAGTAGTAGTAGTAGTAGTAGTAGTAGTAGTACAGTAGAGCATGCCTATAGCGGAAAATCCCGCTGTAGGCAAGTTCCCGCTATAGGAAAGCGGGGGAAAATGTCCCAAAAATATACACGATTACCTCCCTTGAATGTCAATAAAACTAACGTGACCCATGAGCCTTGAAATGGACTATCTTTGGTTCACTTTTTGTTTTTGGTTTTTTTTTTTTTTGTTTTTTGTTTTTTGTTTTTGTTTTTGTGTGTCTTTATTTTATTTTTATTTTTATTATTTTTTTTTTTTTTTTTTTGGGGGGGGGGGGGGGGGGGGGGGGGGGGGGGGGGTCTGAGGTTTAGGCAGGAAGGACTGTACTGTAAAGTGTGCCCCTTCCTCCCAGTACGTCTCATGGGCTTGGGGGAATCACACCTGATGGTTGTCTTTCTAAACAGGCTTGAAGAAAGCCTTGATGCTTGACTGTTTCTTTGACTTTGTGACGATCTCATAATCCCTGCAAATTTGCGATTTCGTCTTCCTTTTCTTGTCTACTTCGTTGATTATTTCAGCTTTCAATTCGAGTGAGAAACATTTCCTCTTTCCTTTGGTAGCCATTGTTTCCTCAGGATTTCTCTTGATACGAGTACTAAAATAGTAAAAATAATACGATTCGAACGAGTGCGAGTGATGCGTATGCTTGAGCAGCAACAATTGCAATGAATGAGGAATGGCCAGCGACATCTATAGTCCTAGGGAATGGCACAATAGGGCTGATCTGGATTAAAATGTACACACCACCGCGTGCGTACAAGCCTCTTCTCTCTAATTGGCCAAGGGCTTTACATACGGCGTTAGCTTGTGCAACGCATCTCTTTTAACCCTCTTCTTACCAGCCTTTTTCAGGATTTTCCCCAAAACTTCACATCCAACACACACAAAAATATATTTCTTATCACTCAGACATAACAGCAGTAAAATTCTTGCGATACATAGTTTCTTTAGCAAAACATTCTCTACAACACACTGTTTATTTTCTTTAAACTTTATAATGTACAAAAAAAAATTTGAATAATAAAACTGTTACTGTAGTTGTATCATAACGAATGTGACGATTTTCCTATAGTTGGTAAGGAGAGGGTTAAATCAAGTTGCCCAACTTTTAATCACCGCAAGACTGACCAGTCAACGCATACAATCATACAAAGAAATAGAGCGAGCGGCAAAAGAAGTGCGGGTAGACACGAGAGGTGTGAGTGAAGACACGAGCGAGACAAAGGCAGACGGAGGCGTGTGTGTTAGAGAGAGACATTAGGCTTTTAACGAAATCGGGTCGAACGCCGAACCCGAACGCCGAACCCGAACGGATATAGCCTTCTCACGTGACCATGAACGAGATCTGGATAGTGAAGACTCTCAAGCGGTATGCAGCATCGGATCTAATGATAGAGGATAGCTTGGGTTGCTGTTGGCTTGTGTTAGGGGAGGGGCAAGGTCAGTGTCATTCAATAGTATATAATTGTGCATGTGGCGCTCTATACAGAGAGAAAATTATAAATTGATTACGGGGGAAGGTGGGGGGAGGGGGGGGGGGGTGGGTTGACCACAAACGATCGAGGTGTTGGGCTTCGGGGAGACCATGATACGAAATCAAAGAGAAAAGGCCGCTGGTACTTGGATGGTGGAAATGGTTGGGGGGGGGGGGGAGTGACAATCAGCATGGGATGTATATATTAACATTAATAATATAGGCAATAGATGACCAGGGATGTGTATTGTTTGTGTATTGTTTGTATATGTTTGTGTGTGTGTGTGTGTGTGTGTGTGCGCGCGCGCGCGCGTGTGTGTGTGTGAAAGGGATTACACAAAAACACCTTTCTCTGTAGCTTCCAAATGATTACATATACGATAAATTTGAAACCCACATTGTTTGAATCAGCTCACTAATTCCTGAGCCTTGAGATGGTGACGCAACTATTACATACAAGACCTTGCAGTCGAGACGGCAGGGCTTTTGGGTTACACAACCACTATTTACCCATCGGTCAGCGGTACTCTTTGATGTATACAACACTCACCGCCTTTACGCGAAGCCGCCTGCCCATAAATCAAGAGATGGTCTCCTAACTGTTCACAAGCGAACTGTCAAACGAGCAATCGATGATTGGATAAGAATCTCAAGATTTCATATAATAAGGTAAGTTTTGGAGAGGTGATATCCCCCACCCGTCATCGGACAGAACTTTCATTGCGTTATATCATATGAGCTCCGCCCATTGTCTTTCTATTCGGGAGTGACGAGATTAGACGAGAGGACGCGAGAAAAAAAATGGTCACGTGTTGGGCAAGTCGTTCGTTAGGCGAGCTTCGGTGTCTAACTATAACTCCGTAATGCCAAGTTTACGTCACTCGCTGAGTCACGGCGCGTGAAAGATTTAGCCGATCGATAAATTCTTGGCCCGACAGCTCGCTCAATTTTTCCCGCTGTAAGCAAGTTCGGACCTTTCCTTGACCCGCTAAACCCAAGCACAGGTAAATGAATTTATATAGTTAAAAAAAAGCGGGGTTTGTGTAAGGTCCCGTTGTAGCGATGGTCCCGCTGTAGCGGGTGCCGCTATGGTCATGCTCTACTGTAGTAGTAGTAGTAGTAGTAGTAGTAGTAGTAGTAGTAGTAGTAGTTTTACTATTCTGATTTTTATTATTATTATTATTATTATCATCATCATCATCATCATCATCATCATCATCATCATCATCATCATCATTATTATTGTCTTGGATGTAACGTCCATAAGCCAATAAGGTTTTGACGGAGAGCTCCACACAAGTATAATTCCATTCCAATCCATTCCATTCCAACTATCAACTCTTTCCACCAGGCATATCTGACCCAGATCAAACAGTTTAAGGCCGCCCACGTAGGCCTGGGGATGGTTGGAGTTCAGAGCCATCTAAATGGAAATCCTGATTTGACTGTACTTAAGGTAACAACAAAATATTGTATTGTATTAATATAATATTATAATGATTGCAGACGCGTATTGGTTATATCAGTAATGAACCGGTCAAAATCAAAGCTATGATAAATTAAAATCTAAAGCCTACGTATACTTTTTTACAATTCAGACAAACCAAATTACAATGGTCTTATTTTGTGATGGAAATACAATACTCTCAAAACAAAACAAAAGTAATTGACAATTAATCTCACAAAGAATCTCACAAAGAAATGTTGATAGCTTCTCCAATTTCTGTTTTTTTTTTTTTGTTTTTTATTTTGTTTGTTTGGTTTTTGTTGTTGTTTGCCCACCTTTAGAGACGTCTCGATGTCCTGGCCCAACCCGGCCTCCCAATTTGGATCACAGAGTTAGATATCGCCAATGGTGATGATAAGGTCAAAGCAGATTGGTGAGTCTGTTGTCAATTCATTGTAATTTTGTAAACTGTAACCCGTCAGTCGTGATAGTTCAGTAAGACAGATTGTAGATGAAGTCATAATACTCTTTTGGGGGCCCTTGCTGCTTTCGTTTTTATTTCACATTTAAATTCACTAAATAAAACAACAACCATAATATTAATAAACTTTAAACATGGCTGACTAAGATGTTTGGGATGGCTTACCACTTAATTCAAGGGTAATATCACGTTTCCTTGATAAGATATCAAATCAGTTCTTTTAAGAAACTGCCTTTAAGAATGTCGATAAATTATATTTTAGCTCATCTTCATTAAAAATGTTTTTATTGTTTTTGTTAATGTTTGAAGAAGGGGTTTGAGCCCGAAACGTTTCGTGTTTGATATTTTATTCTTTTTCGAAATTGTCATGTAGATCTCTAATATTCATTTTTGTTCATTACTTTTCACAATTCACAGCTTCTAGCAGCTTCGTATCGCTTTCAAATGTTAATACTTTTTTTTATCCATATTGTATATTGTATTCATTGTTTGGATGCTTAGAAGTGGTTGTTTATTTCTGGTTTGTGCACCGTTGGCGCGACATTTTAAAAATGAAATAAAAACGTTATTACATCAGATTCATTAATTTGATTCCAGGTACGAGAGTGTACTCCGACTGTACTTCAGCCATCCGTCTATCAAGGGCATCACGTTCTGGGGATTCTGGGACCATGACATCGATCCTCAGAAGGCACTGGTCCATGGATATGGATACACTGTAGGTCTTGCTGTTATTGGATAATGTGAGGGGCCGATGACTATTAATTGATACCTTGACGTCGGACGCATCTACTGGTATTATGGTGGGAATCGACGTGTGTGTGTGTGTGTGTGGATGCACAACACAAGCTCAAATAATATTATGTCCGATGGTTATGGTCCGCGATTAGACACCTCAAGGGTATAGATAGAATGAAGTTGACGTCACTCGGGTCTTTATTATTGTTTTTGCCATCCGCGTTTATGAGTAATTCTCACTAAACTGTATTAACCAGACTATAAACGTCTGAGGGCAGATTATCTTAATCTTTATCTCAATAAATTTATCTTCAAATTTTAAATTCTCTTCCATTGATCAGAACCATGACTGGCATCGGGACGGAGAAAAGATGTACATGTCCAATGGTCAACCAACATGTCAGGCAGTGAATGGCTACTCGTCCACGGATGGGGGGGGGGGGGGGGGGGGGGGGGGTTGGAGAGAAGCGATTTATTTCAATATGACTATATATATCAAATAACTGACTCATGCAAGATTTTGCACATGAAACGTTATTCGATGAAGATCTATAGTGGAAAGGTAAAACAAATAAAGGGGGATAGAAGACATAGCAATAGCAATATTGACCTCTCGACCCACCTTGAGAGTGAGAGGTTAAAAAAAAAAAACCCAACAAGACAAAAAACACACGGTTGGACAATTTGATATTCGCCCAATACATAACTGCATAGTAACAGTACTAATAGATATCCGGTATCATATTTGAATTATTTTATCCTCCATTTCAGTGGTCCAGGCCATCGCCAGGTGTTGCAAACTGAAAGGACTGACCTGTGAATACCGAACGGCTGGACCTTCTCCTACAGGAGTCAATGACAGGGTGGTCACACCTTGCTTACACAACTCATTGGCACTAGGTAACAAAATGAGAAGAAGAAGAAGAAGAAGAAGAAGAAGAAGAAGAAGAAGAAGAAGAAGAAGAAGAAGAAGAAGAAGAAGAAGAAGAAGAAGAAGAAGAAGAAGAAGGAGGAGGAGGAGGAGGAGGAGGAGGAGGAGGAGAGAAAGAAAGAAATGTCTCAACACAAAATCCCAGAAGAGCTGGAGTTCATCCTGGCTTTTGTAGCATAGGCCATTCAGCGCCAGATAATGGCTGCGATGGGGTAGTCAGAAGATGATATAGCACCTAAACTAACTAGACTATTGATGTCTGTAATCTCATTCCAAGACAACGACAGAGAGCAAGTTGGAAAACAGAAATAGAGTCACTGTATATTTAATGAGCATTTTGACAGTACCACGCGGTATATTCGTTCTTTATGAAATAACTTTACTTTATTCATCCCCAAGGGGGGAGGTACTTTTGTCTTTGGGGCCGATTCTTAGGGAATAACAGGTGTCAGCCGCAGTGCAGCGCCGCAAAGTGAGCTGAAGCCTCCTCAAACATGGGTGCCAGCAGGAAGAAGTGCTGAAACCTGAAACTAAAATCTCGACACTTTGCCAAACCTGAAAATGCGGCCTAAAAGTTACTCTTATTTCATCACCGTTTTTATGCTATTAGCTTATTTTACTCAAAACACTGAAACCGGAGGTATTTGACTTCGAGATATCGCGAAACCGGAATTCCGGCATGAACCGGAAAACGGGCACCCATGGCGTCAAAGAATTGAATTCTTCTGGCTACGGAACAAAGACCATATCGCTGAGACCCGCTGAACCATTATTCAATAAACACATTTTTGTCTTTTCCAATAGGTTGCTCCACCTGGACGTGGGCATCGGAATCCGATGGGTCTTACTTCAACCACACCAGTTGTACATCTCAAAACGATGACTCCAAAACAGGTAAGTTGTCTCCTAATTGGCCTGTTCTTCTTTTCAACACAAATTTTATAAATGAGATTGTTTGAAAGGTGAAGCCCATCTCAGTTTTAAGATCCGCCAGTTATACGTCTAAAAACAGCGTTACAGCATCCCCCATCCCCATCTTTTTTCTCATTAAAAAAATGTAAATTATATTCATTTCCGATTTTTTAGGCACAACTCAGTAGTACAAATATTAAGTATCTCATGGACTTCGACTATTTTTCCAAGTAAACTTCCAAAACGATCCTATTGTTGTCGACCATAGGAACAAATTATCAAATTTCAGTCGACATTTGAAACAAGATTCGAATCAACTTGAGCTCCCACACCTTTCAACATCTAGTTGAACTCTTAGTACAACTCTACGTCGAAATTGCGCTATACGATCAAACACAATAATGCAGTACTTTGAAAAATCACGTAATTATAATTTTGGCCAGAAAATTCGTTTTTGAAATATCGATCGATCATGTCTCGTCAAAAACCCGGGACTCTGGTCTAGCTGAATTTGAATGTGACTCAAACCATTGAAATGAACAAATATCTGATTGGTTGTAAATGTAAAAAATATATTATTATACCAGAACTATTTCCTTTAGCTGTTCATCGTAAACAGTGCATAAAATTTCCTTCTAGGTGTGTATTCTTACGCCGCGTGTTGCTCTGGAGGCCACGTTCAATGTCAGACTCAAGTGTCCAGTCCCAGTGGTCAGGAAGTCGGAGACACCGCCCAGGCCACCTGTCCATCTGGAAGTGTGATGACAGGGTGTAATGTCTACTCTCTCAACGGTAGGGCGGCCGGAGCCTTCATTGCAAGTAAGTCTACGTGGTCCCATGGATACAATTACATTTACAGTATGCACTCCACTGGCAAAATCCCTTTTTAAAATTTGGGCCAGAATCGTTTTTATTTTTCAATTATTTTTAAACATTGACACCCTTGTAACAAAAATTGGCATCTTTGAAATCTCAGGTTTAAGTTTTAAGATTTTTTGACAAGTTCATGGGAGGTCAGAAGACTCTGAAACCCTACGTATGCGACACAAATATAATATAAGAGTATCGATAATGATTCAACAAATTCATATTATGCGACATGATCATAATCATTCTAACGAACTCTTTTCATCCCCCCCCCCCCCCCCCCCCCCCCCCCCCCCACCTTTTCCACACCCAGAGGCCCATGGAGTTGAGACGTGCCTTGCATTCAATGGCTTCAAGAAATACGGTCAGGAAGAAGGAGTCCGAGCAATGGCTTCATGTTGTCATGTGTAACTGCTAGGACTGGAATCCATCAATTCCAAGCATTTTCAACAAGATATTGAGCCAAAAATAAAAACAAATCAAATTCAAAAACTTTAAAATGGACTTGGTTTCGGTAACCCATGTAGACGACGAATTTCGGTTTAAGAAAATGAAGGAAAATAATTTAAGGGATGATACATGTGCATGTGTATAACAAATATCAATTCGAGTTGCCTGCATTCCCACAGGTATATCAACGTATGGTCTCATGTGACAGAGGGCCTGGTCTTATGTTGCACAAAACCGAAAAAAGATGGAAAGATTTCATTAAAGGAATGAAAGATTTCATTAAAGGAATATGATTCCCAATGGTGTCACAGGCTTGTGCATGTTAAAAGGGCATAAAAAGAGTATGAAGCAATGCCTTGCGCACAAAAAGAGCACATCATGAAAATTTCCGATAGCTCTCAATTTTAGGACTACATCATTGAAATTTGAGAGTAATCAACCTTATCTATGGCCTAAGGTGCATTGCAAGTTTGACATTTGTATCTTTTTGGCAACCGGCATGACGAACAATAACAAAAACAGAACATTTTGCAGCAAATTTGTGCACTCATTCATTTCCACATTGCGAATTCCAATCTTCACCCACATTTAGGGATTTTGTCGGTATGTGTAGCTGTCAAACTTTCCAATCATTCTGTTACCAAGCCATTTAGGCTTTTGGAATTTGACATAAGGCTTTGGCCCAAGTTGATTTTGCTTTATTTCAATTTAATTAAACTATCTTTTAAATTAACTGAGTTTTAGCAGCTTTACAAAGTGTCCTTTATATTGTGCCACTGTGTGTGGTGTAAATAAATATACATTACAGTAATTACAATGGAAAAATAAATCAAATAATCTCCGTCTCTCTCTCTCTCACACACACACACACAAATCACAAACAAAAATGTTTCCCAGGTAGGATCAGGGCAAAGCCAATAAATGGTCACAATCAAGGACGCAAAGCCACATGGACAGGACAAATGATATAGAGGAATAGAAGTGAGACAGACAGGGTGTAGAACCTATCAGCCAAGACAAGACAATCAATATTGCCCCATCCTAAGGGGAATTCAACTCACCACCAGGAAAGAAGTGAACTTCACAGTTCAGTAGATGCGCCAATCCTCCCATGTTCCAATTTCGAGATAATCACTGTTTTATTGTTTATTTTTAATCGTTTTACGGCGTTTGCGACACATTTAGGTCGTATCACTGCCAGTAAAAGGAAGATAGTCAAAAAATTATAGAATTACAATTAAAGCACCCAAGAAAAATTAAGACAAAGAGGAACTGGTTCAAAATAGGGAATAATTACACAGATGTAGGTTCCAAGAGCATACCATGAATGTACTTAGTTTACCATGAATGTACTTAGTTTTGAGACCACATAAAAGTCTCACCCAAAACCCAGCACAGGATCACACTAACAGGAGTACACTCAAATGTTTACAAGATATGTTTAAAATTTTTTAAAATATAACTATCATTACATAACAGGGAGATGATTTACAAGGAAAAAAATATATTCCCAGGTAACATGATATATTTGACTGTTTCCCTCGACCAAGGACCCCCGGCAAGGGCCAGGACAAAACCAAGTAATCCCATCTCAAGACAAGGACAGAAATCAAATTGGAAAACAAATATAGGGGGATAGAAGACACACTGACATCCCTGCCCACTATGGGAGGACAAAAGACCCCACCCAGTGAGATAATGTCTCAAAGTTGAATAAGTAAAAGAACAACGTTTAACAGTTTGACAATTTATTGTTGTGCCTAACAGTTTAATAACACAGAGTTTGAAAATGAAAATACAAATGGCCAATAGTAACATTAAACGATTTCTCTCAATTCAACAAAAAGATATCAGTATAGATGAAAGTAGATGCTAATGAGGGAATAGATGGATGCACAGACCATACCCTTGAACATACAGACATTTTAAGTAAAACCATTATTTGACAACAGTGGCCCTCCTTCTCTTTTTTTCTTTATTTCTTTTATTTATCTTTTTTTTTTAAATTCTGGAAGGGAATGAAACGTATCAGATCTACCATAAACTGACTAAACAAATTTTTCAAAATTCTAAATAAAATATAACTGTCTTTCCTGAAGACATACAATACGTTCAATATCAAATATGGTATTTTTAAAAATAACACAATTTAACAATAACTTCAAAACTAGAGCTTATCTTGGATTTGTGAAACTGGCAACAAAATATTGCTTGTTGCCCTCCGAATGGTAGCTTTTCCATAAAAAAATAATTTCCTAGTAAAATCGGTGGCCTATCCAAATTTACATCATAGTAAAGTAAAATAAATAACAATATGAAAAATGCAACACATTGATATCAATTACTACATCAGACCAGGTATAAAATGAGGTCAATGGAGTGAGGCTAAGTTTTGATCATCCCCACGTATCTGTGAAAACAAGGTGCCTTTACTAATGATGATTGGAAAATAATCATATCTGGGATTTAATATTTCCGCCTTTGAGCTTGACACCAAGTTGGATCCTGGTTTATTGTCTCATCTTCATGAGAAACTAAGGAAAACTAAGATTTTCTTCAAAATCCATCTTATTTCTGTGATTCATGAAACCCCTTATTCCATCGACAAGCCAATTTACAGTTAATAAAATGAATGTAAAGATGATGCAATTATTAGTAAAACAACCAATAAAGTCACAACAAAATGAGAACATGTATGTGGAGTGAAAATTAAATAATTTGAAATGACAGACATCAGTAATTTAGGCAGAACCAAGAGATGATATATATAAGATGAACCTAACAAAACATAGAATACCCCTTTCCTAAAATTCAACTTGACTTAAAACTAATTCACATCAAAATAAGTCCTCATTATTGAGAGACAATAATATTGTGATTGTTTTCTACTTTCTGTAACTGGAATTATAATCAGACCATAGAAATATCGACAAAATCTGTGAGCTTAAAAAAATAAATTCCAGACCTATAAAATATACTCATCTACTTCCTGGGTATTTTGATGTGTAACAATAACAATTGCAACAACAAAAAATATGATACATTCTCCAATACTATTGACTGAAAACTTTTTTTGACTAAAGTTTTCTTACAAATTGACTCGCAATGATTCAGTGTCTGGAAAAGCATGTCCATTCATTTCTCCTCCCAAATAAAAAACCCTTGTAGAATGTGTTCTTTCAAATCTATGATGATACCACATCAGTAATCATCTCTGTCACCTCTCCCTGATTGATACTTTGCTATGATCCTCTCCAGCTGACGGCGGGCCTCACACATGGGGAAGTTAGCCATGTCATAGTACTGGGGAGCCATTTTCACCAACCTGTCAATCAATAGTGGAAAATGACACATTATCTGACAAGCAATGAGTTATCAAAATGAGTGCTTTGACCTATTACTGGTGCTAACAAGAGATACTAGGCGCTCACAATTCGTTTATAAATATATTTACTACAATTAGATTTTCTAGGGTAGTTTCAGTAGCTTTGGAAAAGACGATGGTACACAACATACATGACAGATTGATATGTTTTCTTAAATGATTTTAAAATTTTTTTTTAAAAAGGGGGGTGGGGGAAGGAGGTTACAAACAGGATCTAAGAACAAACAATCTGTCTGAGGCCACCCAAATTTCTACATTGTCATCCACACAGGATACTAATAGATAAGGACACTGTCTAATTTCAATAATTTTCTAAAACGTCCTCACTCAAAATACAAGAATAGAATGGACAGCAAAGCCAGAATAGAGATCACGAGTTATTTTAATAAATAAAACCCTTAATCCACTAAGCAGTGATTGGGCTATTGTGTCTGTTAGAGTTGATGGAAAGTACTTTGTGATAGACAGTCCTATACAAAGAGGCAGTTAGTTAGCAATCTTTACTTTGCTGTTACTTTACAAAAACTGAGATGAACTCCAATGGGTCTTATAGCTCTGAGGGAGAGCTCCAGCATTGAGGGGAAACATTTCCCAATACTGAGGGGATCTCAACAAAACTATGTACTGTATTATCTATCTCTAGCTGTAAAATCTTTCTCTGTTTGGGGCCCCTATAGTATGGAACAAATTAGATAGAGAAATCAAAGACGCCCCCCCCTGATCTCAGTAATTTTAGGAAACTTTTGAAACCATTCATTTCCCAGGCAGGATTTTGAGTAGTAATCTTATTTGCGTTTCGTATTATCTATTGTCTTTGCATGTGTATTGCCTTAGAGCACTCTGAAGATTCTGAACACTGTATAAATCAATAATAACGGTACATTACATACAATAATGAAAATGAGATAACAATGTTAAATGCATCTGTTGTTGAAAAAACAAAATACTCTGTTAAAGCCAATCTTTCATCCACTGATTTCCTCATTCCAGGTCATACAGTCACGAGATAATGCTAATCTCAACTTGTTTTTTTCCAAGTACAATCCGAATATGGAATTCTTTGCCCGAAAACATTTCAAAAATTAATGGCTAAATTGAATTTGACAGAGAAATCGATAAAATCAAAATAAAAGCCTAGGCACGTCCATTTGTATTCACCACACTCACAGTCGCAATTATCTTCGATGCACGGAGTTGTGACTTAATGCCAAGACAAGACTTACTGCTCAATACATAGTGCCCAAAAAAAAAAGTTTAGAAAGACCTACCATTCTGGTTTGATATCAGAGACTGTTCTTATGTAGTTCTTGGTTGTCAGCACAAATTCATTATATAAAACCCATTCAGGCTTGTGGTCCAACACTGTAGAGGGATGCAGTTGGACAACCTGGCTATCCTTTACGGTCAAGTAGTGACCAGTGCGCTCCAAATGGGCAACCTGTGGTGGAATATTTTACAAAACTGAACCATGTTAGCAAATGTTTTGTGTTAGAGATTAAATATTTTGACCACGCCAGGACCACAATGGAAGGAAGAAAAAGATCTGGTTTCTGACAACTTATTTGATATCTGGGTGAACACACGATGAAAGCTGAAAATTAATAAAATTACAAATTAAGCTCACTAGCTGCTGAACTTTGACTGGAAGGATGTGAAATATAATACAGCCCTTTGGCCATAACTGAGACAAGAGCATTTTGATATTATAAAATCATAACTCAAAATTTTATAACAATTGATGTAATCTCTGTCACAAATTTGATGTAAACCATAATATCAGACCTTCAGAGACATCAGGCACATGGACCAAATTTTTCCGTTTTCTGTAGCGCTAAATGGGTAGTAACAATTGCTCGATAACCTTTGGATAGAACATTCAAATAGACCCGACTACCCAATCACAGATTTGTGTAAGAGGGGTCCTGAAGACAATTTCATTTCCATCAGGAAGGTATTGATTCCTCTGCTTTTGAGGTGAATGATGTAGTAATTGAGCTATTAGGAGCCTATATTCCATGATTGCCCTTGATTCAATGAAAAATATAGTTGGAATAATAATAATAAAATTAAATTAATTTTATCACGTCAGACTTTTCAATATAAAAAGTGTAAATTCGGAAACATAAATAAAAAAATTATGAAATAATAAATAAAATCTACCTGCATAAAGAATCCAGCAACAAGAGCCCTTCGGATATTGATGTAGTAATCCCTTGAAGTGAAGTCTGTGCTGGATCTGCGTAGATTAAAACGATCCATGATTCGGGCCAACTGTTGTCTCACATTGTCTGCACTTTTTAAGGATCTGTAGTTGATAAAATTGTCAAAGCACCAGCTGGGATCTTCTTGATCTGAGAAACAAGAAAAGAAAACATTTTGAATCTTCAACTTCCCTTAAGATGAGAATTGTTCTGCAGAACAGTACAAGTGAGTCAGAAAATGTATCATTCAACACTAGGGATTCAGTATATACACAACAGCACATAATCATAAGGTAAGGGGGAGTGGGAGGATAATTTGGGAGCAATGTTACTAGACATTTTCATTTGCACACTGCAATACACTAAACACATTTTATTAATTTCAATCATAAAACACTTACTCAAAATATTAACTGATCAAAATTTTCCTTGCCAACTGGTCAAACAGGTTTTAAACCTGAGACTTATCAAAAGCGTTATGTCTGAGAGTGTTTGACATGTTTGGGGTAATCTTAATCAAATGATATTCAACATTTTAGAAACCCTGATGTTTTAATTTAATGTTTTTAATTTATTCTTTCTATTTTTCCATGTCCAATATTAGAGCTGCAAACCCATAATACCAATAAAACAGAAAAAACTGAGAATCCAAGAATTTTGCTTTAAAATCTGAATTATTTTTCAATGTCAACAGTATTATAACAACAACAAAAAATCACTAATATACTGATTTTTATTTTAATCCAAGATTTAAGCATCACACCAAGTACTTAAAATGAAAGATTCATAAAATGAAAAGTCTTTGTTATGAAAATAGAAATATGCTAAACATCCTGTCCTAACTCCCAAGTTAATCATTTCAGCCTTGTAAACAAAACTAAATTATGAATGACATCCAGAGTTTAAAAAAAAAAAACAGGAGTTGGCAGTTCTGCAATTTTGGTACCATTCACTTAACAACACATTCCATGATATCCTCAAAAAATATTAATGCTATATTTGATCATTGCACAATTCTTGTGAAATAATGAGAAATTTTAGTGGCTACATTATGACTTTTCTATATGTTCAATGTTTGGAGGCCAATATTTATCTCGAGTTGATCTTGATTTGACTGTAGCTTTAATAGAAAAAGCAGAAATTAAACATTAATACAGGCCTGCCTACTTGAAAATTTGAAAGTTCGTAATTTTTAGGAGATAAAAATTGTAGTCGCTATGTGGTTAACTTTAAAAATCAACAATTTACCCTCACAAGGATTAAATGACATTTCAAAATCCTTAAATTTATGTGGTCTGGCATCAAATTTCATTTTCATCAATGTTTAATGACTTTGAGATACTCATGAATAGGGTTGCCAATTCAAGAAGGAAAAGTTTACTGAACTTTTACACAAACGCATTGACCAACCTCTTTCTGAGCGTGCTAACTCCACTAAAAAGACATTAATTATCTAATTAACTTTTTTTTTACCTGTTGGCAGGTTATTGGAAAATGTACTAAGGGTTTATAACATACTGAATTCTGTAAATATAAGGAAAACTGGCAAGCTTGCATGAAGTTCTGCAATTGGAGCCACAATTTCGTAATTCTACGAAATTTTCATTATAGTAGGCAGGGTCTGTTAATGAGCATAATGACAGCACTCTTTTATTGTCAAATTTTTAAAAGTAGGGTTCTAATTTACTCCAACCTGATAAGGCATGTCTTTATTTTTTAACCACATGGAAAATGGGAGACATTAATAACTGAGACTTGAGAGAAATCTGGTTTTACCATTAAATGGATTCAATTTTAGGAGAAAACATTGTGAGAAAAAATACATAAACAAATCAAATAAAGCAAAACTCACTTTGTTTAAATGCGTGATAGACATTGAGCAGCGTGAGGTGATCCCCATCAATGTGAGCAAATCTCATCTTGGCCTCATCTGCTGCTTTCTTGACATCTGCAGGTCTGACAAAGCACTGGGGGACTAAACATGAGAAGCGGGTGGGGCCACACGACCCATTCCCAGCACCATTAGTTCAAGGTCACTAAAGGAAACATATTAGCCAGATGGTATATCAACACAAATTCTTCCAAAACACTATAACACTCATTTGTTTAGCCTCTCTATCAGAGACACCAGTAACTTCATTTTTGTTAAGGTGATATCAGATTGTTTATCCCACACCTTTGTAAATTTGTTTACAAAACTTTGCCACGGAAAATGGTGAGGATTATTTCATAATGTTTACCAAAGCATCATGACATTGTCATTCTGATCTATTGTCTTTACAGCTATGAAAAGAGGATTATTGCCCTTCATTGTTTCTGACAGGTATTGTTTGCAGTTTCATTGGCAAGGTTCAACCAATCTGAAATTGTGATTCTAGCAAGGTGCATCCAATAGGTAGGTTTAAATTAATTGAATTCTGGGACTGAACATAAGCATGGTCCTTTAGATTCAAGCACGAACATGCAGTGGGCATAAGAAACAAAATTATAATTCTATTTCCTCTTGGAGAGTGAGATGGGAGGTTAGATACGGCTTTGCCAGAGGACCCAGGTTAAAGCTCCTCTCGTTTTCTTTTCTTTGAACAAAAGAAATTCGACCCTTATTGCAGACAGACCTCAAAAGCAATTTGTGCAGTCTGAGATTACAAAAAAAATTTTCTAAGAAATATGGGATTCCCATTAACAAATCAAGACCTAACAAGAAGTCATAACAAAAATGAAATCAGCTCTAACAGACATTCTGATGTTTTTCTTCCAGCAAAGGAGTTCTCAAGATCACTTTCAACAAGAAGTTAAAACAAAGACTTGGTTTGATTGATGAGGGTTAAACACAGTATTTCAAGTTTTATCTTTTTCGTAATTTTCACTCACCAGTTAAAGATTATCGTGATTATATATCAGTCCTTTCATGCAATAATTTTAGTAAAGAAATTTGTGTCCATTAAAATAATGAAAAACAACTCTTTGGATAAAAGAGGAAGCTTTTGTTAAAAACTTAAGTAAAAATATACACAGGAACATGTTAAAAGAGATAAATTGAAAAGAATGATAGAGATTAAAGTCACCTGAGAGCATAGCTGTAATGGAGAGGATTTCGTTGGAGCAGTTACTGTCACAGCTGGCTATCACCATCTTGGACAATTGTGGATCCAAGGGAAACTCTGCCATCATGGAACCCAGTTCTGTGATTTCTCCATCATCATCAAGAGCAGCGAGGTAGTTGAGAAGTTCCAGGGCTCTCATCAAAGTCTCGGGTGCTAGAGTTCATTTCCCATTACGACAAGAGTTTTGCAATCAGGTTATCAAAAAACTTTATAATACTACACTGGCATTTTTTTTTAAACTATAAAAAAATTTGCGAGGTAAAGTATCTTCAAAAAGGCATGCCCTAAAAGTTGTCATCTAGCCAAAAAGGAGGAATATCTTTCATGATCACATGAATAAAAAATAAAATATTTTGCTACCACTAAAGATACACTCAATAGTTCAGTAAATTACTATTGAAGATATGAAAAAAAAAATCAAGATCTTTCTCAGTATTATCATTACACATCATATTTTGATATTTCATAGGAAAAACAGAAATCAAGTAATTTCTTATGAGACATTTACACTTCCAGTTCAAGACAACATAATAAAGATTTTTGACAAAATCAGACCTAATGACAGTTCCAAGAAGTGTCACCTACCTGGTGGATCCATAAAATCAAAATGCACCAAATCATCAATTCCCAGCTTTTTCAGTTGCAGCACCACTGTCCCTAAGTTGGATCGAAGAATTTCTGGGTATGTATTGCTCTGCATTTCACTCTTGTAGGCCTTCTCAGTGTAGAGACGGAAACATTTCCCAGGACGAGTACGACCAGCTCGACCAGCTCTCTGCTGGGCACTGGCTTTTGAAATAGCTGTCACCAATAACGACTCGACTCGAATTCGAGGATTGTATACCTAGGATTATAAAAACAATTTACAAAAAACAATAATAAAATAAAATACATGCTTACTCCAATCTATTAAAGAAATGCATTTTATGATAAAAATTAAATGAGGTTTTCAAGACAATCAAATATTTTCAATTGCATATTTAAAAAAATAATAATCACCTTTTTAAAATCAGGATTCCCCCCCCAAAAATGTAGTGAAATATCTTTATAATGAGGATGTAACCTGAACTATGTCCCTATTATGTTTAATACTAACAAATAAATTGGAATTAAGAGGAAAAAAAACAAACAATTTCTGCTTATGATATTCTTCAAAATTTCAATGTTATTTTATATATGTGTTATTTTAAAATTTATTTCAATCAAAAATTAACTTGCAGACAGCAATCCCATGCATACCTTTTGTTTAGCAAAGCCTGGGTCAATCACAAACACGACACCATCAATTGTTAAAGAGGTCTCTGCTAAATTAGTAGAAACGACCACTTTCCTACCAATAGCTCCATTTGGTTTCTTTGGAGGAGGTGGTTCAAATATTCTCTGTTGTAGATTTGGTGGTAATGTTGAATATAATGGAATACACCGCAACTCTCCAATTTCTTGACCCAGTCCATCGACCTCTCTCTGTATTCTTTTACAAGCCTCATCAATTTCCTGGAGTAAAAATAATATTTTTGACATATACAAGGTGACCCAAAAAACATGAAACCCAAAGAAAAGGCAATAGCAACAAACGTTAGAAAGATAAACATTATACCATTTGACAGAACATTCATCTGCATTTATTCTGACAAAATTTCATGGATGTGCTACGATAACTTTTATCTTTACAGCATATGTTTGAGATGCCCCCCACTTCTCTTGACACACATTTTCAACCTCTTAACAAAATTGTCAATGACGTTCTGACAATGTTTTACTGGGATCCATGTTGCTTCTCTTGAAATTCCCTTTCGAAGATTAACCGATTTATCAAATTGTTGATGCATTAACCAATCCTTTAAATGTCCCCATAGATAAAAGACACGGATTGAGATCAGGAATGTAAAGAGACGCCAACTTTAAATTTGGCTCACAGGAGTTTCAGACACCACTCGTAGGAATTTCAATGCTGAAAGAGGAATTTCTGCGCACCAGAAAAAGGAATTGGAATGGTATTTGGCATTTGGTTTACATATTGTATAATTCTAAATAGGTAACTAATTAGAATTAGATTATGATACATAAACTCATTGCCAAAGACAATCCCAAAGTTTCCTTATTTCAAATGAAGTAAAGCGCCAAAACCTACAGACTAGTTCAAGACCAGATTGATTAAATCAAATTTCAAAAATTGTAGCCACTGAGTCAAAAATTAGTATTTTCTAAAACGAATTTATTGGACCTATTTAGACTCATGATTTGACTCCATCAACACTTCATCTCTAAATCTGGAATTTTGAGTGTGATGACCCAGTCAATCAAGCACAGACCAAATAAAAACTAAAGTGAGGATTATAATAATAAACATGAATAGCACCCTTCTCCGAATAAACATGCTCAAGCCACTATACACCATAATAGAATGGATTAAATAAAAACAAAAAAAAATTTACACATAAAGGCACATGCACATTCCAGAAGTCATACTTGCACATTACTTCAATCCTAAGCAGAAACACTAAGCTTTAAAATAGTTTACATTTTTTTAAAACAATGTTTCCAGGGAAGATTTAAAACAGTCAAAATCATATAAGTCTCTTTTATATTTGAGGAGGGAGTTCCAAACTACAAAAGCAAAATATATTTCCCTAATCTTTCTTTTTGTTTTAGGTTTTTATAAATTATGAGTGCCTGGCTGGAACATAGATAATAGAGCTTACAATCTTACAATATAATTTTTAGAATAAAAAATCATATTGGAGATAGAAAATTAAAAACTTACCTCCTGCCCAGTCAAGAATAAAAGCATATCGCCTTCATCTTCCTCACACATGTGAATTTGTACAACTGTTCTAATAGCTGCCTCTAAATAGTCTCGTTCAGGCTCTGGAGTGTAAAATATCTCTACAGGATGTGTTCGACCTGGCACACTCATTAAGGGTGCATCATCAAAATATGTCTGTAAAAAATTTTTTTAAAGAAAATAATTGAAAAAAAAAAATCAATCCCACAGACAACAAATGTTTGTTTCTGATTTTAAGGGTTTTACGATGCTTGCAACACATTTAGGTCATTTCAGTGCCAGTAAAAAGGGAGAAAATGGGAGAGAAAATAATTTTTAAAAATAAAAAATAGAATTACACTTAAAAGTCCCTAGAAAAAGTAAAACAAAAGGGGAGATGAATTAAATAGAGAACAGATGTAGATTCTAGATTCCAAGAGCATACCATCAACGAACTTAGTTTGAGATCACCTAAAAGAATCAGACACCAGCACAGGATCCCACTAAGAGGAATATGCAATGATTTAAAAGGAAAAAAATATCTCCCAAAACTTAAACTTTACATTTGACTGTTTCCCTCTCAGTTAACGATTCCGGCAAAGGCCAGGACATAACAAACCAATCCCATTTCTAGACAAAGACAGAAAGCAACTTGTAAAACAGATATAAGGGGATAGAAAACACAGCGTGACCTCCTGCCCACCTTGGAAGGTCAAAGACCCCACCCAGACAACAAATGTGTCTTTGAGAAATACAGCTTTTTCAGTAATATTAACAGATACCATACAAATCTATAAAAATTCAATATAAAATAAGACCTTTGAAATATACCTAGTTAAAATACAAATCAATCAAAATATATTGCATGCAATACCCTAAAATGAACATAGAAATGGAGTGAATAAATGCCAAATGTGCAGTGATGCTAAATATACCCTGACAAATCAAGTTTATGTTTGTTTGTTTTTAAGGGTTTTACGGCGCTTGAAACACATTTAGATCATTTCCGCTCCAAAAAAAATATGATAGTCAAAAAAGTTGTAAATTTATAATTGAAAGCACACAAGAAACAGTAAGACAAAGGGGAATGGTTCAAATAGCGAACAGATGAACTATTAGTGTGCTTAGTTTGAGATCACCTAATAGTCTTATCCAGACACACAAGCACAGGTACCCGACAAGTGGAACACACTTAAATGTTTACAATTCATGATAAATATTCATAGAGAGATGATTAACAAGGAAAAAAACATACCTCAAAAAACTAACACCATACATTTGACTGTTTCCCTCTTAGTCATAGACTCTGGCAAAGGTCAGGACTAAAGCAAATAATCACATTTCACAACAAAGACGGAAAGCAACCCAGAAAACAGATATAGGGTGATAGAAGACACAGAAAGTGACCTCCTAACCATCATGGGAGGTCAAAGATCCCACCTAGAATTCAAGTTTATATAACCACCTGAAATTTTCCAGCATCCAGAGTAGCACTCATGATGATGATCTTTAAATCTGGCCTCTGTTTAGCAACTTCTTTCAACAAACCCATCAGAATATCTGTAGCGAGTGTACGTTCGTGGGCCTCATCCAACATGATGATACCATATGCTTCAAGCAAGGGGTCAGACATGGCTTCTCGAAGCAACATACCATCTGTCATGTATCTGCAGATTCAAAGATCAGTTAACATTTGACCAATTCTTTTTTAACTTCTGACAAAATAGCAACAAATAATTTTAGAAGAAAGAGAGATAGAGAGAGAGAGAGAGAGAGAGAGAGAGAGAGAGAGAGAGAGAGAGAGAGAGAGAGAGAGAGAGAGAGAGAGAGAGAGGAGAGAGGAGAGAGAGGAGAGAGGAGAGAGGAGAGAGAGAGGATTATAAGAAAAAAAAATTTTTTAAATAACCCAAAGATAATAAGAATCAAATTACTATACTGCAATATAAGTAGTTGAAAGGAGGATACTTTCTCAATTTAATCAAAAAGAATCAACCTGAGACAAATAAGCAATATCATCACATCCTTGCTGTGGATTAGAGTTAAAGACAAGCGTCCTAAGCTTGAAGACATGCCTAGATACCTAATGGCTTGGTGACAAATGCAACATGTCAACCCCCACTGCTCTCAAAGAAGATGCATGAAAAATTCCAAGTTCCTCTGGTATCAATTTGCCTTTGTACAAATATGTAAAAACAAATTTCCTCTTACTTTAGAACAGTCTTCTGTGATGTGCAATCTTCAAATCGAATGCTGTACCCCACTTCTTGTCCAAGGCCAACATCCATTTCCTCAGATACACGTTGGGCCACAGACATAGCCGCCACTCTTCTTGGTTGAGTACATGCAACACCCTTTTTGGGATTCCTTGCTCTGACCCATTCCAGGCACCATTGAGGAATCTGTGATGTGTAGATTACAGGGGGGGAAAAAAATTTTTAAATAAAATTTGAATTTGTATGACTGTCCATTTTATGTTATAGGACATTTTAAAAATTTAGGTCATATTGGCAACTTGAGAATTTGGGGATCTGATTGGATATACGACTCTTAAAAGATTATAGATCTGCATAGAAAATGTTTGATAATCACAAAAATAAGGCTACAGGGAACAACTTTAAGGAAGAGCAGAGGAAAATTCCTTAATAATGTGCCCATGTGTCCAAAATGAAGCAAATGAACAATTCAACCTGACATCAGCCCCCCCCCCCCCCCCCCCCCCCCCCACCCTCCCCCAACCCACCCACACACACAAACAAACACATACACCACACATGGAAATTCTGTTATGTATATTGAGTCCAAGCTTTATTAACTTCTCGGTCAGTGAGCAAATTTTCTTTTAGAAAAGTAAATAAGTAAATAAGTCAAAAGTTGAAAATGGCCCTTCCTTACCTGTGTAGTTTTACCAGATCCTGTTTCACCCACCAGCACAATGGTCTGGTGTTTGTTCACCATTTCTGTAAACCTTTCTTTGTATTCCCATACTGGCAGCTGTGTACGTATGTTGTAGAGTTTGAAATACTTTTGAGTGTATGGCAGGCCTGTATGAAACAAAGAAATTGGATGTGATGAACATTACCATTCAGAGCTCTTTTAAATCATTGCAAAACAATGTTTCACTAGATACAAAATTATTTTCTGTGAACAATTTTTTAAAGCCAACTTAACACTTAAAGTGAAATAATATTTTAAAATAGGATAATTGTAGAAATTCATTTTATTTTATTTCATTTTACTGAAAACCATATCTTTATTTAAAGGGCTAATTATTTCAAAGTTTAGCTTTAATTCTTTTTTAAGAACAGGTGAATGGAGATGAAAAAAGGGTATAAAAGCCTATATAGTAATTCTCTTAAGCTTCAAGAAATTCAGTCGAGAAAATAAAATCTCAAGCTCACAGGGAAGTGATCAATGTTTGTAAATGCTGCAACTAATGTTTTCATTTAAAACCGAATATGTTTTTTAAAAAAGGCCTTGCAAAGATCTTATTTCATTTAACCATTAATCTTCTTTTTTTTTTTTAATACTATATCAATAACATACCTGTGAAGGGATTCAATTGTAGAGTTGGCTTAGGAATGTTGAACTGTTGAAATATTGACTGGGGTTTTCCACTTTTGTCTAATGATTTACTATCACCCCCAGCTTCCTCATCCCTGAATTAAAAAGATGATTAAAAAAAGGCTTTTATTTTAAAACTTAACTATTTAAAGGATCACAATAATCTTGATATTTTGAAATTTTGAAATTTGGCAAAACCTTACAGCCTTGGTATTCATTCCAGACTTGTAAACGTTGGAAAACAGAATGGTCTCAACTTTCTTCAAACTCAATTTTGCTTTTTACACCACTCTCAATAGCTTTTCATTCATCACAATGAATGTAATGTAACTACATCAAATATTTTATCTTCGAGAGAAAACAGGGGTTTAAAATAGCATGGATATTTTTACTCTTGACTCTGTGGCTCAACTTGCTTAAAGGAAGCTACTAATAAGAGTGAAATTTGCATCATAGTGGTGTGGGATGGAGGATTGCAGAAGGGTGATTTTTATCTTTCCTTTGGCCGTGTTTATTGTTTTAAAAATTTTTAATGATCTTTTGACATACAAAATATATTTATGACAAATCTACGACTTTAATATCTCCCCAAAAAAATACACTTTCTCTGCTGGGTGCCACAAAAATGCCTCTGTTTTGTAGGCCAGACGTTTTATTTTGTCAAAGAGAAAAAAAACACTGAATTGCATAAATCCAACTTCAAAGGATTCACTTTTCAAAATTGTGCCAAAGGACAGCCAATTTTTAAATCAATGAAAATCAACAAGCATTTATAGATAAACTGTCCTTAAGATTCACCATTTTCTTTTATAGTACAACCTCAGTGGGAAGGTTATTATCATAACCGTATCCTTCATAAACGTACAGCCTGACACTTTTTTCATTACAATGTAACAATCACTATTAAATAAAGTGAAAGTTGTGTTACAAATGATCCCATTGGTTGAAATACTGAACTCACTACTCACTTTTTTTTTTGTCTTTTGGTGGTGAGGTAATATTTTGGGGGTCAGTATCTATAATCAATAAATTTAGGTAACTTCTTACTATTACTACCACAAACAATCTTTTTGATGGTGATAAAAACTGACACAACTTTACAAAATTTGAGAGACCTCACAAACCCTCACTGATCATTAAAAATAAAGATAAGTTTTTGACATTTTCATTCCTTAGTTTACAATCGAGATCTGCTATATATTGATTTGGGTCTTGGGTGATATAACTTTTTCACAATAATCATCAACATAAATGCCTCCTCCACTCCTTTTCTGAATTAATATTCATCCCCAATATTGGGTCTTACTCAATGTCTCAATGTTATATGTTTGTGTTGAGAATAGAGCTTAACTCTCTCGAGTTCATATGCATGGAAAATCAAACAAATTTGTTCGATTTTCAATGAGGGGGGACTCGAGAGAGTTAAACATTACTGTTGATGCTGGCTTGTAAACAAACTTCGCAGAGTTTGCGTGTGTTGAACCCATGACCTCAAGAAGTCGGGAGACGTACTCAGGAAAGACATAGCGTCCCTCTCGCTGCCAAGCAGAGTTGTAACAGTAAGGTCGTGGGTTCAAGCCCCCATTGCAGCAAAATATTTATTCCCTGTTGTCTTCTGGCACTTTTCTACTCACTTCATTTCCTGTGCGGCTATGTGGTCTTGTGGTATGACACTCGCTTTCGGATCGGAAGGTCCTGGGTTCAAGCCTCGCTCTCGGCACATAGTTGAGTCCTTGGAAAAGGCTCTTTACTCACATGCTCTCATCGTACTCAGATGTAAAATGAGTACCTGGCTGTTAACAGCGTTGTCTTTGTCCGAAAAAATGTAATATCGCCTAACATGTTAAATGTTGCTGTTGACCAGGGACCCTTTGTAAAGTGCTTTGAGCACATTTAGTGGAGATTGCGCTATATAAAGCTCAATTTTTAAATATTTTTTTTTATTTTCAACATAAGGCGGAAAACAGACTAGATCTGAAATCATTTACTTTGACAGGCCCATTTTTTAAAAATTTTCATCTTTTATCTACAAATAAGTGTCATATATCAGTTTAAAGCTTGAAATATGAGGATTCAGAATTTGTAAAAATTATGACCAGGAGACGATTATTAACTTTAAAAAGTAGGCCAATCAATGGTGACCCTGATTTAAAAGGAAATGCAAAATAAAAAGAAATGTTAACAACCTGAAGTGCCAGTGGTGGCAAGCGTCGATTCCGACAAGCCTTCAAAGGCAGATGACTTAATCATTAGGCCATGACATTCACATGAATCCAAAAAAAAAGTTTCCCCCCTCCCAAACCCCCTACTAGTACTACTAGAACATTATAATAGATATATATATAGTATTGGCAAACTCACTTTTTAAATGTTCCTATTTTCTACTGAGACATACAGTTGAACTTCAAAAAACCAAATGTCTGCTGTCAGCATTCAATTAACAAGAAACGGAGGATAGAAGAATGGAGACTACTTCAGGCCTCACACCACCATGTGTTAGGGCTGGGGCAGGGTTAGTGTCATTCAATCATTCAATATTAGAATTAGACTCCTAAGTTGGGAGAGAAATAAACTGATGATGAGGGAAGGTGGAGAGGAGGGGAGAGGGGGTTGACCCACAAATAACTGAGGTGTTGGGCGCAGGGGAAACCATGATACGAGATCAAAGAGAAAAAAGCGCCGGTTCTTGGATGGTGGAAGTGTTTGGGTTTGTTTTTTGTTGTTTTTTTTTTTTGGGGGGGGGGGGGGGGGGGGGGGGGGGGTGATAATCAGAATGGGATGTGCACATTCACATTTATTGTATAGGTGGAGTAGAAAGGGAAAGAAGAAAATAACAACAAATTAAAACGACATAGAGAAAGACAGGGATAATGAGATGGGGATTGGGGAGAGAGCAAGAGAGATATGAAATATTGAGTGGACAAAAGAAAGAAGGAAAAACAAACAATATAAAATGATGTAGAGTAGAGTTTGTGGGGGGGGGGGGGGGGGGGAAGAGAGAGAGAGAGAGAGAGAGAGAGAGAGAGAGAGAGAGAGAGAGAGAGAGAGAGAGAGAGAGAGAGAGAGAGAGAGAGAAACTCCCGTATACAGATTTCCAACATGATTCCCATATCTCCTTACACTTACGTCCAGTACCACTAAAGGCAGTCACATGAGAGATGATGATGATCAGGTGAAAATATTGAAAAGGGTGGGGGGAGATTAGCGAGAAGGGGCGGCGGATAGGCTACCCTACCTGTTGGTTAATACCCAAGATGAGAGGTCGAATGTTTTTCTATTCTCACCCAGGATGAGAGCTCGACTGTTTTTCTATTCTCACCCAGGATGAGAGCTCGACTGTTTTTCTATTCTCACCGAGGATGAGAATAGCAGAGACAGAGAGTCAGCCTTACTTTATAAAATAAAAAAAAGAATACTGGGGATGAAGGAGCTTTCGGAAGGCCTCCCCCCAGCCGGTTAATTAGAGTTAAAGTTGGGGCTAGAGGGGAAACTTGCAACTGTCAATTTTTCAGTTCAGTTTCAGGACGACAACGAAAAGCCGACAAGACAAGAAGTTCCAAGTTCAAGAAGTCAAGAAGGCAGGCCTGAGAACTGAGACTGAGACTGGTGCCGTTAGAATACATCAACAATAGATACCTATTCTTTTTGCTGTGTGACTTACTGTCACCGACATCAATACGCCGTTTGGACATTTCGAAAGCCAGTCTTCTTCGTGATGATTTTCAGGGTTAATCAAACTCGTTAAATTAAATCGGGATGTCGTGAATGTTGATTTTTGTGGTGTTTTCTTGACTCAATCCAATCGTGCTTCCGTTCGTCGACGTCGGTCTGGCACCCTATGAAGTCGAGCAAATTGCGGTATTGTGATCAAAATATCGATTTGTAATCAGCTTCAAATGACTGGCTCCACTGCAACAGTCATGTCATTCCTTAGTAAAAACTACTGAAAATATTACACAAGAGATAATTTTGCGAAACTCAATCGTACAACTGGATGGTTCATGAGCTAAGTTTACAACTCATTCTTTAACCATATCAGTATTGATTGTTCTAATTTCGACGTCAAGTATCGTTTGTTCTTGAGCCCAGTGTTACTACATCTGGCAACTTAAAAGAAATCCTAGCCAAATAATAATCAACGGAGTGCTTATTCGTCCTTCAGGACGTATTCTTAAAAAGTGTCTAGCCGACCTTCAGTGCTTATGCTAATGAGGTAGGCGTGAAATACGTAAAGGGCAATTGACGGAAAGGCTGTTGTTTATATTTGTCACCGCATTTTGCGGATCTAATGAACGAACTTGGCGGCCGATTATATTCCACATATGTTCTATCGGATTTAGATCGGGGGATATTACAGGCCACAGGCTGATAACGTTCACATTATTTGCTGCTATAAAATCCCGTGTTACAATAGCTCGGTGGGGTGGTGCATTGTCATGTTGAAGTGAAAATTTAAGATGAAAAAATGGAATAACATGTGGTTGTAAAATGTGCTGCATGTACTTTGCACCGGTTAGGGATGCATTTACTTGGACTAGAGGTGTCCTATAGTCTCTACATATTCCACCCCACACGACCACTTGTCCATATCCTTTGTTTGGGGATTCCAAGACACAAGAATCGTGAAATCACTCATGTGATCTTCGGTATCAACGTAATCTACCGTCATTTCTTATATCACAAACCGTGATTCATCTGAGAAGAGAACAAATGACCACGCATTAGTGCCGCGCTGAAGACCGGTCTGGACCGCGGTCCGACGGTCTTTTAGCTGTGAACCGAAGACCGGTCCCAGAGGGGAAGATCGGCGGCGGTCCTCACTTCTTATCACCTTTCAACTAGTGCGGGGCGGTCCTTGCAAGGACCACGGTCCTACGGTCTCGCGCCATAGCCTACTACTTCCCCAGCGATTCGTTGCTTCGGTTGCCTATCTTCCACCAATCACCACCCATCCCACTTAATTAATCGCACCCACCCCCCTTTGCCATACACTAAACGACACAGACGACCATACAGGCAGACGACCACCAACCTCCACTCCGCAAACCGCCCTTTCGTGTGTGAGATGGGGGGAACAGGAGGCGCACGCCTTGGACGATTCCATTATACGGGGTAAATTTCAAAATTTACTACACCATAATGATCGCAATGACAATGATCTATGGTGAAGGCATGACCCTCTTCTCTAATGGGTTATTGTTTGAAATGTATGTGACTACAAAAGATGTGTGTTTGTGTGTGTGTGTGTGTGTGTGTGTGTGTGTGTGTGTGTCGAACCTAGCAAGTAGCAAATCCGATTTTTTGTTTTCTTTTGTCCATCTCTTGTCACCACTCCTTTCTATCGCAGTGTTGTCATTTAAAATAATACAATAATATTAAAATTTCGTTTGGTGTTTTTACTAATCAAATAATATGAGTTTCATTAGTTTCTTCCTTCCAAAAAAACCAGTTATAACGTCTGAATTTTTAAAAAGTCCAATAGAATATATGGGGACCCCGATAGTTTAGTTGATAGAGCACTCTCTTTATACGCAAAGGGCCAGAGATCGATCCCGGGTGCAGTCGATTTTTTTCTGAATCCCTGTCTACTCAGCAATGAATGGGTAGCTGAGTTTGTTAGATCTGGCGAAGAGTCACCATCGACCCTTCTTATCACCTCATCCACCCCTCTTATTATAACTTCACGTCTCTCTCTTACTCTTCAATGCTCGCTGCCCTCTAATGTGTGTGTGTGGGGGGGGGGGAGGGGGGGGGGGTAGGAGTTGCGTGTGTGTATCAACGCCACGAACAACTCGATCAACGCCTTGGGCGATGCCATTATCTCCGTTAATGGGGATAAATTTCAAATTTTATTAAATTATCGAAGTAACAATGAAGTACGGTGAGCAAATAAAGAAGGCATCACCCCTCTTCTCTAATTAGGTTACAATTTGAAATGAGTGTGACTACTCCGTGTGTTTTACTCCTGTAGGCCACGGTTTTCATCGTGTAGCGGTCTTTAACGGTTCAAGAATGAACGGACCGGTCCTAGGACCGGTCCTTGCGGTCTGCATTTCCCAAGGACCGTAGGACCGTGGTCCTTAAGCTTGCCAAGGACCGCCCCGCACTACCACGCATTCGTTGTCCAGCGCAGATGAGCTCGGGCCCATTAAAGACGGCCAATCGTGATGTGCTCTAAGAAGTTGTCGCATCAAAGGACGTTTGCGACAATGTCATGCTCTCTAAATCTGCAACGAATAGTGTGTCGACTTATTCGTGTACCTGGGAACTCTAGTGCAGTTTCACTCGCCGTCCTAAAACAATCCCGTAGATGTAGGGTGCGTATAAAACGGTCCTCACCTTGTGTTGTTACTCGTGGTCTGACAGTTCGATTTCGGTCCCTTACCGTTTGTGTTACTTCAAATCGATCCACTAAGGAATATACAATTCTCCTTGTGATATTAAACGTTCTTGCGACATTGGTCACAAACTGTCCAGCTTGAAGATGACCAATGGCACGTGCACGTTGTTCTAAACTAAGTCGTGGAATCGCGTAGATTAATGGATGGTATTTTGTATTGTGTTTTCCTGCCTTGAAAATAGTTCAAGAAGACACGGATGACAAAAAAATTAATCTACACACTTTATGTCCACAGTAAGGGACTAAAAGGTTATTTTAGCACTGCGCGACGTGGTGAGCGAATTTCAAGTCAAAAACAAAAACATCGACTATCGGTTCACAGAAAGGCTAATGGTTAACAACTCAGTGGAAAATCATTAGCCAACGTCAACGGATAAAAAAGTAACGACGATTTTAAATGTGTATACTTTCTTTTGATCGCAAGTATATATAGGAATAGATCGGGTTCAGGAGATAAGTATTAATTCCCGTTAAAACAGAAATACTTTAATATAAATCAACAGAATAGCTTCTCACAATAACACGTTAACACATAATTAAACAAAAGAATAATAGTAAATGTTTAATTTATTAAAGTTAGGCTATGGGTAAGTTAATTTTTCACCCTTTCACGGCCTGTTTCTCAAGTTATTATTATTTTTTCTTTATATGTTTTGTAGAGGTTGGATGTGACTGGTGGCTACCTTCCTATGACTGGTAGCGGCGCTAGGGGTTGCTTCTGCCTGTTTAATTCGTGGACGGGCCTCTTGGTCATTCTTTGGTTATCCCAGTGGGTCACTTGATAAGTAATTAACCATGAATATCTAGCTTCAGCCCCAGGTCTAGCTTCAGCCCTAGATCAATGTGTAACTAGATCTGTGAATATACAGGAGCAAAACTTTGACTAGTTGAAGTTGCAACATTTTGTATTCCTTATGAGCAGTGATGTCTTAAGGATTTTTACAAACCTTTGACGTCACCACTGATCTAAATTTTGTTAATCACCATCCTTAATTAACGGGTTCGGGTAGGTTAATGGGATGGGGGAAAGATTAGTAAACAATGATAACATAAGAATCATTACATATAAATACACAATAATACTATAGCGTAATAGCGGTAGCACATTTGTAAATGTGATTCATGTAACATGTAATTCATTCATTTGGAAGGCATACATATATGTACAATAATATATATACATATATAGATAGTGAATGAAATCATTTTGTTTATAAAAAACATGAGTTATGCATTTCTGTTATTTTCTGTTATATGATAGGTTGCGTCTACTCACGGCCCAGGCGAAAACACTATATTAATTATTACTCCCTACATATACTAGTTTTAAATGGCATTAATTAATCATAACACAATATTTAAGTCAACAGCTATAAGATTGATATAAGTATCCATATCCTTGTCCACACAGTATTTTCCGCTAATTTGGATTTCAAGATGATCACTATAGCATGCCGGTGATAGAGTGATGGAATGACAGAGAGAGAGAGAGAGCGAGAGAGAGAGAGAGAGAGAGAGAGAGAGAGAGAGAGAGAGAGAGAGAGAGAGAGAGAGAGAGAGAGAGAGAGAGAGAGAGAGAGAGAGCCCGAATTTAGCTGATTACTTGCTTATATAGAAATATGACCGGAGTTGATTCAGTCCCAGAAAACAATGAAGTTCCTCGATTTGTTAGTGCCAGAAGTTTACTGGTCATTTAGTCGGATCAATCACACTTAGCGTATGCGATTCCTGGCTTGTCCGTCAGGTAAGATATTCACTCGGCATTGCGTAATCTTAGGATAATTTTACTGACATCATAAACGCGATGCTTGGCGGCGTGGTTTGATCTAGTCGACAGGTAATAATTATGCCGGCATATGGCATATCTCGTCTTTCAGTTGGTCATTAATTTATTCCATGTCATAAATCGGCGTCATCGTAATTGTAAAACTATGTAGGTGAGAATTTAAAATGTGTTGGTTCTGTGTGTGGAATTGTGAACTTACTGCTACGAATATAATGATAATTTCTTGTGAATGTGTGTTGTATTTTGTAAAATGTTGTGGTAGAGTTAATGTTGTTATGTTTAAACTACGACTCCTGCTGAGTGAGATCAAAATGATTTGTCGAAAATATATCATTTTGTTTAGAGCAAAAAGTTCAAATTTTCAGCAGACAAAACGTTGTACTGGCCATTCTTGATCGAAAAGAGTTCAAAGCTGAACTGCTAGCCACCCCCCCCCCCCCCCCCCCAATCTTTCGTGGTGTTTGTGTGTTGACCTCATGACCTTAAGACGTTGCGAGAGGGACTCAAGATACATAGAAACCACTTTTATTAATTTATGAGTGGGGGTGGCGTCCATTGTAGAGCGTCCATCTTGTGGCAATTCGGAGGTGCCGTAACAGTCAGGTCGTGGATTCGACTCCCCATTGCCACAAAAGTTATTTAAATTCTCCAATGACCCCTGGCACTTATCTACTCACTTCATTTTTGTTCATGTCATATTAATAATATTGTCATTGATTGAAGCGATTATCAATTTCATTGTCATTCGTGTTATTGCAGCGCCCGAATTTTCTCCCAAATGATTTTTTTAAAAATGACATCTCGCCAATCATTTAAAATTGGGTTATTATAATATAGACAATATTCACGTTATTTGCTTAACGCGTTTTAAAAAGGGTCCCACGCCAGCTTGTAGGACGAGACGCATGTACTTGTTATTAAAATTATATTATCTTACCGAGGCAATTTGGTTACCGAACAGGTACTTATTGTACACCTGAACAGTAGGAGAGAATTTGAGTAATGGGCCTTTTCAAGGACTCGACTTTATACGGCACAAATCGAGACTCGAATTTGTTGTAGTAAGAGATAATCACTGTAGATTGTGCAGATGTGAACTGTGTGCGAGATATTCTGTGGTCAAATTTTCGTCACCTGCGCTTTGTTACTCAAAGATTTCGTAAAATTATGGAATGTTATGATAATGAAACATAAAATTACAGAGTAGATTACATAACATTTATTTTTCTATTGTATAAGGGCGATACACGTAGGGTCCAGGGCTACATGGATACATACGTCCTCTGACAGCTGGTTTAAATAACGCACTTGTATTAAACCAGCAAAGTATATTTTACTGGCTTTTTATTTGACGATAGAAACAATTTTTATCTTTTGATTAAAATTTTTTTTGCGAATTTACGACGTGGACTGAGTACTCAGCACACATCGGCTATATAACATCCTCAACAATAACAACAGTCAGAGCACTGGTCCTTCTCGTGGTTAGCTCATAAAATTGAGTTAACAACGGAGGTCAATGGGTGAAGGTGAAGGCCAAAGAAAAAAAATATCATAAATACCAGATTGGCTCTTAACTTCGACATTCCATAATCGGTCTTTATGACAAATTTGTATACTAAAAAGCTGAATGTCACGAGATATTGGTAGACTATTATCTATTGACATGATACGTTATTAGCTTTACAACATAATCAGCACAGTTTGAGACC
This sequence comes from Berghia stephanieae, assembly GCF_034508935.2. Taxonomy (NCBI): domain Eukaryota; kingdom Metazoa; phylum Mollusca; class Gastropoda; order Nudibranchia; family Aeolidiidae; genus Berghia; species Berghia stephanieae. The sequence continues at coordinate 30,980,267 of NC_088361.1, forward strand.
ATAACCTGAATATAAGCCGCAGTTGTTTATTTGGCAAATTATTACCTTATTACCTGGTAATTTGTTTTTCCTTCATCAGCCTCTTTTCTTTAGACTTTGACGGTCTCGGTCGAAATGAGACCAACTGACTGATCTGCATCGATCAATCTCTGTACGGTCTCACCTGACTGGCAAACCTTGTTCTTTACAACATTTTGTACTTGTGAGTAACAGCTTACATCTGAGCTAAACGAAGTTTAGAGGTGATAGGTGAATGGGGTCACTCCTGACTGGGCTGCCCACAGGTATGACACGGCCGCTTGACGTGGTTTTCTTTCATTCAATGTTAAGGTCACAACTACCTACAACGCGCTGAGCACACAACACAAACAGTGGAGCCTTGTCATTGTCATGTTCAGTTCTCCAGGACCGCTTTTCAGTAAAAAATTATTTAGATGTATTTAATTCATTAATTTTGTCAGGATACCCCATTTTAGAAATTTCTTATTTCACAAAGTCAACGTTGTGTAAGTTGGAATAAAGGTTTTTCATTACTGAGTCAACACCACATCTCACCCGACATGACAAAAGTATAACTTATCACTATCGCTCACACTCGTGATATTTTGAGGAAAACGCTTTTATTTTCCTTTTAGAAGTGAAGACATTTTTCTCGAATTGATATATCTGACGAGAATATGATATTGACTTAAATTTGAAAACTTATTACTCATGCACTGGACACCACACCTGGGTACAGAAAATTTTCGTCCACACAGAACAAATTTTGAGTCCAGTTGAGGTACATCCTGGAACAAGATTACAAAATTTATTGAGAAGAGAAAGAATTACATATAATGGTATAGTAGATCGAGTAATGTTAGACTTTGTGGTCTTTTTGATGATGACCAAGTTAGTCTTTTGAAAAGACAGTAGTAAAGACTTGTTACGTTTCATCTTCCAATCTTTGTGTGAATTGATGAATAGGGCACCTAACTGATAATAATAATAGTAGGCTAGGGCTATTGGTCAGTACTGACTCCCAGGCGCTAGCACATGCGGGTCAGTACTGACGAACAGACGCCAGTGCCTGGAGGTCAGTACTGACCAATAACCTGGTGTCTATTGGTCAGTATTGAACAACAGGTGCCACCGCCCACAGACAACCTCTCTTCGGTCTGTGCCACCGCCCACCATTGATCAGCACTGATGAACATCGGACCTGTTCGTCAGTGCAAAGACCTCTTCGCACTTATTCGTCACTTCCAAAAGTATACCATTAAAAAAAAACAATTAAAATTAAAATTCCAGGCTCTCAGGCCAACTTATCCGATGGCACACAGTAACACTTGGTCACTTAGATAAGTTTGATTTCTAACGCGTTAGATGCCGTTGGGGCAACGATATGACTCGTTATTTCAAGCCACCGTAAGATTCGTTTTTATTTTATGTTGTCCATTCTATTTCTTTGGGTTATTTTGTTTTTATTGTTTTTTTCCCCGTATATTTTCGTTATAGCTTAATTTAAAGAAAAATAGAGGAAAATGTGTTATATAATATTTCCTGTTACGATTCTTTTATAATACTTTGTCCATTCTATTACTACTTCTACCACTCACTACTACTACCACTACTGCTACTACTACTACTGCTGCTGCTGCTGCTACTACTACTGCTACTACTACTACTACTACTACTACTACTACTACTACTACTACTACTACTACTACTACTACTACTACTACTACTACTACTTATATGTCTTTTATCTTCCATTATTTTCTGGAAGGTTCTGTTCCCTGACGCTGACCTTTTCTTATCAATCAGATCACCCCCCTGGGGCACCCTATCCTCTACCCACGCTAACATTTCATTCATACTGCAACCACCATTGAGTACAGACGATAAAGTTATTTTTCATTATATTTTATTTGTTTTCCACGTTTATTTGTGTATTGTTGTGTTAATGAAGGGTTTGTACCCGAAACGTCCATTGTCTGTTTTGTTCCCATACGAAGCCTTTCATTTTCACTCTTTCGTTAGTATTTTACGATCACCGGCTTCAGGCAGCCCTTACAGTTTTCTACTTTTCCTGTCTCAGTAAGATGCGAGCAAGCCGAATTTCAAATGACAGGAATGAAGAAAGACGAGACAATGAAAGAGCTTTCACTTTCAGTTCTGGCGCCACGCATCAGTGCAGTGAGCATGCGCGTTGGATGAACCGAAATATAGGGCTTCCAGTTTGGCGTTTCAACACCAAATTTGGTCTTTTTCTCAGGATTGGACAATTTCACTTGTTTAATTAATTGATATATTTATTAAACAAATCTCACGTAAACCGACAAAAAGATTTAGTGAAAACAAGGGCTTACCTGCGACTAGTATGGGACAGGAAATGCTGATTTATTTGTCGTAGAGCAAGTTATTTTAAAAAATGGCATTTTTCCATAATTTTGGTACCGTCAACGCCCATGGCCAGGTCAGAACTGACCAATTGGCATCAGTACTAGTAATAGTAATAGTATTAGTCAGTACTGACCCCCAGACGCCGGTGCCTGTTCGTCAGTACTGACCCGCAGGTGCCAGCGCCTGGGGGTCAGTACTGACGAATAGCCACTCCGATAATAGTAATAGCATTGTCGATGTTTAATGTATTGTAATAGTAATAGTGCCTTACAATTACAATTGTCATTATATCTACATGATGTAAAGCACTTGAGCTGATTACTTTGATATTAATATTCCTTAATATTATGATGAAATGCTCAACAAGCTGAGTCTGAGTCTCGGTATTCAGCCGAATCTTGTTCTTTGAAAAAATTTGTAACAGAGGATTGTCTTGATAAGAAATACAAGAAATATTATCATGGAAGTATCCCTATCGCTCAATTCCAAGTTGATAATGGTATCGTTCAATTCTAAGTTGTTGTCAGATGCGTGACACATTTCTGTCATAATCTGCTTCTAATTATGTTGTAAATCAAAAGAAACCGAATAATGGTCTGTGTTTGTAGTGTAGATAAATATTTATAAATGCCAAAGTTAAAATTGAATATTATGGGTACTAAACACACTCCTATTCATTCAGAAATTGTTTTGAAAAATTTGGTTGCGATCTACAGTATTCCGTGATCTGAGAGCTTATTCAAACAAAGTGAATTCAATGTCATAATGCATCCAATCATAGCTCTCTTGTCTGAAAAAAAGGCTATTTTATTTGGTTATAATGTTTGTTGTTTCAATATGATTTTGAGAATTCAACATGAGGTGCATAAAATAGTGTCAACATTTTTTCAGAAGCAACACCAACAGATATCATCCAATGCAGAGATATGTTCAGTCTAACTTTTGTTAAAGTGTCACTTCTGATGATGACACAACTGGACGTTTATTTTATATGTATAAAACAATGTTTTAAGGTTGAAACTTCTCTGATAAATGTGGGCGATCAAACCTTGAAAATAAAGTATATGTGGTTGCAAAGTTTTTGAGTTGCCTTTCTGTGATAATTTTGTTCTCATCGATCATAAGTGACACTATATACACTTGTCACGTTTGTGTCAAATTTTGGGTCACAAGCTTTAAATATCCTCTTTCAATCGTAAAAATACCAAAATTTGAGGTTCCAACTATAACATATTCCCCTTAGCAACAAAATTACTGACTTCAAAATAAGCACTTGGCATATGGCACCTTTTACCTTGGCTCATATATATGTAAATTTTGTATATATTTATTTGTAATGTGCATTGAGGCATCACACACTGATGATGTGTGATATAAATGCTATGTATTATTATTATTATTATTATTATTATTATTATTATTATTATTATTATTATTATTATTATTATTATTATTGTCTAAATGGACACAGGATTTTGTTGCCACTCCTTTATGTCTAGCTGGCCAATTTTTCTCAATATATTTTCTCTCTTTTTCAGATACCATTTGGCTTTATTTAAAGAGTATGGGTCAGAGTTGAAGACAGACAAAGCAGCTCTGTTAGACAGTTGCTTTGAAGTTAAATTGGTTATACAACTCGTTATCTTACATCAAGCATTCAAAATGTCAGGGATGTACAGAATTCTCAACTTGGTTGAAATTCAAGACCTGCTATGGGAACTCCATTCATTTTTACCCGGATCTGCGAAGGTGATTTTTTTTTTTCCTTTTCTAGATTCATTTTAATAAAGATTATTAAAAGTTGAATTCAACTGTATACAGTAAAGTGAATCGGTTTATTAAATTAATATCCATATTCAACCCATCTTTTTTTATACTTGTCTGAATTTAAATGCTTAGTGCTACATAAATAGTCACAGGATTTATTGTGTAATCTGGATAGGTGAGATGGGACAGGTAGCTTTCTTGACTCGTGCAGAATAATTTAGAAATTGTTGATACCCAAAGGAATAAAATTAATATAAAATTTAAAGTTTATATTTCTGTAATCTAAACTCGAACCCACCCATTTATCACAAATGATATTTGTCTTTGTCGTCATAATTATCATCGCCACCATTCATCTTCATCATCATCATCGCCATTATGTCTGGTTTGGTAAAGTGCAAAAAAGAAATGCAAGATAGATAATGATATCACTATGATTTCATAATTATTAAAAAAAAATTAATCTTGATTTTGAATGGTCTCTTCTGATGCTCCCATGTCCAGATGTATTACATCATCAAAAATTTTGTAGAGAATCGCCTGTATGGGTTTGAAGTCATCGTGGACCAGTGGCCTTGTTGGACATGCATCATCTTGCGACCAGAATCCAATGATAAGGTAAGTGACATATTGTTAAAAGTGAACATTGATGGGGTGAGGGAAGGGGACACTAGACGGACAAATCTTAATGTTGTTCTGGAATATTAAGCCTTGCTGTATCCTCTCTCTTAATTGTTTGCATCATTAATTTTCTTTCCGTGATTGTTTTGGACTTATTAGTTGTTCCCAGGTCGATCTTGTTTTTGTTCTAGGGCCATTACATAGAAGTAGAAGGAAAAAGAAGATATATTTTTTTCCTGTCATCTTCTTTCTGTAATATTTTTAATTGTAACTATACAGTGACGAATGGAAATCTCTAACAAGTTGTGACCGGGCCTATCCTACATGTTCGAGATTTTCATTTTATCGAGTTTTTATGTTGAGTATTTTACAAAGAATATGAAGGGGGTAAAAGTGGGCGGTTTTAGTAAGATCATGAGGTGCAGCATTTAGTGCATCTTGTTTCATTCAATAACAGATGGTAGAATGTTCCCCTGTCAGTGTACTGTAATAAGAAGTCGAAGCCAGGTCATCGCATAGTTGGTTACGCACTCAGTGCTCTATGTCTTTATCTACAAAACTGGTACCTAATCACTACCACTCCTCATCTCTCCAATGCTATCTTCTCACTCTACCTCAATTCTAGTACATAACAGTAACAGTCTCGTACCATCACTACCTCGTTAGTCTCCTACTGGTACTGGTACTCATTAGATAGAGTGAAGCGTCGCATGCATAAGACACTGGTTAAACAACACTCCCCCTTCCTCCACTCTCGCTCTCTCTCTCTCTCACACACACACACACACACACACACGCATGTAAAAACACAATTTAATGCCAATGAAGAGTTCATTAGAGACATAGGCAAAAGAATTTTATCAACGAATGCGAAAGTGTAGGTCCAGTTTTTTCGAGATTTCCATATTCACATTCAATAGTGTTCGAGATTTTCTTTTTGCTAATACTAAGGATTAAAACAGGGAGTAAAAGTGTGTTTGAGATTTCAGTAGTGCGGAGCGGTCCCAAGCATGTTTAGGACCGCCGGTTCTACGGTCCCTGGGAAATGAGAACTGCAAGGACCTGTTCGAACCGGTTCTTTTTTGACATTGGCCATTCACAAGGCTCGTTGGACCGCCAATGAACCGGTTCTTTTTCGACATTGGCCAATCACAAGGCGTCCTTGGGACCGTCAAACGATAGGAATCGGTCCTGTAGTAGATGGCTGTCAAACTGCTAAGTGTAAGTGAGAGCGGAGAAGGCGTGTTGCCTCAAAACATGAAAATAGTGCTATAACACTATCCATTAAGCATGTGTTTGTGTGTGTGTGTGTGTGTGTGTCTGCGAAGATTGATGGAGCGGGTCGGGTCAATGTTAGGGAGTGAAAGGAAAAGGGATTGTTAATATTTTGTGTCTGTGACATGCTGGACCAATAGTATGGGAAGTGGGAAGAGTTTGTTATGATTTTTTAAATTATTTTTATTTGGGGGGGTTGTTGTCTCCATTCCTTTTTTCTCTTTTCGTGCGGCTATGTGTTCTTGTGCTATGACACTCGGTTTCGGATCCAAAGGTCTTGGGTTCGAGCTTCGCTCCGCGCCTAGTTTAGTCCTTGAAAGACTCTTTACTCACATCCTATCACCTTACTCAGGTGTAAAATGAGTACCTGATCGTCAACATTGTTGTCTCTGTCGGAAAAAAATTGTAACATCGCCTAACAGGCGTCATGTCTCGTTCTACATGTTACGTGTTGCTATTAGTCAGGGACCCGTTGTAAAGCGCTTTGAGCACATTTAGTGGATATTGCGCTATATAAAAGCTCACGTTTTTTGTTTCTTTTTTAATGAAAAAAAAATTCTATCTTTGGATAGGACGCTGTCTATCCCAAAGTACTTTTCGCCAGATCTAACAAACCCAGCTACCCATTCACTGCTGAATAGACAGAGATCAGAAGAAAAAAAAGCTCGACTGCACCCGGGATCAATCTCTGGCCCCTTGCGTGTAAAGAGAGTGCTCTATCAACTGAGCTATCGAGGCCCCCCCAAATAATCTAATGGTGGTTTTTAAAAATACAGACGTTACAATTGTTATTTTTGAAGAAAGCTATAGTATGTGAAACTTGTATCATTTGATTAGTTAAAACACCAAAAGAAATAAAAATATTATTGTATCATCAAATGACAACAATGTGATAGAAAGGAGTGGTGACAACAGATAGCCAAAAGAAATAAATCGGACCAGCTAGGTTCGAAACACACACACGAACACACACATACACACAAACACACATCTTATAGTAGTCACATTCATTTCAAAGAATAACCCATTAGAGGAGAGGGGTGATGTCGTCAAAATAGATCATTGTCATTGCGATCATTAGTGTGTAGTAAATTAGGATTTACCCAGAGTAATGGAATCGTCCAAGGCGTCTCGTGGCCCCTCTTACCCCACCACACACACAAGAGGGCGTATGTGCAAGAGGGGGTTGGTGCGATTAATTAAGTGGGATGGGTGGTTAGGCGAACGACCTAGGCAAAAGAGAAAAGGACCGAGAAAAGGCAGTAAAGAAACTAGAATCGCTGGGACCGTCCAAATATAAAGATAAGAAGTGGGGATAATAACGTTCGGTTCAACGGTTCGTCACCTGGGACCGGTTCCCCGGTCCCAGCTAAGGAACTGTGGGACCGGTTCTTGGGACCGGTCCTCAGCGCGGCACTAGATTTCAGTGATTTTGAGATTTGCGTCTTCGAGATTTTCGTGCTACACTGTATTGTATGTTGCAAGCATTTAAGTGTACCCTTAGATGATTTTATAAGTTTTTTTCAATTTTTTAAATTTAAGAAAAATTAATGTAGTTGATGTAATTGGAATCAGATGAATTGATCAATTGTTTTTCTTTTTCTTTCTCAACAGGTCCCTGGCTATTTCCGTTCTTATTACATGTGCCACACAAAAAGCCTGAAAGATTTGAGGTTTTTTCTGCAGAGGCCTGGTGTTGTGGATTGGACACAAAAAGCTGTCCTCTCTGGTAAGCTGTTTACCTCGTGTGTTATGAGCACATAAGGTTTTCAAAATACATATGTGTAAATTTTGCCCTGTCAGTTAATCCACCTTACCTGTTATGTGATACACTTCTCAGAAGTGGGGCAGCACAACATGGCTCAGCCTTATGGTATTTGCTTCGTACCCAAAAGGTATCAAGTTTGACTACCCGCCACGCTGTGTCACCTTGAGCAAGTCAATAAGCCCTAGCTCACTTTGCAGTTCCACATAATGGATGACGTCTTGGATATTCCAATCTTCTCTTGGAATAGACCCTGAAGACAGGGTTTCCACAGCCTCCTAAATTCAAGGACTCTTTAAAACCTCATTGATTTTGATACTACTGAGAAAATCTCCTTGAAAACTCCCACAACCACCACCACATCACCATCCCTACCACCACTTCTACAACAGCCACCACCCAGGCCTGTAAATCTTCCATCTATTGTCGGATTTCCGACAGTACGATTTTGCTCTATAAGTGCTAAAAAAAATAAATAAATAAAAGTAACGCCAAAGAACAGAACCAATAAAAAAGAAAATAAAAGACTTTTATTTCGTTCCTCGAAAAAATTTGATTTTGTTCCGTTTCAAATGCTGACTTAAAAAAACAAAACAAAAAAAAACTTTTTATTTGTCACATCAAAGACAAAACATGCCGTCTATCAGTTAGCTATAATATTATCATGCCACCCACACGCTTTGCTAGACGTTTATGTATTCACTGCTTGGCTACTGTGCCACAGCCAGCTAGAGAGAGGTCACGAAGTTCGCGCGAGTCGTCTTCACACACACACACACCTAGTCAGTAAATAACGCACACACATCCTTCAAAAGGGTATGAATTGTTCTCTTCCTTTCATTTTACAACTAACTCAGACCTGGGACCTCAAATAATTGGGATTTTTTTTTTTTGATACCATAAAATAAGGACCTCGTTATAAATAAGTAGGGGAAAGTGACATGATTTGACTTGTCAATTGACGTGTCATATCTGTGTTGTGTCCATATTTTTGTCCTGTTGTGTCTATTTTCGCGTGTCCAAAAAGTTCTGACATTTTTTTCACCAACCATTTACAGGCCTGACCTCCAAATCACCATCCCTGTGACGGGTTGTGTGTTATTTTTGTGGGATCGAGTCCAACCGATAGCTCAATGGTCTGGATTCGAACTAGTATGCGCGCTATGGCTCTCGTTACCAGCTGCACCACTCAACCTATATCACAAACGGCTCAGGTTTAATCTAGGGGAGATCAAGAATTGCCTTAGGGTCCCTTATAACTTAATTGTATTAATAAAAAGTGAGTCAAGACAATAGTAACGCCCAATGCAATAATAACAATTCTATACATAAAGTTTAATTAGATTGTTACAGGAAAGGATAGAAAGAATAAGTATTTATTTAATATCAGGAAGAATAGCTCTAATTGAATGGATCTAATTTATTATTTATTTATCTATTGTTTTATTAATCGATTCATTTATGATTGATCGAGTAAGTTAGTTTTTAATCACTTGTGTCCGTGGAAATTACATTTGAAAATGGTATAAGCCCGTTTGGCTTATCTTTATCCCGCCGGCTTGCTTGACTGAGGCAAATGTATCAGCTAGTTCCAGGGTTGGCGCCTGCTTTGCAGAGTTTTCTGGACATCACAACAGTGTGTTGTAGTTAGGCTGACATCAGGGTCTTACCGCTGTCTGGGATGCAGGGATTCGGCACAACTGGGTGCTCCAACGACACGGAAAAGGACCAGGACCTTCAATTTAAGAGTTGAAACAACAAGGTCTTAGAGCCAATCGAGTTTGTCTTTCGCCACCGAATCGTCCTTGAGCGACACATCATAATAGCCTTTATTTGCTGACAAAGGCAAGGAGAAGCAGTAACTTCATGATAATGGTAGTTAGTATATGTTTTAAACATCAACTGACAGTCGAGCTATCTTACATGATGAGAATTTAACAGGGTTGTGTCCCTGGTATTTCTTTATTTATTTTTATTAATTATAATTGAGGTTATGGTGTGTGGCCGGCGATTGGCGGTGGGGTACAGACATTCAAGCAATATACATATTGAATATAAATGAAAAAAATAGTATAGATCATAAACAACTGTTAACTATAAAATAAGATACATATAGATATAGTTTTGTACAGGTATTCCAACTTACGAACATCCATGGAATAGCACAATTAAAATATATACACAACTATAATATTAATAACAGATTAAATTGAATTTACAGTAATATCTCGTTCCACTTTGAATGTTAACCAATAATTCATTTTACCTCCAGCCGAGATAGACAAACTTTTACAAGTTTGAAATTGGAGAGATAGCTCTTTTCTCTTGGGCTTCTAAGCGTGTGTGTGATTAGATTCAGATATGAATTTGGTTTTGTGAAGTGAAAATAGCCAATCAGAAGAATCTTCCTGTTTTAGATAGCCAATGATATCCAGATGCTTTGGTAAGAAAGAATAACGGAGAATTACCGGAGAGACTAGGACAGTAATTGCAATTTAGCTACTCTTGAACGAGACAAGACCTCAGGGCATACGCACGTTGGCGTCTTGTTTGGAAAAGGTAATTAGCAGGAGGCATGAATACAATGGGCAGACAATTTGAACAGGTAAATAAGCCTTAAGCTGAAAGTGAGTGTTCCGTTATACAATGGAAATGTTTCCCCGCCTAACGACCAAAATTTCCGTTAGAAAGATTTGGGGCTTTATTGGAGAAAGGCTGTTCCTGTTTGAGTATTTTTAATGGAGGTGTTGATCAAATATATGTCTCGTCCACTAGGTTTGAAGTGGTTTTGAACGGGGCGCTGACGAATGATAAAGAAATCATGCAGTGAAAGAAAATCGCTCGTCACAATCCCTACCACCACGATTACAAATACCATATCACCATTTCAGATCTTTAAAAAAATAATAGCTGACAAAATGGCAACAAAGGTATTTGAATACCATGTTCAATCAAATGCATATTTATCGTCAGCTAAGTTGAAGGAAAGTGAACTTAGGTCCTTACACTGATCTGGAAGCAGCAAATAAGGAGTTGAGGTGTCTCCACTAGCCGAGAAACTTAAGTGTCAAAAGGATAATTCATTGTTTTAATCCTTGAATTAAAAATAAATATCTCCTTGAAAACTCCTTGAATTTCAAAATGGAATAGCTGTAGGAGCCCTGTAAATAAAAATTTCCCCTTAGGGATGGTTATTTTGTTTTAAAAGTAGTTTACTCATTTCAATATGCTAGATTTTATGATTGATTATTATGATTAAAACCATAAATCAATATGATTTAAGTAACTAGTCAAATTATTGGCAACAATATGTATAGTGTTGCTATAGGCAGAGTGAAAATTTAGATCACCAGTTTTACATATTGCAACTCTTGCCTGGGTAAAAAGCAAGTGAATGGTGTATCCTCTATGTGGCATCAAATTACAGGTTGCTCCTAAAGTTTTTAAGCAGGTTAAAATTGCTATTTAAATTATAATAATTTAAAAAAACAACTAAAAAATTAAAAGAAACATAACTATATATATTTCTTTAACTTAGAGGTGATATATTTAAGTTAATTAATAATAATTTGATAATTATAATATTTTTTCTTTACTTGAGCTGATCTCTTTATATTAATTTTGTAATAGTAATGGTAACGATTTTTTACATTTTGTTCATGTCGTGAAATGATCACTTGCATGGTCAGCATCTCCTATATATACTGTATAAACACACTGTAAGCTCAGAAAATTGAGTCAAAAGGGTTTGTTTGTTTGTTACAGACATTTTCAAGAAATCAAAGTTTTGACAGGTAATACTAATACTCTGTCATCAAGTTTGTATTGATGTATACTATTAGAACTATCATTAATCATTTGCTTGCAATGCTTCACGACTCACAGTAACAATTGATTGTGACAGATGAGGTAGTGCGTGTTCTTTTTAAATTTGCACAAAGAAAGATGTTTTTAGGATTGAGGTCTAATATCGTATTAATTCTTTAAGGACACTTATTACAGGGGCAATGCTGTCTCTTTATGTATGCTATCCTGACTTATTTTGTTTTGATTTTTGATTTCATTTGTGCACTGACAGGAGTTCCGCATGATGTCGTACCAATTGTACAAGAGAAAGTAAAAAAAATTTGTGGAGAGTTAACATCGATAGAGCACAGATTCATGTATGCTTGGATGAAAGATGTCCCACCAGAGCCTGCAGAGTAAGTGAAATGAAGAGGACAAGGAGTTTGTTGATCATTAAATTGTGTATATCAATCAGAAGAGTTAACTTAGAAGGTTAAAATTAGTATATCTGTGGCAGCATTCATCATATATTAGGGGGAATAAATGAACCATTTTGAAGCACATTAAGCATGATAAATCCATTGAAAATGTAGTATAACATTTTTCATGTCCTATTTTTTTTTTAACTCTTTAATTTCAGGACCCCAGAAGGGATGAAGTTAACTGTCTTGGATTCCAATCATGCTGAAATCATTCGTGACCATTGGGAACATTATCGTACCAACCCAGGCCTGTTGGTATATTTCAGAAAGGTGATAGAGAATTTTGACAACAGTGCTATTGTGACATCGGAAGGACGCTTGGTGGCTTATATATGTATGCAATTCAATGGTTCCATGGCCAATTTATTTGTAGACCCAGAATATCACACCGCTAATTTAGGTGTTGTCCTTTTGTGCGATTTAACTAGAAAACTTATTCAAAAACACCACACAGCTTATGGATTTATTAAAACCAAAGACTCTGCCTTCATAACTTCGTGCCAAAATATTGGATTTACATGGGTGCCTCAAGGCAGTATGTCATGGCTCCACTACCGCCCACCAATCAAACGAGTGCTTTCAGGTGAAAAATTGGTAGATCCTAAACAACAAGCAGCTTCTGATTCACAAGACTCTCTGAAGAAAGATTTGTTTTTAAATGCTTTACCTTTGTCTTGTAATGAGTGCTCTGGGATACCCGCTGAAAGTGGAACAGCCAAGTGTATTCATGTAGGGGTTGATTGATGTTTTTTTTATTATCCTGTGCTTATAGTGTTGATTTTGTTATGAACTAAGGAAAGGATTGGTATTATATTGGGGTTTTTCATGTCATAGTAAAAACAGGTTTTACAGTTTGGCTTATTGAATTTTTTCACAATTTTATTAATGGTTTGTGTTTTCATTTCTGAATAGCACCATGTCTGTCTTAACGTCATGACTATATTTAGAGTCCATAGTTGCAGCATGGCACAGTAGTATAGTCATCATCTCTTAACCGTAAGGTATCTTGTTTGACAAACATCTGAATGGATTACCTATTGTTTGGAAGAGTTAAAACTTAAAAATTAATCTTGTCGTAAGATTGCATTTTGTATGCATTTTTTTTTTTTTTTTAATGATAAAGATAGTATAAGTACTAGTGTAAATTTGTTAAAGTTAATGGTTTATGCAATAGGTCAACCTGTTTTATATGCATCAGTAGGTGATCTCTTGGTTTTTGCCAATTAAATTGAGCTTTTTTTTATACAGCGCAATCTTCACTAAACGTGCTCAAAGCACTTTACAAGGGGTCCCTGGCCAACAGCCACACAAATGCAGGACATGATGCCTGTTAGGCGATATTAATTTTTTTTTCCGGACAGAGACGATGCTGTTAAGGTCAGGTACTCATTTTACACTTGAGTACAGTGGAGAATGTGAGTAAAGAGCCTTTTTCATGGACTGGTGGGTTCTCTATATATTACAGGTTTCTTGGCTTTTACTTTTACGCAATGAATGGACAGTATTGATGCACAAACGTTTTTGGTATTTTTTTTTTGTTGAGAATGGTGTTAAAAAGTTGTTTTAACACTGGAAATGTGCTATATTTATGTGCAATTTTATAAATGTTAAAATGATGTTCGTGACAATGGAAAGGAACTCATTTTGATTTATTTAAGTATTGTGTACAGATAACAAAGCAAGTGCACTTTTCCTGAGCTGAAATATGATGCCAATATTTTGTTATGTGACTAGTTGAATGGTGACTTGTGAGAACAATTTTTACAATTTTTTTGTTGAGTTAGTTATAGGACCCAAGACTCCAAAACAGCATAAAGCTTTTCAGTGGGGATATGGGCTTAAAATTGCATCATTTCATCAAGAGAGCAGTAACAGATGAGATGATAATATGAGTGAAGTCCGGGCCACAATGCTCTTACTGCTATCCTTGTGAAAACGGCTAGTCCTGCAGTACTAATCTTATGAATAATGGGAGAAATGAAGATGACAACATGTCAGTTCAGAGTCCATATGAGTAGAAAAATTTTAAAAATTTGTTCGATTTCCAGTCATGGTGATTTCAAGAGAGTCAAAGAGCTGAAGATAAAGAACAAGATGATTAATTATTGTTCCTTCTTTGTTGAAACAGATTGAATAATTTTGAAAATATAAGACAATGACAATAAACCTCACCGTTCCAAATTCTCTGCAGTAGCCTTAACAATTTAACACTGTTTTGGAGTGATGGGTCACATCGATTTAATGGGTTCACACACAAATGATTCCTGTGTGGATAGGATCACAATGCAACAATTCCGATGGGACCAAAAGAAACCAAACTGTTATTGTTGATATGATATTCATTCCCTGCAATTGTAATTTATATTAGAGTTTTCCTCTGCACAATTCTGTGTATTTGTTAAATGTGCTCATCGGTGATTTCACATGCCTTCCATGCCTAAAGAAAAAAAATTAACAAATTGTGATTAAGATTTTTAAATGATTACTTTTGAGAAGAATTTTTAAATCATGAGGGTTTATTAATTCTTCCATCTCACTCCTATCCTTCTAATATCACGTTAAGTAGCAATTAAAGTTTTGTATGTAGGGGCCCTGTCGGTCAAGGATAGCTTATTTTGTAGAGCTCTCGATGCATGATCCAAGTGCACTGTGCACAAATCTGCAATCAGTCATATTTTTTTTCTCTTCTCTGGGCACCATGCGAATCAGTAGTAATTTAAGATAGACCAGTATTCTATCTCATTGTAGCAGGCAGTTGTGACTGTCTATTTAATGCTAAAAAAACTAGGGTAAGCTATAACTTTCTGGGTTTAAATACTATTTTCTTATTTTAAGAACATAAGTAAGACTAGTGTGTTTCAATGATTATCAATTTATTAGTATGGATATCCTATATAATCCACTTTCTTCATCCAATAAACTAGATGCTAAATTGAAGTTTATCACTATTTAGAAATGAGTTTTCCTAGGGCGGGGGGGTTGATTTTTTTTTTTCCAGCTTTGTAAATATAATTTATTACAATTGTTGTTATCAACATTATACAAGATGAAATGACGAGTCCTGCATATTGTAATATATCTATTTTTCGTTAAAAATCTACCTCTGATGTCAATCAAAATTAGGGGTATGTGGGGTATGACTTTAGTGCTAAGTGGTATCTAGATTTTGATATAGATGACTAGTCGGATGGATAGTGTAATTTTTATGGAACTATTCCTCGCAATGTTGCCAATCTAGGAATTTTAGATTGTAACATTGTTGTAAATGATATTGATAAAACTGTAAATATATTAAAAATATTATAATTTATAAAGTAATAAGGAAATCTTCTTTCTTTCATATATATGTCGTACATTGGCACCTTATTTGTTGGACAGAAAAGCTTTTATGTTAAAAGTGGATATAAATCAGTGCTGATGGTTTTCCTCGAATCCGCAGTTGATTTTGAAGTCTGAAGAGGAATTTCCCGTTTTTAGAAAATTCCCCCAATCAAATTTACTAGCTGTGAAAGACTTGATGTGTGCTGAAAACAAATTGGTGCTGTTTCCCACTCTCCAGAAGTGAGCTAGAGTATCAATAATAGTCTATCATCTCAGTTGCTCTAAAGATTGGGTTTAGTACAGTAAGAATGGAGCTTAATAACAGAACAAAACAAATTTTTCCCCTTTTTTTCCCATTTTATATCACCATCAGCTTGAACCCCCCCCCCCCCCCCCCCCCCCCCCTCCTGTTTCTATCACCAAAGTTAGTTATCAAAAAGATCCAAACCCCACTTGGGTCGATTGAGTCTTCATCAGTCTAGAATTATCCCTCATATGTTAGCTATGTCAGTGTTAGCATTTTAATTATAACATTTATTTTGTAACCATTTGAGTGTATCCCTTTTCACGGTGATCCTGTGGCGGTGTCAGTGTGGGACTTATAAGTATTTTCAGTTAAGTACAAGGCTATATCGTTCTTGAATCTACTTTTGATTCCAGTTGAACGAGTCCATTTTATCTTATTGTTATTATTTTTTGTTGTTGTTCAAAACTATTGATTTTCAAACTGTCACTTTTTAAATGAGATACACCAGTAATGATAATATGAAAATAAGATCTAAATCTTTTGAATATTTTAAGACTAAGATTTTTTTGACTGGCGCTTTTATACGTAAATCCAAAAATTTTTACTGTCAAATTGTCTTCATTTTTACTGACTTTAAAATCATCAATTTGTGGGCAGAAAGGTCGCTTGCTGTGTCTTCTATCCACCTATATCTAATCTGTATTCTGAGTTGCTTTCTATCTTTGCGTCTTGGAATGGGATTACTCGGTTTTGTCCTGGCCCTTTCGGAGTCCATTAAACAGTCAAATGTGTAGTGTTAGTTTTGGGAGGTGACATCTTTTTTCCTTGTAAATCATCTTTTTGTTATGTACTGTTATATCTTTTATTTTGAACAAATGATTTGTAAACATTTCAATGTATTCCTTTTAGTGGAAGCTTGTCATATGTCTACATGAGACTTGCGGGTGATGTGAGATTAATTACATCGATCTGGGTGGGGTTCCTGACCTCCCATGTGGGCAGGGAGGTACTTGCTGTGTCTTCTATCCCCCTGTATCTGTTTTCCAACTTGCTTTCTGTCTTTGTCTTGGAATGAGATTACTTGGTTTTGTCCTGACCCTGGCCGGAGTTCTTGGCTGGGAGGGAAACAATCAAATGCATAGTTATTTTTTGGAAGATGATATTTTTTTCCTTGTAAATCATCTCTCGGTTATGTATTATTATATTTGTTATTTTGAATATATAATGTAATCATTTGAGTGTATTCCTCTTTGTTGGATCTTGTGCTTGTGTCCGGATGAGACTAATAGGTGATCTCAAACTGAGCACATTGGTGGTATGCTCTTGGAATCTACATCTGATCCCTATTGTTCCCTGTTCCCCTATGTCTTACTTTTTCTTGGGTGCTTTAATTGTAATTCTAGATCTTTTTACTATCCCATTTTCTTCCTTTTTACTGGTGCTGATATAAAGTAAATGTGTTGCAATCGCCATAAAACCCTTAAAAACAAACAAACAATAATTACATCGATCATATGCTCTTTGAATTTGAATCTACATCAGTTCATTATTTGAACTATTACTTTTTGTCTTACTTATTCTCGTGTGCTTTCAGTTGTAAATCTATAATGTTTTTGACCATTCAATTTTCTTCTGTTTTTACTGGCTCTGAAATGATCTACGTGTGTCGCAAGTGTCGTAAAACCCTTAAAAACAGCAAAACATAAAATTACCTAAATGGGAGACCAGCACTGTAAAAACCTTTAAAATAAACTAATTATCCCATCATCCTATTAATTGACAGTGAAATGACTATAAAATGTTGCAAGAAAAGAAAAACTGCTATAAGACGAACATACCTGTTTTTGTATGGTGTGTCATTTTCGTAATGTGAGATTCTGTAATGACCAAAAATTGTTGATAGCACCATTGATTTATATAACTAGTTAAAACTGTGAATGTTACCCCCCCCCCCCCCCCCTGCCGGCTATACGCACTTTTTTGTTTTGTCAGGGACCATAACTTATCCAACATTTTGGATTTTATAATTAGATCTCTTAACAATACATTCTCCTTTGTTTGTATTATAATTATTTGTGTAAAATAAAATATATTTTTTGGGTGAAAAAAAGAACGGAATGATTTTTTTTTCTTTTTCTTTTTTTTTAACCAAAGTCACAAGGAAGAGAAAATGATATAGTGAGATAATGAATGATACCATAATAGAGTGAATATCAAAGCCTGAAGAAACGGCTAAATGATAAATATATCAATAATGATATAGATAAAATTTTAATGGTGTGGATTTCAAAGTCTGGATGAACAGGAGGTCACGCTGCTGTGTCTTCTATCCCCTATATATCTGTTTTCCAAGTTGCTTTCTGTCTTCGTTTTGGAATGCTATTACTTAGTTTTGTCCTAGCCCTGGCCGAGGTCCTTGACTGGGAGGGAAACAGTCAAATGTATAATTATAGTTGGGGGAGATGAAATTTGTTTTCCTTGTAAATCATTTCTCTGTTATGGGCTGTTACTTTATATATATATATATATATATATATATATATATATATATATATATATATATATATATATATATATATATATATATATATATATATATATATAATGCTTTGTAAACATTTGAGTGTATTGCTTTTATAATAATAATGCTGAAAACTTATATAGCGCTATAACTCCGAGACACCAGACTCTAAGCGCTTAAATTACAAATTACTTTGGCTGAAACATACTCATTCACACACACAAGCACACACACACATACACACACACAACACAACACACAACACAAACCAAACCTATCTTGCTTCTCATACCATCTACTAAAATTGAAACAAATATGTTTTAAGCGAACGTTTAAAAATAGACAAAGATTCTTTTTCACGAATGCTCTGCGGTAAGGCGTTCCAAATAGAGTGTCCGAAATGAGAAAAGGATCTCATTCCAGCATTTTTCCGAATTCGAGGGACAACTAGTTTTGTGGAATCACTGGCCGAATGTAAGGGGCGGGGTTTTGAATATCTTTCAATTAGTTCTGAAAGGTAGGAAGGGGCAGTACCTTCAAGACAACGATACACTAAAACACAAGCTTTGAATTTAATCCTTTTCTCAACAGGCAGCCAATGCAGGTCATGAAGTAGAGGTCCGGCAGAGTCGCACCTACGCTTCGTGAATACTAGTCTGGCAGCGCTGTTTTGGACAATCTGAAGACGTTTCAGATTGTATTGCGAAACGCCAAACAACAGAGCATTACAATAATCCAATTTCGATAGTACGAGGGACACAACCAGGTGCTTGGTCACCTCCTCAGATATATACCGTCTAATGGAAACAATCTTTTTTAGTTGGAAAAAGAGAGATCTAACCAAATTATTAACCTGATGCTCCATCGACAGTCCAGAGTCTAAGAATGTGCCAAGGTTTTTCACTTTGTCAACAATTTGAATGGAGGCATCCCCCAACTTCAAATCTGTTTCACTTTTCCACTTCCTATTCCCCACATACAACACCTCCGTCATCATCATTCAGTTTCAGTCTGTTCTCATTCATCCATTTCTTAACACTTTGGATACAATTTTTACTATTGGCTGATACTTCTTGTAAATTCCTCGCATTGGAAACGCAGTACAATTGCGTATCATCAGCGGGGACCTGTGCTTGAGTCTGGATGAGACTTTTAGGGGATCTCAAACTAAGTACTCTGATGATAGTGTGCTCTTGGAATCTACATCTGTTCCCTATTTTAACCCTTCTCCTTTGTCTTACTTTTTCTCCTGTGCTTTTCATTGTAAATCTATAACTTTTTTTTGACTACCCCATTTTCATCCTTTTCACTGGCGCTGAAATGATCTAAATGTGTCGCAAGCGCCGTACAACACAAACACAGATGTAAAGCCACAGGGACTGGACAATTATGGTGTAATGTGATAGATGGAACGAAATTGACGCCACTCAGCTCTTTGTTATTGTTTTTAGCCAGCCATTTTTATGAATAGATCTCACTAAAGTGTATTAATCAGACCATAAACGTTTAAGGTAACACGTGGTTTTGTGTGTTTGTACGTTATATCTTGTTGGCGGATGTTGTAAGTTTTTAAACTATTCGCAAAGCATCAATAAATGAAATTGTAATGGTGTGGACATTCTTTTTCTTCTTCTTTCCCCTCTTTATGGCTGAAGATCAACAAGATGCAGGAACGCTGTGGTCTTCCCAAGCTAGTGCTGAGACCCATAGAGCTTCGACTTTAGTGTGGTCCTCTCGGGCCAAATGTCCGCCCTTTTAATTTTACTCATTGTACCATCACGAGGAACGGACAGTTGATTTTATAAATAACATTCCCTTTATTCACCCTCGTGGGAAATTTCTCTTTTGGGCCCATCTCCTGAGAAGACAAGACAACCCATGCGCCAGCTGCTGTGCAGCAAGCAAACTAAGCAATAGGGGCTAGGTATTTTGGGAAGAAAAAAATACCCAAACAAAGAACCCCTCCCCCGTCACCAAAACAACAGACACATAAAAAACGAGACAACTAACAAACAAACCGAAATGTAAAAGCGAGCTCTATCAATGATCTCATGAGTGGAAGCGCAGTGCCTTTTATCCTTTCGGCCATTACCCCCACACGCCTTTAATTAAAAGTTAAAGGTGTCTAAAAGAGCCATTAAAATGGATATAGAAATAATTTAAATAATCACATTTTGTCAAATGTGGAAACATTTGCAGGAGCGGGTGTTGGATGTATTCGCAAGAGAGACCTGTTGTTTTTTTAATTTTTTATCTTTGTTTAATTTTCGTTTGTCTATTTTATTTTTGTTACCATCTTTCTTTCTTTGGGAAAGAAGTCCACACTGGTAATTCTTTACAGTCACGTCTTTCTATTTATTCATCCCCACAGATTTGTAGTCATCACAGGTAGGTGTCTTCGCAAAGTATCAAGTTATCAAGAGAAACTATCATTTTGTCATAATGCCTGACACGTTTATTTAATGGATTATTTCCCTTGTTTAAAACAAACGCGGCCATTCTCATTTTATGAACCAGTTAAATTCATGCCGTTCAGAGTTTCGCTTGAGAGTGATTATTATTATTATTATTATTATCATTATTAATATTATTATTATTATTATTATTATTATTATTATTATTATTAAAAGGTCAAAGTTTGAAAGTCAATCATTTTGAAATCTGTGAAAGTATATCATCGGTGAAAGAGGGAGGTTGTAGCAAATTCATGAATCAAATGAAGTTGTCACATTTGTAACAAAAATGCATGATAAAATCACCGTATCTACGTATTGTCTACGAAACGAATTGGTATTTATATCTCCCTGTGCTTCTTTACTTTTTGCCAAACTTCGAGTAAAAATCATCTCTTTCGCGAAGGTTAATCAACGAGGGGACCTCGAGAGGGAAAAGGTCACGTGCCTACGCCATGTGACGTCACTTCGTCTATTTATAGTGGTGTGTTGTGTTTGTTCCGTGTGGCGGTCTGTTTCTGTCACACCTTTGATTGTTATCTTTGAAGTAATAAATGATTTGTTGGATATCAAATTGTTGGATTTTAACTTGATAAGTTGGTAAGTGCATATTTTATATTGCTATTGACATAACTCACCCCTAATAATTCATAGTTTAAAGTCTATTTAAAATACAGCTTTCACCTGTGCCGAACTGTGCTGTGCACAGACCGTGGCCATCAGCCGAGCAGAGCGTTTACTTAGGGGTAGGGCCGCTGTGCTTGAATGATGAATGGTGACAACCTTTAAAAGTCCACCAAGAAGTCTAATAGTCTCACAGATTTGTTGCTAATTTCTATTTGGATCAGCGAAATTGAAATTCTACCAGAATAATCATTTTCATTTATTGCATATCTAAAATCACTTCTTTCTTGGTACTTTGCGAACTCACTGACTCTGACAGAAACTGAATCTGAAAGTCGAAAAAGTAGATCAAACTTCGACTATTTGATAGATGTACATGTCATGTCAGTGACGACGAAAGGTTTAGATACTTCATAGTAATTAAAACCTACATTTTAAACAAAGAAGAAGTAGTAGTCACATGATTTGATTTCACAGATAATGCAAAGGCCATTGATAGTGTGTTTTTTCCCCCACAATTTGCCAATAACAATAATGTATAAAATTTATATATGAATATGAAGTGAAGAAAACTTTAGTTTCTCAACAGCCACCAATTCCAACTCCAGAAAAAAAAAGAAAACTACCAATTTTCTGGGTCGTGCTGATTTTCACAGGGGTACTTTGAAAGTGGACGTTTTTTTTTTTTTCTCTCTTATAAACAATTTAGCTAGGTCTCTATAAATTGAGCTTTTATATAGCGCAATAAAAACTTAACGTGCTCAAAGCGCTTTACAAGGGGTCCCTGGTCAACAGCAACATTTAACATGTAGGACGAGACATGACGCCTGTTAGGCGATATTACAATTTTTCGGACAAAGACAACGCTGTTAACGTCCAGGTATTCATTTTACACCTGAGTACGGTGAGAGAATGTGAGTAAAGAGTCTTTTCCAAGGACTCAACTCTGCGTCGAGCGAGGCTCGAACCCAGGACCTTCCGATCCGAAAGCGAGTGTCATACCACTAGACCACATAGCCGCAGATGTTCAGAATTGAAGAAAAGTCTGTTATTCTCCTCAAATTGAAATTTTGCTGGGTATCATTTTCTCAAGATTAAATCTGAGTAAGTGGCCTCAAGTAAAAAAAAACCCTCTATTTCTTCCAAAGCACTTTCCACCAGATTTACACACCCACAACACAGTCACTAACTACTTGGGGTTAAAAACCTTGCCTGAACTTGGATATGGTGATATTCATAAATATTATGTACCCCTTTACTAAATACTAAAGGCTTTAGTTTTGTGAAAAACCTGATGAGGCATCACTATTATCGTTTATTATTGAAAAATGCAGCAGTTCAGCAAATATTCATATTCTGCACTCATCCAGAAAATAAAGATTTTGACACGTAATGATAATCTTTATGCAATGATTAATTCTAATTTTCAAATCTTTTGATGGTTAAATTTTCATTCATTGGTGTTATTAAGGATAAATCTTGATGAGAAATAACATGGGCGATGGTCATTGGAGGGTATGATAAATTTAAAAGTATTCCTGAACTTCTGCGTTTGAAAATTAAACTTGTTCCCTGTTCCCTGTCTGCACTCCCAATGTCGTATAGGGAATTCATTTGAAGCTCCAATTGTTAATTTTCAAGAATACCATGTTCATTTTGGCATGTGAGGCAGGCTCTACCATCTGAGCTATCATAAATCCTATAAATTAAAGGCCCATATAATATAAGCAGTTCTTCAGAGCCATTTTTTATCATATTCTGTTTCCACACTCAAGTGTAAAATGTGTACATGGCTCTTAGCAGTGCTGTCTCTATTGAGAATAAATTATAAATACCCTTACAGCGGTCCTGTCTCATTCTACATGATAAGCGTTGCTATTGACTTTTGGTCTCTTTACAAAGCGCGTTGTTTTGCATGACATGAAAGCTCAATTTTGTTTTTAGTTGTCTCTTATATATGTAGTCATCTACGTTTTGGGATCTGATAATTATATTATAACACA
This sequence comes from Berghia stephanieae, assembly GCF_034508935.2. NCBI lineage: Eukaryota > Metazoa > Mollusca > Gastropoda > Nudibranchia > Aeolidiidae > Berghia > Berghia stephanieae. The sequence continues at coordinate 31,003,517 of NC_088361.1, forward strand.
TTTACATTTAGCACTTGGTCCATAGGCTTGATGTGATTTCTGTCCAAATCAAAGTCCACGAGAGCCATGAAGCTTATGGAGCCAGTCTTTTTAGGCATTAAATTGTCTCATCTTTCGGGTAACCTCTTGTGATGTAGTGGTAACATATCTGACCAGCAAACATGCATTCTGAGGTTTGATCCCCAGTCGAGACAGGCTGAATTTTTTTGGGATGTTTTTTTTCTTGTATTTTTCTCTCTGCTTTATCCCTCACTGTTTCATACAAACTTTTTCAGGTATTTATTCTACTGGTTTCTATCACATTAAACAGTCAGTAAAATTGCTTGCCGCTTTTAGAAAGGAGGGAAATCTATTACACAAAGCAGATACACCTAATAATAATATTCAGTTACCAACTGCCTTAAGTGATGGGTTAGAATATAATGATAATAATAATAAATAATATACTTATATAGTGCCCATCAATCCACTGACAAGTGCTCTATGGCGCTTAACACTCACTCAGACTATATAAACTATCATACACACTAACATGCGTACACACATACACCTGTACACTCAAGCCCACATACGGAAACTTCTCCGCATTCACATATACAAACTCTTTACAGACACATTACTTATCTACCCTGAATTAAAACATACAAAGCATATTAATTGTCAAGATAAGCCCTTCTAAATAATTTAGTTTTAAAATTCTTTTTAAACGTATATAAATTTCACTGTTTTTGGTATTGTATGAAAGGGAATTCCACAACCTAGGCGCTGTTTCTCTGAAGGATTTGTTGTGAAGCAAAGACTTAGATCTTAGCAATCTACCGGGTCTATAATGAGACACAAGTTCATTTAAGTAGGATGGTGTCAGGCCATGTAAGGGGCTATAACAATAACATAAAATCTTGAACTCAGTGCGCTGCTTCACGGACAGCGAATGAAGAATTTCCAGAACCTGGGAGATAGGACCATCTGTTTTGATAGTATTACCAATCTAGCTGTCCTGTTCTGAACTTTCTGCAATCTTTCAATATAAAAGAAAGTTCTTGGCTACCTTGAGGACTGATGGGGGGCCTAACAGCTCAGTTGGTAAAACACTCGCTTCACATGCAAAGGGACCAAGATCGATTCCGGATGCAGTCGAGATTTTTTCTGTTCACCCAACAGTGATTGGGTAGCTGGTTCTGTCAGAACTAATGGAAAGTACTTTGTGATAGTCTAAGTGTCTTATTGAAAGGATAGCAAGCAATTGCTATTGTCCGTTTCATGCTATAGAAACCGGGATAAACTTGCTCTATGGGTCTGAATGGACTGATACTGGTTACTGGTTACTTTGCTTGTGTGAGGCAAGTGCTTTCCACTCCATTGAACTATCAAGGCCCCTTCTCAGTCATAAATGCTATATATTTTTTATTACTCTGCTCGTACATTTTAAGGCATACAGTTTTTAAGGCACAAAACAATAATATCTAAGAAGATCCCTTGCTGATACAGATTGGAAAGTTTGAAGTAAATTTTTGGATTTTGTGTTCTTAGACACATTTCAAAGTAAAATTTATTTTCAAAAGCAGTAAATCGAATAACAGATTGATTATAAATCTGTGACATCTGTTGAAGTATAATTTAAATAAATCTAAAACATCTGATAGCAGAAGCCCAAATTTACTTCTCATTAAAAAAAAAAAATAATTCTGATTCCCATTTTCATAGGACCAGATTTTACCTTTCCTTTTTTTTTTTGTTTGGCAAGTCTGAATATAGTCCACCCTGCCACTTTGTCTTACAGTCTCACATTTCTTCAAAACCAGAATACTAGTTTAGATTTACTTTTAACGTTTACCATATTTTGATTGGTTTGACCAACTACAGTAGGTCTCTATAAAGATTTATACAAATAATAATTAATATAGGTTTTCATGCATACTTTTTGTTCGTTAATGTGATACAAATTTGGTCCAAAATATGAACATTTTTCTAATTATCTGACAGAACTGTTTCTTGTCAATCTTTCTGGATCTCATTGCCACCCCATAGACATAATTCCATCATAGGAGCTGTCTCAACAGAAATTTCTTAGTTTAAAAAAACTCATGAAATCCGCCAGTTGGATATAACGTACCAACACACTCAACAATTATAACCTCAAACGTTTGTAGTCTGGTTAACACAATTTAGTGAGAGCTACACATAAAAATGATTTCCTAAAAACAATAACAAAGAGCTGAGTGCCGTCGATTTTGTTCTATCTATAAGGAAATGGCTTAAAAGGTGGATTTTACCCCAACATTTAGCTGTTACAGCTAGCTTCCGTCTCTGTTGCTCTGAAGTTCCATGATGGATTCCTAATTATCATCACTGCAGCCTGACTGATTATCAGCATCATTTTAACAATGTTATCGTCATCACAATATCACATCATCATCATTACAATTACCGACCTCACGATGATCCCCAATACCGCCACTACTGCATTACTAATCATCACCACAGCAATTAGCTAATTTGACTGTAGGCAGGTAATGCTTTGCTTTGGTCTTTTCTCCTAGTCTGCCGTGGTATAGTGCAATGAAATGATGATATTATTATTATTGTTATTATTATTATTATTAATAATAATGACGATGATTGTAATAATAATGATATACAATAGTAAAACAACACATTGCATTTGTTGAGCGCTCTACCCTATCGGAAAACAAACATCGAAAAAGTCCTCGGATGCTTTTCAAACATATCGTCCTATATAATGCGAAGATTACGTTTTTTCTCTCTCTGAAACCTCTATATAGGATGCATTTAAAGTTTTACAATCTCACATGGCTACCTTATCTCAAATAACATGTTATGTAATATTTACACATTAAGTTTCTAGTGCGACTGTTCGCTAATACCTCTCCAACATGACAAATCTCTCTCTCTCTCTCTCTCTCTCTCTCTCTCTCTCTCTCTCTCTCGTGGCCAGGTAGAGGGTGCCGTGTCAGTTGGATCCCAAGTTTGGCTCTGACACCGCGATATTGTTATTCTCTTGTTTCCACCTGGCACTTCTGTATACCCTATATTTCTCCTCATTATTGATACAAGTGCCCGCTCCTCATTTTTTCAATATCAGAAAGATTGTCTCTTACCTTTAGAATAATTCTCCTCTCTCTCTCTCTCTCTCTCTCTCTCTCTCTCTCTCTCTCTCTCTCTCTCTCTCTCTCTCTCTCTCTCTCTCTCTATATATATATATATATATATATATATATATATATATATATATATATATACTACAAACCGGAACCACTTCAACAAACAACAACAGTCAACAAACCAACAGTCCTGACGATGGCCGATTAGGCCTGAAACATTAATGTAGACTGTCTCAAACATTGTGGTAAATATTAAAATAATATATATATATATATATATATATATATATATATATATATATATATATATATATATATATATATATATATATATATATATTTCCCCCCCACTCTCTCTACCGCCTACCCCTCGCTCCGACTCGAAATATGGTTGATGCTATACGTTAAAGCTATATTCATAATTATAATATTTACAAGGTAGTTTATGTCGGTAAAGAGACATAATATTATGTTTTCACCCTTGTCATCAATTAAAAATGCAAATGATACGAAACTGGAATTTGTTCATTTGGTTTTATGCTGTTACCGTTATGCTTCAACAGTTTGCATTAATTATATTACCTTTTTAACATGAGTCAAGCATTGTTCAAGGCGGCGGATATGCCAATTTGGCATTTTAAGGGTCGCAATAGAACTTTTGAATCGTTTGATTGGCATCGAATTATTAATTTGACCTTCATCTTGTTTATATAATTGAAAATTTCGAGGTTTGAGAGTTTGAAACATGAGGGTAATTTTTTATCGATCATTCATGAAGGACGAGTTTTCTGATCAAATTAATGAAATTAATCCAGATCACATTTCATTATCGGTCATCTTTGTCCACCGTGTCTGCCCAAAACAAATATTATTATTCGAATTAATAATAATAATAATAATAATAATAATAATAATAATAATAATAATAATAATAATAATAATAATAATAATAATAATAATAATTAATAATAATAATATTATTATTAATAATAATAATAATAATAATAATAATAATAATAATAATAATAATAATAATAATAATAATAAATAATAATAATAATAATTATAATAATAATAATAATAATAATAATAATAATAATAATAATATAATAATAATAATAATAATAATAATAATAATAATAATAATAATAATAAATATATTTCAAGATTATGTTTTCCCGATGTTGTCAGCGACATGTACTTATTTGCATGGGGATTAAGAGCCATCGTTTTAATGTATTCATTTTAACGATCCTAACAGTGCAGGTCTGCTTTTCTATCCACTTAGCTTTTTGTTCTTGACCAGGACTCAAGGCAACTGCCCAGGCCATAGTATGGATCTGTTGATGAGTCGATGACGGCCTGGTAATCAAATTTCTACTCTAGCAATTTATCTCTCTTGAGATGTTCATATTGATTGTATTTGTGTTTGTAACTCTCAATGCGGGGACCTGTGCTTCTTTCAGGCTTTCAGGATGGGATTTTGTGCATGGTTTTAGACATACAGGCAGACAGATTGCACATAGGGTCCACTTCTTTTCTTTGTCTGAAAAGATATAATCTAGATCTATTTATTTTGTATTGCCCCCCCCCCCCCCTTTCCCATCTTGAAATGACTTTAAAATCTCGCTTACGTCACTAGAGTACGCGCTTCACTCGCAAATTGATATTGATCCCAGTTGACGTCGAGATTATTTTTCTGATCACACTTGTCCACCCAACAGTGATTGGGTAGCTGGGTCTGTTAGATATGGCGGAAAGTACTTTACGATTGATCAACGTCTCACTGTAATATGTTTTGTTTTATATCACTGTAAAGCGCTGAGAGCCTGTGACAACGGGGTAAAGCTCTATATAAATGCCATTTATTATTATTATTAACGTCCTATCCAAAGGGTAGCAACAAATTACTGTTATCCATTTTTCGTAATAAGAACCGGGGTAAACTCCGTGGGCCTGTTGGCTCTGACGGACAATACTCTAAATCGTACGGCTATATTGTCATTTATGACACTCGCCTTTGGAACGGAAGGTCCTGAGTTCGAGCGGTGCAAAGTTGAGTCCTTGGAAAAGGCTATTTACTCACATTCTCTCATCGTACTCAGGTGTAAAATGAGTGCCTGGCCATTCACAGCGTTGTTTCTGACGGAAAAAAAATTATAATATTACCTAATATATGTGAAGTCTCGTCCAACATGTTGCTGTTGGCCAGGGACCCTTTGTAAAGCGCTTTAAACACGTTAATTGGACGTATTTGTTTTCCTTTTAATTGATTCTCTACCCTATGTCTTAAAATGGGGCTTGGGTGGTGACTTCTTTGAAGTCTCCTGTTTCCGACTTTTTGACTAGTTGTGGATAATCTTAATTGATTGATATTGGAGGCTAAACTTTCTTGACCAAAGTTTTTGTTTAAAGAGTGTTTTGCTGCAGAGTGATTTTGAGGGCAATGTTATAAAGAATGTTTGAAAGCGGGCCGAGTCAAGTGTTTGGACCTTATAATAAAATACATTATGTTTTATGTTTTCATATCTTGGCGGACAGAAAGATTAATTGCGCACCGACTAAGCTCTTTGACTGAAAGTTGCAACAGCTCATCGTAACTTCTAATGTTGTATGGCTGGTTTCGCTTCGTCATCAGTAAATCTCCCGATAGGAATCAATCATAAGGAGAAGTGTGTGTGTGTCTGTGTGTGTGTGTGTTTAATGTTATATTGGTAATTGTGTCATATTGTGTCAGAGTCGTGTCAGGAGTGACACCTGTAATAGCCCATTTAACTGTTTTATCGTCTGTATCATTGGAGGGTGGGCGATCTACGACTATATTATTATTATTACCACCGCGCTGGGTTGCACAATGTCTCATTGGTGTTTTGTTGTCCAACGACAACATACATTTTTATTTCAAACAGGGGCAGAGAGTTTTTAACTCCGTACAGGTATCAATGTATTATTAACCAGTTAACTGCCGTACTCTGGAAAAAACTCGTATTTAAAATTTTGGCTCAAAAACTCGTCCTTCAAATATCGATCGATTGAAATGACCCGCATCTTGGCAAAAACTCTCAAACCCGGTACTTTAAGGGTGGTCTCGTAGGTTCCAGGTTTAAGAGTTGGATGATCCCATCGTGTCTAAAATAGTGTCTCCTGTCAGATACTTTTTTGCTGTCTCAGTTTTGAGACTTTTTTTTGACAGATAGAGAGGAGTTTCATATACTTTTACTTCACACATGTCAATTGATATAGATCATTTGACATGTGTGAAGTTAATATTTTGTTTGTTTTGGTGGCCAAATTGATAAAAAGGGCGTTTTGTCAGTAACAGTAGCCCCCTGTTTGTTTTCTTTAAAAAAAAATATCATGACTATTACGGTTACTTTACGGTTAGTTTTTCTTCTGTTAGTGTCGGCACAATAGTAGCAGGTAATCTATTGTCGCCGTCAACCTGTAATACTTGCTGTTGTCGGAATGGATGACTATGATTCTCTGTGACAGAAACAGTCGCGCTGAACCGTAAGTTTTGTGGGTTGCTGCTCTAGTTTTCATTTATTTATGTTTGTTTGGTTAAAAATGAGTGATTAATTAATTTATTCATGTGTCTAGTTCTTGTTCTAAATCACCCAGCCCTAGTCAGTGATGCCAAAACTCCGGTTTCACCGGAAAAAAACTCCGGTCTGGAGCCAAAAATTCCGGGCTCCGGGCAACTTCCGTCAAATTCCGGTGAGGTCAATTTGTTCCAAGGATACCACCCCCCCCCCCCCCCCTCTTTCCAACCACACACATCATCATCACTGCCACTTGTATTACAACCATCATCACTACCACTACTACTGCAATCACCACCACCACATCATCATCACTACCACTACTACTACAACCACCACCACCACATCATCATCAGTACCACAACTACTACAATCACCACCACCACATCTATCACTACCACAACTACCATCACTATTACAACCACCACCACCACATCATCATCACTACCACTACTACTGCAATCACCACCACCACATCATCATCACTACCACTACTACTACAACCACCACCACCACATCATCATCACTGCAACTACCACAACTACTACAGCCACCACAATCACATCGTCATCACTACCACTACTACTGCAACCACCACCACCACCACATCATCATCACTGCAACTACTACAACCACCACTACCACATCATCATCAATACCACTACTACTACAACAACTACCAGCATCACATTATCTTTACAGCTACTACTACAACACCACTAACACATCATCACGACCTCTACTACTACAACCACAACCATATCATCACTACACTACTACTACAACCACCATTACATCGTCATTACCACTACTACTACAACCACCACCACCACCACATCATCACTACCACTACTACTACAACCACCACCACCACATCATCACTACAACTATCACTACTTCTACAACCACCACCACATCATCATTACCACTACTACTACTACACACACCACCACATCATCATCACTGCAACTACACTACTACTACAACCACCACTATCACATCATCATCACTACCACTACTACTACAACCACCACCACCACCACATCATCACTACCACTACTACTATAACCGCCACCATCATCACTACCACTACTACTACTATAACCACCACCACCACATCATCACTACCACTACTACAACCACCACTGCATCATCATTACCACTGCTACTACAACCACCACCACCACATCATCACCACCACTACTACTACAACAACCACACCACAATCATCAACCACTACTACTACAACCACCACCACATCATCATCATTACCACTACTACTACTACAACCACCACTACCAGTTCATCATCACTACCATTTTTACTACAACCATCATCACCACTACATCATCATCACTACCACCACTACTACAACCACCACCACATCATTATCACTACCACTACTACTGCAAGCACCACCACCACCTCATCTTCATCACTACCACCACTGCTACTACTACAACTACCACCACACCGCGACATCGTCATCAGTACCACTACTACTACAACACACACCACCACATCATTATACTACTACTACTACTACAACCACCACCACCACATCATCATCACTACCACTACTACTACAACCACCACTACCACATTATCATCACTACCACTACTACTACTACAACCACCATCACCACATCATCATCAATACCACTACTACTACAACAACTACCAGCATCACATCATCTTTACAGCTATACTACAACACCACAACCACATCATCACGACCTCTACTACTACAACCCACCACCACATCATCACTACCACTACTACTACAACCACCACCACCACATCATCACTACAACTATCACTACTACTACAACACCACCACCACATCATCACTACCACTACTACTACAACCACCACCACCACATCATCACTACCACTACTACAACCACCACCACCACATCATCACTACAACTATAACTACTACTACAACCACCACCACCACATCATCACTACCACTACTACTACAACCACCACATCATCATTACCACTACTACTACTACCACCACCACCACATCATCATCACTGCAACTACCACTACTACTACAACCACCACTATCACATCATCATCACTACCACTACTACTACAACCACCACCCACCACATCATCACTACCACTACAACCACCACCATCATCACTACCACTACTACTACTATAACCACCACCACCACATCATCACTACCACTACTACATCCATCACAACCACCACTGCATCATCATTACCACTGCTACTACAACACCACCACCACATCATCATCATCACCACTACTACTACAACAACCACCACCACATCATCATCATCACCACCACTACTACTACAACAACCACCACCACATCATCAACCACTACTACTACAACCACCACCACCACATCATCATTACCACTACTACTACAACCACCACCACATCATGATTACCACTACTACTACAACCACCACCACATCATGATTACCACTACTACTACTACTACTACAACCACCACTACCAGTTCATCATCACTACCATTTGTACTACAACCATCATCACCACCACATCATCACTACACCACATCATTATCACTACCACTACTACTGCAAGCACCACCACACTCATCTTCATCACTACCACCACTGCTACTACTACAACTACACCACCACGGCCACATCGTCATCAGTACCACTGCTACTACAACCACCACCACCATCATCATCACAACTACTACTACTACTACTACAACCACCACACCACATCATCATCACTACCACTACTACTACAACCACCACTACCACATTATCATCACTACCACTACTACTACAACCACCACTACCACATTATCATCACTACCATTTGTACTACAACCACCATCACCACCACATCAACATCACTACAACCACCACCACATTATTATCATCACGACCACAACTACTACAACCACTATACCACCACCACATCATCAGCACTACAACTACTTCTACAACAACAACCACTATCACATCTTCATCATTACTACCACTACTACAATAACCACCAACACCACATCATCCTCACTACCACCAGTACTACAATCTCTACCATTAGGTTTTGGCGCTTTACTTCATTTGAAATAAGGAAACTTTGGGATTGTATTTGGCAATGTGTTTATGTATCATAATATAATTCTAATCTGTTATCTATTTAGAACTATACAATATGTAAACACAATGCCAAATACCATTCCAATTCCTTTTTCTTGTGTGCGGAAATTCCTCTTTCGGCATTGAAATTCCTACGAGTGGTGTCTGAAACTCCTGTGAGCCAAATTTAAAGTTGGCGTCTCTGCCTAGTCTTCTACCGTGTCGTGCTATCTTTCCCAGAATCGTCTTGGTACTTTCAAAATTGAAAAACAAAATATGCTTAGGTACTCAATCTCAAAAAAAAAAGGAAAAAAAAGATGATTAAAAATGGCCTGTAGATAGGTTTATCCAAGTGCATTGGTCATATGGAAATTAAAATTTGTAGTGCCAATTTATTCTCACCAATAATTTATCATAGAAAAATATAAATAATGATGTGATTAAAATAACAACAGATAGTCTGTGTTAGGGTTGAGAAAGTTAAGTTAAGGTTATCTCAGACGAGATGTCGAGATAGATTTCTCAGTCGACTCTATTAATTTCTATTTCCCTATGATTCCTCTTGGTTGAATAGTGAAAACAAATTCAAATACATATCTTAGTAGGTCATATTTATAACAGTAACAACTTATTATAACGAGTAGGAAAAGTGTGAACCCAGTATCGACTTTATCCACACTTTATAAGTTATTTCTGGAATTTTGTTAATGCTAGTATGTCAGTTATTGATTTTCTATTATCATACAACCAGATAAACTGGTATATCAAATAACTTTAGTTTGATGTCTGTCTCAATACGGAAATAAAAAATCACCTCTTTGTTTGCTATTCCTTATATTCTCTCTGGTTTTGCACGATAATAGTAATAGTACTGGGTGGGGTTCCTGACCTCCCATAGTGGGCAGGGAGGTACTTGTTCTGTCTTCTATCCCCCAGGATCTGTTTTCCAATAGCTCTCTGTCTTTGTCTTGGAATGAGATTACTTAGTTTTGCCCTGGCCGGAGTTCTTGACTGGGAGGGGAACAGTCGAATGTAGAATTATAGTTTTGGGAGATTATAATTTTTCCTTGTAAATCATCTCTCTGTAATGCACTGTTTTTTTTTTTTTTTTAATTTTAACATACGCTTTGTAAACATTTGAGTGTATTCCTCTTAGTGGGATCTTTTGCTGGTGTCTGGGTGAGACTTTCAGGTGATCTCAAACTAAGTATGTACATTGATAGTGTGCTCTTGGAATCTACATCTGTTCCCTATTTAAATCGTTTCCCCTTGTCTAACTTTTTCCTCAAGTCCTTTTAATTGTACACCTAGAACGTTTTTACTATTAGATTTTCTTCCTTTTTACTGGCGTTGATATGACCTAATTGTGATGCAAGCGCCGTAAAACCCTTGAAACATATCAAAACAAACAATAATAGTAAAGATTATTTCTGGTGATTATGCTCTTCAATGTGAAGTTCAGTTACATTTAAATCCAAATCATTATCTTATCAGTGTAGACGACATCGAGATAAATAAGTCGCGTGGTCCAATGTTGTCATGTCATTTCGTGACTTTCCATTTGTTAGTCACGGATTATACAGGTATTGCACTGTTGATAAACTAATACTACTAATAATAATAGTAATAATGATACTACTACTACTACTACTACTACTACTACTACTACTACTACTACTACTACTACTACTACTTCTACTACTACTACTACTATTACTACTACTACTACTACTACTACTACTACTACTACTACTACTACTACTACTACTACTACTACTACTACTACTACTACTACTACTACTAATAATAATAATAATAATAATAATAATAATAGTAATAGTACTAATTTAAAAAAAATATTAATAAAAATAATAATATTATTATTAATATTATTATTATTATTATTATTATTATTATTATTATTATTATTATTATTATTATTATTATTATTATTATTATTAATAATAATAATAATAATAATAATAATAATAATAATAATAATAATAATAATGTTAGTACTAATTTTAAAAAAATACTACTACTACTACTACTACTACTACTACTACTACTACTACTACTACTACTACTACTACTACTACTAACTAATAATAATAAATAGTACTAATTTTTTTAAAGTAATAATAATAAAAATAATAATAATAATAATAATAATAATAATAATAATAATAATAATAATAATAATAATAATAATAATAATTATTATTATTATTATTGTTATTATTATGACAACGGGAATAATTAAGTCAATAAATCAATAATAAATTTAAGAAAAAGACTCCGAACCTGGGTGCTGGCACGTCTGTAGTAATGCGTAAAACATGACTAATGCGATTACGTGAGTGAGTGAATAGAAAATGACAATATTATTGATTTGAAACAATTTCACTGTTGCCATGTGTTAGAGGAATGTAGGTGGGACCGGTAGGCCGGGGAGAGAAACGACAGGATGGTAAATGGAGGGACAGTGACACATGGCATCCTTCTCGGGATTTTATAGTCCCCTATTAAACCCGTCATAATGATGCAATGCAAAGTTGAGATGAGATGAGAGAGAGAGAGAGAGAGAGAGAGAGAGAGAGAGAGAGAGAGAGAGAGAGGGGGGGGGAGATGTTATTCTTCCCTCCCCCCCTCTCTCTCTATTATTATTATTATTATTATTATTATTATTATTATTATTATTATTATTATTATTATTATTATTATTATTATTATTATTATTATTATTATTATTAGTAGTAGTAGTAGTATTATTAGTAGTATTATTATTATTAGTATTGTTGATATTATACATTTTGTATATTTTTTGGTTATTAAAGGTATTGTTTTGCTTTTAATTTTTAAACACAATTAGCGGGTGGTTGGATGGGAGCATCACCCTTGAATCATATACCTATGATGTTCGCATGGGTGTACGATCCGATAGTGATGTCGTTTCTTCTTCTCTTTACTAGCCTATCCTGCTTCTTTGGTTTGTGATTGTATTTTTGACAGGGGATATTTTTTTTTCTGTAAATCTTCTGCCTGTTTGTTCTTGGTTATTTATAATTTAGCTTATGATATCTTTAGGTTATGATTTTGATTTACATTTGTACTATTTTTGTTAGATTGCTTGTTTTTTGTTTTTTTTTGTTTCAGCGGTCTCTCATATAACCTCAATTGTGTTGGAAGAGACCTAAAGCAACAAACAAACAAAAAAACACAATTAATTATATGTAATACCATTTGGATTTGTTGGTCTCATTTACCATTTTTTTCTCGTTCGTGAATGTTGGCATAACGTTTTATGAATTATTAGCGAAAGCCTAACAGTAAAAAATAAACTTGAAACGTGATAGAGCAGAAATGTCGGTCAGGTAGTGTTTAATGTTGTAATGATTGAATTTCATGTCATCATTTGGACGCTCATTGATTTATTGAGGAGTATTTTGTATGGCCTTCATGTACTTCTCCTTCACCTTCTCCTCTTCCGTCACTTCCTTCTTCTTCTTCTTCTTCTTCTTCTTCTTCTTCTTCTTCTTCTTCTTCTTCTTCTTCTTCTTCTTCTTCTTCTTCTTCTTCTTCTTCTTCTTCTTCTCATCCCATCATCCTCATCGTATTATTATTATTATTATTATTATTATTATTATTATTATTATTATTATTATTATTATTATTATTATTGTTATTATTATTATTATTATTATTATTATTATTATTATTATTATTATTATTATTATTATTATTATTATTATTATTATTATTATTATTGTTATTATAAACTTATGTATCAGTATAGTGTTGCGTGAAATAAAAACGCGCTTCAACGTGTAATTTTCCTTTTGATGACCAATAGGTACGGATGTTCAGGCAGGACATGTTTCTAATGAAGGATGATCTGTAACAATTTGTGCCTTGGGTTGTCGCAGGAACTGATGCGTGTTGATTTGTAATGTGGTGTGTAACGGGGGCATTCCTTTGCTCTGTGTGTGTGTGTGTGTTTGTATGTGTGTATATATGTGTGTTTATGTGCGTGTTGTACATGTGTTTGTGTGTCGTATGGAATGTTAGATATTGACCAGGTTGTCGTGTCCTGTCACACAACAGGAACAGCTGTGGGAGGTGGATTGCCAGACATTTTTTCTTAACAAATGCTAAGTTTTGATTGGGATGGGGGAGGTTATGTATTTGAACATATTATGCAAATTTACTCCTGTCATATTATCCTTAAATGCATTTCATAATTATGGAGAATAAAATAAAGAGTGAATGTGACTCATTTAATTAGGAACAATAGAAAACAAACAACTTTTCAGCCTTTAGAAACATGGATATTTTTGTGTTGATTACTGATGTTTGTCACTATTTTACCAGCCAAGATCCTGAGCTGTTAAGTTGCGTAGACTCTCAACGACAACTTGACTTTGGATTTGAAATAAATTTGATAAGTAATCTTAAAGACAAAGGATCACTTTTTATCGGAGACGTACTAAACGAATTTGTTTTATAATTTCAGAAATTATTATATTGTAATTAAATCTGTTCTTTTCTCGAATTATTCCATACAAGTGCAAGACCCAATATGCATTTTGTGAAGTTTTGTGACCTCTTGAATGGCAGACCTGCCTATTTGAAATTGAAAAAAATCGCAGTTTTCAGGGAAAATAATATAGTAGGATTATAGCTACTTTAAAAATCACCAATTGGTGTTTAAATACATTAAATTATTGCTTTACGCTCCAATTACTAGCTCTGGCCAAAATGTTTTCAAGAAGTTTATTGGATTAATGGTCTTTATGGTTATCTTCTATACGCGCGCGCGCGCGCGCGCGCGTGTGTGTGTGTGTGTGTGTGTGTGCTTTGCATGTCACGGTTAAAGATGAATGTTTGTACACCACATGAGAACATTTAAGTTGAAATACTATCTTTACCACGTGTATCATTATTGTAATATTTAATCAATAGATTTATGGCATTACTAATTAATATTAAGGGCATTCAAGGGATCTTATCCTATTTTGCCCTATACCACATGTTATGTTATGTTATGTTATGTTATGTTATGTTATGTTATGTTATGTTATGTAATTGTCAATTAAGACCGAAAAATTCGTAATTCGACGAAATTTTTATAGTATTAGTATTAGGCAGGTCTGTCTTTTGGTATGGTAATCGACTTATGACAATTAAGGTCCTTGGTTCGATTTGGACGACGCAAAGTTGAACCCACGGAAAGGCTCTTAATTGACACATCTTTCACTGTACTCAGGGGTCAAGTGAGTTTCTGGTTGGTAACAGCGTTCTTTCCGTCGAAAACAGAAAATGCAACAGCACCTTACAGGCGTCACGTCTCGTCAAGTCGTTTGACTGTTTGCTTGGGACTCCTTGGAAAGCATTTTTTTACACGTGTAGCAAATATCGCTTATGAAAAGTTCAAGTTTTTAAATAAATATCGTGGATTAAATGTAGATTAGACAAACTAGGTATATTTATTTGAGTGGTTATTTTTATTTGTCAGAAATAGTCATTCGTCCTCCATGTTATGTCATGTTACCGTTGGCTTAGAGGCCCATTGGGAAGCGGACATCGCTATATATAAAGGCTCACGTTAAAAAAAAACAACAACAAACAAACAAACAAAAAAAAAAAAAAAGAAAACGGTAGTTATTCGTAAAGACGACCACCTCGGCACATATATTTAATGGATCTTTTATTTGTCAATCTTAATTTGTAGTGGAAGAACAAGAGTAAAACAAATAACATTCTCGCTCGCCTCCTGCTTTTTTTGTTGTTTTGTTTTGTTTTTTGCTGACAAGGGAAGTTTTTAAAAAATACATACATTTTGTGTATTTGGCATAAAATGGTGTCTAACGGACAACCCAATCCTTGTGTCACCCACAACCTTTTCCGTACGAAATTCGGTCTGGTCCGCTTTCTGACAAAAAGCATTTAAAAAGATTTTTGGTGAGAAAACATTTGCTTAGTAAAACATAGATCGTTTGATATGGCCTTTGCCTTGTCAAAAAGTTTTGAAAATTAGGACTTCTTTCCTGAAAGCTTTTAATTCAAATATCTATTGATTACACTGACCTTTCAGTTTGTTGATAAGTTTAAATCCCGAAACATATCTCTGAAGTAAAGGTGTTCTTGGTGAAGTGAAAATAAAAGTGTTTTGTCAGTGTATGCAGTAAATGCCCCACCCTTGCAGCACCTGCGTTTGAAATGAATTTGTCCTCATTTTCATGGGGATGGTGTATTTTTTAAAATTAAAAAATATTTTTTTTTACAAATTGACAGGTCTGTCTATTCTATTATTTTATTTTTTTGTGCGGCTATGTGGTCTAGTGGTATGACACTCGCTTTCGGATCGGAAGGTCCTGGGTTCGAGCCTCGCCCTTTATTCACATTCTCTCACCGTAATCAGGTGTAAAATGAGTACCTGGCCGTTAACAGCGTTATCTTTGTTCGAATAATTGTAATATCGCTTAACAGGCGTTATGTCCTGTCCTACATGTTAAATGTTGCTGTTGACCAGGGACCCCTTGTAAAGCGCTTTGACCACGTTTAGTGGATATTGCGCTATATAAAAGCTCATTAAAAAAAATAAATTTACCCAGTGTTCTGTCTTATTCAAATTGAAGAATATTTGGGCCAGAGAGAGGTTTGTTTGGGACATGTAGGCTTGCAGTTGACAAATTAATTTAGGTTTAATTTTTGAAATATGTAATTTAAAGATGCACAATTTTATTCAGACGCATACTAGTTTAAATTTAAACACCCAGTCGGACGAAACAAAGTGACAGCTCAACTTGTATCGATTTCAGGAAGAACTATTTTTTAAATTGACAGCTCTGTCAACCAAGGGTGATTGGGTAGCAGAGTAGGCATATTATTCGGAAGCTTCTTTCTTTATTTCGTTTATTTATTTTTATTTTTGCAAGTGACCAACGTCCTGTTCAAAGGTTAGTCTAACCGTCCGTATTTTTGCTGTCCGATCCACACTACTTAAACCGAGAATAATATAATATCTGTGTCCAATAACCTTAATTTGACCAAAATCAAAAGGACGAAGACTGTAGATGATAACGACAATGGTATGCATGAGTGACAATGTTGGTTGCTTCGTCAGCGAAAGGGCTCTCTCTCTCTCTCTCTCTCTCTCTCTCCCTCTCTCTCTCTCTCCCTCCCTCTCCCTCTCCCCCTTCCCGTTCTCTCATTCTCATTCTTTTTATCCTCTCTCCTTTTCTTCCCCGCTCCCTTTTCATTTTCCTTCCTCTTATCTCTCTCTCTCTCTCTCTCTCTCTCTCTCTCTCTCTCTCTTTCTTTCTTTCTTTCTTTCGTTCTTTCTTTCTTTCTTCGACCGATAATCGTATCGTCAATTGAATAAAATCGTTACGTTTTAAATCCATAAAACACACGGATTTCAAAGGGGCGAAGACAAACAAGTGCCATTTCGCATGTAATCAACAATGTCCATTTCCCTTGACACTTTGTATCACGTCAGCAGATCTTGGCCTTTTGAATACCATCTTCTTGCCCTATTTGAATACCATCTCCCCTTTGTGGGTGGAAGTTTGCCCAGAGGGTTATTATGTTCATCGATTTTTCCTCATTGACTGAAAATTCTATTCAAAGGGCAGACCTGTTGTTTTTGTTTTTGTTTGTTTTGTTTTGAAGAATTTGCTTAAGAGTTTTAACAAGTTAATTGCCGTACACTGGAAAAACACGTATTTAAAGATTTGGTCAGAAAACTCGTCTTTCAAATATCGATCGATTTAAATGACCCCCATCTTGCCAAAAATTCTCAAACCTTGGACTCCAAATTTTTAAATCGATGCTATGCGTTTAGTTTAAGCAAAATAAACATCTGCCAGCCGGGTAGGTATAACGTTCCAACACACAAAATTGTGTGAAACCTTTAACATTTTTAGTTGATTGGTATCATTTAGTGAAAACTAATAATTAAAATGGCTGTCTAAAATCAATAACACAGAGTTGAGTGACGTCATTTTTGTTTCTCCTATATTATTGTACGTATTTCTAGAGTACGGCAGTTAACTGGATAAGATTTGCAGGCAGCGACATCTATAGAGAGGGACGAGTCGCCCACGGAATTTTCCGTTCTACGGGGCCGGTCTACGAGGCCGGACAACTATCGGGACAAGTGTATTACAGTGGAATATGTAATCTTTGGTTGTATTTATCTATCCATCTATCAATTTTTGTGTCTATATCTATCTATCTATCTATCTATCTATCTATCTATCTATCTGTCATGGTCTCAAGTGAGTAAAGAGCTACTCGACTATGCATAAAGATATATGTAGAATGAGGCCCCAGAATTTACTAGTTACTATAAATGAAAAACAATTAACGATTTGTTTACAATGAAATAAAAATAATGATGAAATTTAATTAAAAGAGATAAACAGTGATCGTGGCAGTTACAAATAGAGATATGAATATTTTACGTAACTTATGATAATATGTCAGGTTCATAAGTTTACGTTTCCAGGCAGTTGATGGGCTTGGATGATCTATTCCTCTGATAACAGGATCGGACTCGTAAAATTCCACTTCCAGGCAATTGGTAAGAGGTTATTGTGTAGTCCTTTGACAGCGGGCTTGGGTTTGATCCTTGAAGATTATACAATCAAAGTTAAAAGCTCCGGCGTCTTAATGGTGTAGATATAATATCTACAAAGTCCCAAAAGATAAAAATCTTCCAGTATATATATAGGAATAGAGCGACTGGCCGTCCGGCATAGATTGTGGAGAGAAAGTGAGTGTCGAATGTTAGACCTATCAGCTTTTATAATAAGTGGCTACGTGACAGAATGTAGAACGAAAAGTATTCACTAATTAGAAATTAATTCGAGGGAAGGCTATAAAAGGAAAGACGATCTAATATTAGAAGGTAAAGTTTATCTAAGCCTACCGAAATATAACTGGAGTGAGATGAATTCAGTTCTTAATAAAATAAAATTTAATAAGATAATTGTGAACAACCTTTACTGTGACACCCCCCACCCACGTTTAAAATATACTCTTTAACCATTATGGGAAAGATAGATTTTACAAACGGAAGTAAATTTACTATCATGATACTCTAGCATTAATCCATTGTTATGATTTGTGCTACAATTAAATTATTTATTAACTAGACATGGAAATGTTTATATTAACGTAGGTATATGAATGGGTGACAATAACAATGAAAGATTGTGATTACAAATCATTGTGATGAACAACATGATGGCAATGTGATTACAAATCATTGTGATAAACAATAGTGATGGCAATGAAGCATGATTTAAGTCGATGATATGAAGGTAATTTACTGAATGAAATGAATGAAAATGTAAATGGAATATTGACATTTCAATTATTAATCATAAATGAGTGAAAATTCATAACAATAATAGTAAAGAGAAGATTTCCCAAATCATGAATGGGTATGGTATATATATCCAAACAATACTCAATGTTACATTAAGTTGGGTCATCATGTTTACAAATAAAATTATCGAAATTGTGCGTTCTGATTTGGCATAATTTGCGAGGTAACTAACAGTATGCATGGGAGGTTAAGTTATACCCTTCTCACGTGTTTACACTAATCGAGAAAGTAGGTCGGCGTGAATATTTTCACAGCCTGGTATGTGAGAGATACTGAAAGTGTAATTTTGCAAAAATAGACTCCACCTTAGTACTCTACTATTATTCATTTTGTTATTTCTTATGTACGTGAGTGGTTTATGGTCCGTTTCGACCACAAACTCTTTTAGCAGTAGATATCTGCTGAATGTCTTTAAAGCAAAGACGATGGCCAGTCCTTCACGCTCTATTACAGAGTATCGTGATTCTCTGTCCAATAATTTTCTGCTTGCATATAAGCAAGGCATTAGAGTTCCCTCATGCTCCTGTAATAGTACACCTGCGATGCCCTTATCAGACGCGTCAGTTCTTACAACAAATTCTTTTGACATGTCGGGTAATTTAAGAATTGGTTCTGAACAGAGTAATGCCTTTAATTGGTTGAAGCTATTCTGACACGCTTCTGTCCAAACAATTTTGTTCGGTGACCCATTCTTTGTCAGATTTGTTAGCGGTGTCGCGATGTGCGCGAAGTTGTAAATGTATTTCCTGTAAAAATTTAGGAGCCCAAGTACTTTGCGTACTTCTTTTTTTGTCTTAGGTGGTTGCAATTGTGCGATTTTTGTTTGTTTTTCTGTCTCGGGTGTCTGTGTCCCATGACCAACGGTATGATTGATCCTGCATTTGAAGCTTCGATATTAGTAAACATAGGTTGCGACACTGTGTCTCTATCAAAATATTTTTTTAGCATATTTGCATGGAATGTCTTTGTTGTGTTGTTAATTTTAATCTCGTAATTAACATTAGATTTTATTGCTATTATTTTGAATGGTCCTTTCCATGTAGCTAAAAGTTTACTCGAGTCATCGGGTAAGAGTATTAGTACTTTGTCACCAATCGCAAATTTTCTCGATTTGCTTTTGCGATCAGAGTATTCCTTGTATTTCTCTGCTTTTTTAGTGACGGATTCCTGTGCTAGCTTACACGTGTCCTCTATTCTGTCATTCAGGTTTCTTACATATTCGTAAGCAAACATAATTTCGTTATTGTCCTCCTCATTCCCTTTACAAATGTCGGCTACTATATTGATCGGGCCGTGAGGTGATCGTCCATACATCAACTCAAATGGGGAGTAGCCTGTAGATTCTTGGGGTATTTCTCTATATGCAAATAGGATTGCTGGTAAGTATCTGTCCCAATCATCTGGTTTTTCTGCTGACACTTTTCTTAACATATTCTTTAGAGTGCCATTAAATCTTTCACAAAGACCATTTGCTTGGGGGTGGTAGGGAATTGTGAATGAGTGTTGGATTCCCATGAGTTTCATGGTTTCATGCATCATATGTGATGTAAATTGGGGTCCATTGTCCGACAGTATCTCATTTGGTATGCCTATTCTAGTAAAAATTGTCATCAATGCTTCAGCTATGTGATCCGATGTAGTTGATTTCAATGCTATCGCTTCTGGCCACCTGGTTGCGTAATCGACTAGTGTTAGTATGTGTGTATGGTTTCTATCTGATTTTGTTAAAGGGCCTATAATGTCAATTGCAACTTTTTGAAAAACTTTTTCAATAACTGGGGTTGTCTCTAATGGCAATCTCGGTATTCTGCCTTTTGCGACTCTTCTTTGGCATGTGTCACACGATTTCACATATTCTCGGACGTCTTTAGTAATTCCAGGCCATGTGAAATTCTCGGATATTCTCTTCAATGTGGAAGAGCTCCCAAGATGTCCAGAAGTTATTGAATCGTGCGCTATTCCAAGGATTTTGTTTCTGTAAATACTCGGCGTGACCAGTTGTTTAGCTATTTTGTTTCTTTTCCTATGTAACCTGAACAGAATATCTTTTTCAATGATGTATTCAACTTTTGATTTCGTCCCTTTGTTTGCGATATTGAAATATGATGTTAAAGTCGGGTCCTTTTTCTGTTCTTCAATGAACGTGTTCCTGTCAAATTGTTGTGGTTCAAGAGAAATAGTCATTGGCTTCTCTGTTGTCTTAGTCATCTTTCTTGTTTCTGCTAGACAAGCTGTTTCTTGGGTTAATGACCATTCTTTTACATCTGTTGGGTTGTCTTTAAGACCTTTTATATTGCCAACAATAACATCAGCGACGGGGTTGGGAAGTATACAGCATTCCACTATTCCTGTATAGTATGGGGTTTCTATGTACACATTAGCTGTTTCAAAGGTTTCGACTGTGCCACTGAATGTGATGCATTGTACCGTTTTTCCAGTTTTGTCTTCGTCATTGATCAAAGATGCTTTTATTCCTACTGTACTGCATCCTGTGTCTCTCAATATTTTGCAATCAGTTCCATTAGCTTTGCCTTCACAAAAAAATAGCGATCCTGACTTGTGAGTTTGTGTTAAAAGTGACATACCTTTCACGCAATACACATTTATATTTTCTCCTGACATTACTCGTGTCTGATTATTTACACTGGTTTGGAGTGATGCATTTGCAGTTTCTTTTGGATATCCCACGATTTTGTAACATTTGTCTGCTGTGTGGCCTTTCATTCCACAATATTGACATTTAATTATAGGTTTGTTGGTTTTCTTATACTCAGTATTATTGTCAGTGCTATTTCTTGTTTTGTTTTGATAGGGTCGGCTATGGTCTCTATTGAACTGTTTGTTCCATGGTTTGTTACTATGGTCATCCTGTTTCACTTGCGTGTTCCGAGTGATTGATCGGCTCGTTCTATTTGAGTACTGAACTTTAGGTGTACCTGGACTCTGAGCAGCGGCAGCGTAGTATGGTTCCTTCAATGTTCTGCTAAGGGGTGTCAATGGATGTGCGCTGTTAAAGTTTTCTGCGTAGATTTTTAATTTGTCCAAGTTTTCTGGCTTTCTCTCTTTAAAGAATGCGACTAAATCTGGGTTGCAAGCTTGATTGAGATAGTAAAGGCCTGCAAAGTCGTCTTGTTTTACGTTTGCCAACTCAAGCCACCGATTTAGAAATTGAGTAATTCGGTTCACGAATGTATTAAAGTCTTCTCCACTTTCCGGTTTTGCAGTGTGAAACCTTTCCTGGTAACCATCTTCCGTTAATCTAAATCTTTTTAGTAGAGCGTCTTTAATTTTTACCATAATCATCTGCATCTTCAGTTGTTAAGGTATAGAAAACTTTTAGCGGTTCTCCAGATAAGCAGTTAATCAAGGCTGTGGCCCATTTGCTTTCTGGCCAACGATAACCTTTAGCCTGAACTTCGAATCGGTGTAAGAAGGATTCTAGACAGTCTGAGCGTTCATCGTATGTTGGCATGCGTGGAAGTTTCACGAAAAATTCATCACTATTATTATGTTTTCTTTCATGACCGGTTTTTGTTTTTTCAATTTCCAGCATCATTTGGGTCCTTTTGGTTTCTTCTTCTGCTAAAGCTATTTGTCTTTTTAGTTCCCTTTCTTGGACTCTTTCTTCTCGTTCTTCTCTACGTATTCTTTCTTCGTGTTCTTTTTCTTCTCTACGAATTCTTTCTTCGTGTTCTTTTTCTTCTCTACGAATTCTTTCTTCATTTTCTTCTCTACGAATTCTTTCTTCATTTTCTTCTCTACGAATTCTTTCTTCATTTTCTTCTCTACGAATTCTTTCTTCATTTTCTTCTCTACGAATTCTTTCTTCTTTTTCTTCTATTATTTTCTCTTCGCACCATGAAAATATCCTTTCCTGGGGTATTTCTAAGTCCTTTGCGAGACTTAAGTATCTTTTATATGCTTCCATTTTTGCAATAAATTAGTTACGATGTTTTATATATATTATATTGACAGGATACTGTTACTGACTGTTTTATTTATTTACACTTACTGGAATGAACTGTTCTATTTTTAGAAATCTCTCTCTCTCTTATTTCAACCTATTATGTATGTTGAATTTGATGCCTTTTATCGTTATATCTTATAAAGCAATGTGTCAATACAATGCGGAGTTATTATGACTTGTGTCAATAACAATGTGTCAATCGCGTGTACTCTAAACTATGTTACTACGAAAAATGTATCACCAATGTGTGTGACTCGTCGTTAGTTTGTGTACAATTATTCGCAATGACGCTAATATACTAGAGTGTGATAACAATAATAGGATGCCAAAATAATCCCAAGTTATCTATCACTAAATATAACACGACGGCTAGTAGACTCCTTTTATTATTATTTATTTTTTAAAGACTCACTTTTCAGAACATAATATATAAGTGGTTTTCGGTAACAGTAATATGCCAAAAATGTATTTAAAACAAATCACTATGCAAAACAAATCACGATGCCCAACTCATGTAAAAGAGAATAATGAAGGATATATTTACCAACTCAGTTCGTGGCTGGGACCTCTCTCTTGTTCAATGGTTGTTCAACAATTGTAATTAGGCATTGAAGAGTGTTTAACAGTGATGTCTGAAATACAAAACAATAAAATATCGTAAGATTTACAATAGTTACAAAATGTGTTCACAACACTGAGTGATTGGTTGATAGGTGAATGAATCGTTATGGAATGTAAACATATTGAAAACAATTCATGACTGAGGCAAACAACAAAATGAAATGAGTGATATAATAACAAAGTGGACAAGGAATGAATGAATGAATGAAAAACCGAGTGAATAAATGAATGAATGAATGGATAATGTATGAATGAAAGAATGAAGGGAGGAATAAATGTATGAATGATTGGATAAATGAGTGAATAAACGAATGAATGGATGAATGAATGAATGAATGAATGAATGAATAAATAAATGAATGAACAATGAATGAATGATTTATAAATGAATAAATGGATGAAGGAATGAATCAATAAAATGCTATTCAATTTGAATGAAAGAATGAATGGATAAATTGCTATTCCATTTAAATGAAGAAATGAAAAAGAAAAAAAAATTAATCCTGTAAATAGGGAGTTCAATTAAAATATGATCAAGTGGGCAATTAAGAGTTTTACAATTTAAACTTTAAAGTTAGATTAAATAGATATATGTAACTAAATAAATTCAATTCTTTATATGTGTCCCCTCCAAAATGTCATGGTCTCAAGTGAGTAAAGAGCTACTCGACTATGCATAAAGATATATGTAGAATGAGGCCCCAGAATTTACTAGTTACTATAAATGAAAAACAATTAACGATTTGTTTACAATGAAATAAAAATAATGATGAAATTTAATTAAAAGAGATAAACAGTGATCGTGGCAGTTACAAATAGAGATATGAATATTTTACGTAACTTATGATAATATGTCAGGTTCATAAGTTTACGTTTCCAGGCAGTTGATGGGCTTGGATGATCTATTCCTCTGATAACAGGATCGGACTCGTAAAATTCCACTTCCAGGCAATTGGTAAGAGGTTATTGTGTAGTCCTTTGACAGCGGGCTTGGGTTTGATCCTTGAAGATTATACAATCAAAGTTAAAAGCTCCGGCGTCTTAATGGTGTAGATATAATATCTACAAAGTCCCAAAAGATAAAAATCTTCCAGTATATATATAGGAATAGAGCGACTGGCCGTCCGGCATAGATTGTGGAGAGAAAGTGAGTGTCGAATGTTAGACCTATCAGCTTTT
>NC_088361.1:31030951-31040951 GCF_034508935.2 Berghia stephanieae
CTAAATAATAAAATAAATGGATTATATTGTTATATATTTCAGGTATTTATCATGTTATCGATAAAACTCCACTCATTATCACATATCACACAAGAAAAATACAAGAGAAGTCAAGCAGATTATTTATTTATGGAAAAGGGATATTGACTTTGACCTTTCATTGCTTTCTAAACATTTTTCTTTGTTCAAGAACCATGAGTGCATATTTAAAGTTTGCTTCAGGATAATGCCATTTCTAAACACTTACTCTTAGTTATAAAGTTTCAATTACCAGTCACCACCAGTGGATATCTCTCATCTTCAATTCTGGGTTGTAAGGTTCATACCATTTTCAGTTTTCACTTTGTCTTAGAGACTCACTCTCCCAATTTCGTTAGTTAGCGTAATCCATAATTCACTTTTTTATGATAATATATTATAGTTTACCAATTATGATAAAACTCCCCAAATAAAAGAAATCAATTATCACATACAACTGTCAATTACAGAAAAATGCAAGAGAAGTCAAGCAGATTAAATACCTATTGAAAAGGGAAATTGACTTTCTAAACAAGGGTATGTTTTTCTCTGATCTTGTAATAACTCACTTCAACTTCAAGAACATTTCAATGTTAATGTTAGGAATCAGAGCATGATAATGTGATAATGATTACCATAAGCACAGTTGAACATCGTGTAATCCACTGAAATATATCACTTATAATAATTCCATTTAAAAATCGAATGACACACAACCGCTTGCTTTAAAAGTTGACAAACTAAAGAGGCAAACAATTGAATGCAGATTGTTTTACAACTTCTGTTCTCACAAACAGGGATGCCAGATGGCCAGAGTTCTTCGAAGCCAATTTAGACTGCAAAAGTGACCAAAATAGAACCTCATGTGGCCAAATACTTCAAACACTCTGACCTCCTTAAAAGACATCGATTTTGATTTTTTTATCGACTAACCTAGGAAAAGGCTTGTTTTATTTTTAAAAAAAGAAAATTTTAATTAATAATAATATGTACGCGATTTTCCGTGTGTCAATTTTGATCATACGCGTGGCCATCTGGCAGCACTACCCGCACACCAACTATGACTTAACGTCTTGACACTTCTTCCTAGTAGAATAGCAGTATTCTACTCGTTGCCTTTCCGTTTCATGCTGCAACTTGTAGATATGTGTGAAATGTGACCGTTTCTGTGTGGGAAATACTACCTTCGTAGTAAATAGCAGTATCTTAACTGTAGCCATTACTTTAAAGACAGTATTGTCGGAAGAACGGTCGTCTTACTGTTGAGACGGTCAGTTAAGGAATTTCTTTGATGACGTAAAAGTGACATCACTTCCCCACCCGATGGGGAAACGGCTGGGGGGAAGACGAGAAAGGAATGCCTTTGATTGTCACCGACATCTGCATATCATTAAAGCCTGACGACAGGGGTACTGTTATATAGGAAAAAAAACGAACGGCCCCGTAGGATTGAGTAAGAGGGCGGGGATCTGTCCTGTATATGAAGTCCTAGTTTGCAGGGCATGCGATTATATCATTGTAATCTTTTGCTGACATCGTTTTGATTTTGGCACGTGATAATTGTAAAAGTGCCACTATCTGAAGCCATTTACAGTACAGATTCACTCCTGGGTCGAGTTAGGTAATGTTATGTGTCTTGCCTGCGGGTATACTCCAACGTTTTATTGTCACACATTCAATCACTAACTACGTTTAACATCACTTGATACTGCTATCATTACCGTTTCCCTTTACATTATCTTTCACATTTTTGCACCTTTTTTTTTTTAATTTTTAATTTTAATTTTTTATTTTACAAATACAAGACTGTAGGGCTATTTCAATAATATAAACCGCACAAGCTGGAAGCGACTTGTTCAGTTTAATACACTAAATTTTACTGTTAATTCTCGAAGTAAACACCACATAACAATGATTCGTTTCAGCCAGCGACATCTATAGTTATTATGTAGTCCTAGGTTTCAGCCCTCAAGTATGGCACCATTTACTTTGTGTTGCCATGAATTCAGCATTAAGAACAAAAATAATATATCACCATTCCCACACTGACACTCATCAACTACCATTAACCCCCCCCCCCCCCCCCCCCCCCCCCCAAAAAAAAAAAAAAAAAAAAAAAAAAAAAAAAAAAAAAAAAAAAAAAACAAAAACAACAAAACACAAAGACATAGACAATATCTGGCAACTCAAGGAAGTGGTATGGTTATTAGCCTGCCTGTGGTGAGGTCAATCTAGAGTGCTATGGGTGAGGTCCATTCTACAAGTCACAAGGTCAACATTTATCCCCTACTCAACTCCGGTCATCACTTTATCATAGGTTGTCTGGTCTCAAGGAGTTGACAAAGCTAGCTGATTTCAAAATTCTGTAACTTTCTTTTATTTTTTTTAATTAAATTTTTTTTTCTTCAATTTTTACTTTTTAATTATGTGATGTTCCGGAATCAGGCCTAAATTAGTTTTCAAAACAGGAAGTCATGCTCAATTCAGTGTCGTTTCATGGCACGGTATACAAGTTAAAGACAAATGTGTAATGTATATTGACATGTTTATATTATTGACATGACATCACGCCTGTTGATACAGAGCGAGGCCATTGAAGAAGAAAGCAAATATTTACACTTTCCGTTCGCGACCTCTCCCCTCCCTCATTGTCTTCATCCCATGTCGCGTTGATGGCTTATGTTTTGTTTATTCTTTTAAACACACTGTGTTACCTGTGCCCGTGGTTTTGTCTCCGATATTTAAGCAAAATAGACAACAAAATGAAAAATACATACATGATTAAACTACAGAATTTATTTAGACGTCTAACTCAATACAATAGGAAATGAAATGAATGAAATGGAGTTTTGTTGATAAAGAGGAAACCCGAAACGTCCGCATTATCTGTCTTTATTTAATGAATTGAAGCTTTATTTCATTTTCTATTGTTATTTATTTCTTCGAGCTTTAAGCAGCAACATTTTCATGAACTTAATTACAATGGAAAACGAATGGATAAAATAGGTAAAGTGTCTACCGTGTTTTACTGTGTAGAGAGGGTACTAACTTTGTGTCAGGAATAGCCTCTGAAAGAATCGGAATTAAAAATAAAAAAGTGCATTGATATAAGATTAGTCCATTCACAAGGTGTTAACTTTGTCCTTCCATTTTCGTCACTTTTGAAAACTCTTCCTGTCATTATTGTGCGGCTATGTGGTCTAGTGGTATGACACTCGCTTTCGGATCGGAAGGTCCTGGGTTCGAGCCTCGCTCGGCGCATAGTTGAGTCCTTGGAAAAGACTCTTTACTCACATTCTCTCACCGTACTAAGGTGTAAAATGAGTACCTGGCCGTTAACAGCGTTGTCTTTGTCCGAAAAATTGTAATATCGCCTAACAGGCGTCATGTCTCGTCCTACATGTTAAATGTTGCTGTTGACCAGGGACCCCTTGTAAAGCGCATTGAGCACGTTAAGTGGATATTGCGCTATATAAATGCTCAATTTTTAAAAATGTTTTTTTAAATTATCAAGCTTCCAGTCTTCCAGTTTATTTGGTCTTCATTGTTTAAACCAGAGAAACCTATCAATTTTATAATTCTGTGGCTCATACATTGACCTGCTTAGCCTCAATTTCTTGAAAGTTTGAATAATATTTTGCTTATAAATAAATAATATAACAATATTGTAGAAGTTGATCATAATTATACTCGAAATATATATATATATATATATATATATATATATATATATATATATATATATATATATATATATAATTTTAATATTTACCACAATGTTTGAGACAGTCTACATTAATGTTTCAGGCCTAATTGGCCATCGTCAGGGCCAACTCAGTCCTGACGATGGCCAATTAGGCCTGAAACATTAATGTAGACTGTCTCAAACATTGTGGTAAATATTAAAATAATAATTCGCTCCATTACTACATGTCGAGCACTTTTCGTACCATATTTGTATCAAACACGATTCAATATATATATATATATATATATATATATATATATATATATATATATATATATATATATATATATATATATATATATATATATATATATACGTATATAAATTGGTCCATTTTTCTGAGCACAGCAGCTATTCCTTGTTTTCTGTGAAACTCAAGTTTGATTATCACTTTTCTAAAAAATGAATGCGGGTTATTAAGTTCATGTTTGGGGCCAATGAATCCTTGAGGAAACTTATTATTAATGTCTTTGTGTATCAAAACGTGAAAATGACAGAGCCTCGATATCAAAACATCATTAAAGTTACCTATTGGTTTGCGCGTTGTTTGCAACGGTTTGCTTTCGCTCATTCTATTGGCCAGAATCGATGTGCCCTGACAAAAACGTATACCTATTAATAACGGTTACGTTACTACTGCAGAGCCAACCGCCATATAAAGCTTTCATTCATACTTTTGTTCTGTTGCATCAGATCCCCCTTATAAGACAGTAATTTTATATCAAGGTACTTTCTGACTGTCTTAATTAGCTCTAGAAACCAGACTATGTCTGATTTGTTAATTGCTATGTGAGTGTGTGTGTGTGTTTTGGGGTTGGGGGGGGGGGGGGGTGCACTTACATAATCCGAACCTGTGTGATGTTGCGTGCCAATCTCACTCCTCTCCAAATTCTCTCGTCTGCAGCAATGTATTGTAAGGAGTTTTGTCATGGGTATGATAGGGTCACCTTTTATCATGAACATTTTTAGAGATCGTACGTTTTTAAAGGACTCTGTTGAAATTTCTCTTTTTTATTGGATGAATTGAATCGATGTGGATTCCATTCATGGGGGACAGCCCTTATTCCTCTCCCTTCCTGGTGTACCATTGTTTCCTTTCAAAGCCCAGGAATGTTCCAGTTTATGTCAACAAACAGACCTTTGCTAGTCTCTAAATAGAGTGTTAATCTATCGCAAGTTGCGTATCTTACCACCAGGACTAACATACCAGATTACCCGTGCGGCTATGTGGGTCTTATGGTATGACACAGGCCTCGGTTTTATTTTTGTTGTTGTTGTTTTGTTTTACCAGATCCCTAGATTCTGAACTTGGTGCCGATGTTTGGGGGGGGGGGGGGGGGGGGGGGGGGGGGGAGGGAATACACCCTTTATATTCAAAACCAATCCATTTGCATTCGAGCTAAGTACTCTGCTGTTAATTGAGCTACCGTGACCCCACGTCACATCATTGGGGTATTCAATTTAATCCGGTTACAAATATCGATTTCTTGGATCTTAATTTTTAAAAAACAGGTTTTCCCCCAGCTTTCGTCGCTAGGTTAATTTAAACTTGTTGGTTAAATCGATATATTTTTTCGTACATTGACAAATTTTCTTTTTAAACAGTTTTACCAGACATGTATTACTTTTATAATAACTTTCGCGGGTCATTACAATAGATTGATTATATAATTAATCGATTATAGTGACACACCAACTTATATCCAAGACTTTAAAGAAGTCTTGGGTTTGAAACTTTTAAAAAAAGCTGAGAGTAAGCTTTATCTATATCAATAGTTTAAAAAAAAAAAACAACTAAAATTGAAATGGCTGTTTTGGTATTGAGCGACAGAGCTTTATTTACTCTCTTCGTGTGATAGTTATAGATACGTTTTAAAGATTCAATATAAATATATGCATACAAGATTAGAATAATTTAATTCAAATTAAACTTTACCTAGCGTCTTCTGTTTAGCAACGTCAAGAAACTTCACAATTTCGGCTGTCTTTATTGTTCCTTTTATAAGAAAATATTTTAATTAAATTGATGACGACACACTATAGTATACTTTCAATATCAACTCTTTGTTACTGGATGGAGAAGATCTTAGTCCATCGAGAGTACTATTCGCCAGATTCTGATCTAACAGAACAGATTTCTGCTGCCCTGCCCTATCACGGTTAGAGTTGATAAGAGGGTCCAGGAAAGGGAAGAAAAGTGAAAAAAAATCCTTGAAAACTCTTTAAAAAAACAAAACAGACAACAAAAACAAAACAACAAAACAACCAACCCAACCAACCAACCAAACAAACAAACAAAATTCAAAAACAACAACAAACAACAAAAACGTAACAGAAAACAAACACACAACAGAATAACAAAACAAAACACAAATTTAAAAAAAAACAAACAACCTCCCCCCCCCCCCAAAAAAAAAAAAAAAATAAAAAAGATAAAATTAAACAAACAAAAAAAACAAAAAACAAACAACCCCCCCCCCAAAAAAAAAAAAAAAAAAAAAAACACAACAAAACTCAAAAATTCCAAAAATAACCAATATAAATAGCCACTCGAGCCAGGATTATTATAAGTCACTGCGTGTGAAGCGCGAATACTCTACCGATTGAACAAAAGAATCATCCGGGATTCAAACCACCCCTATATCTTATTGTAATAATTTTGTAGTAACTGCCTGCCCTTTCGCGCCATGCATGCACGACGATATTATCGCCTGCCATTTGTATTGACTGAGTACAAAAACAAAGCATAACATATTGCCGGCAAGTTTAATTGATATGCAAAATAGAGGGCAAATGTCCTGTATTAAATCAATTTCATTAATCCTTTAACAGCGGATGAAATTTCTATTACCATAGCATCAAAATTTACTGTTTTTATCAAGAGAACACTTACTATTTCTAGTCAAATGTAACCCACACTCTCTAAACGCTATGATGTCAGGATCAATGGGACCTTGAAAAGTAAATTAATAAGCTGAACATAGTGAGAAATACGAACTCTTTGCAATACAAACAATAGCATTTTATTCACCAGAACGAAGAAAAATTAACCTTAAGTTCCATATCGAGTTGTGTACTTTTTTTTTTGCTGGTTACAAAAAGTGCACAAAACTCACGGATCGGGCCGCTAAGCCAACGGACTATCGGCGGACCAATCCTCTCTTCCAGTCTCGATTTTCATGATCCGCCCAAAATTAGATAAAACACGGTGCCCCAAACTCGTATGTAGACTTCAAGAGTTTTGATCCGCCGATCGTGAAAATGGAGACTTCAAGAGGTTTGATCCGCCGATCATCGATATAAGTGGCTATGAATTCATTTTCCGACACCTAGTTCATCCGGACCTAGTACTGTTTTGAGACTGTGGGTCACAAATATAGTAAGGTCTGCAACCAGTCTAAGCATCCGGCGCACCGGACTTCATCTGCGTTAAATAAATCTTAAAACTTGAGCATTTTATATAGCGCAATGTCCGCTATAACGTGCTCACAAAGCGCTTTACAAGTGGTCCCAAGCCAACAGCAATACTTTACATGTGGGACGTGCATCACGTCTCTTAGGCGATATTACAATATTCTTTCTGACAGATGCAATGCTGTTAACGGCCAGGTACTCATTATACACCTAAGTACGGTGAGAGAATGTGAGTAAAAATCTTTTTCTAAGGACTCAACCATGCGCTGCTCAGAGCGGGACTCTTACTCTGGAGCTTCCGACCGGAAGGCGAGTGTCATACCACTTGGCCACATAGTTATGATATAAAATAGTACACAGTATGTAAAGGGTTAAGCTACGCATAAATAGGTTGTATAATGAGTCATTCATAGAATACAATGTAAT
Organism: Berghia stephanieae; assembly: GCF_034508935.2. NCBI lineage: Eukaryota > Metazoa > Mollusca > Gastropoda > Nudibranchia > Aeolidiidae > Berghia > Berghia stephanieae. Next base: position 31,038,558 of record NC_088361.1, read on the forward strand.
TATATCGGTGCTATCAATGTGCTTTGCCTTAGATTTGCATTTGAATGACGTTATGGTAATTGCTACTATCTGCCGTACTTTGACTAAACACCTTTTCTTCCTTCTCACTCTTTATTTGGCCATAATTTTTTTACGCCTTGTATCTTTGGATTAAGACGACCTCCAATTCATCAATATGTATCGAATTGAAACCCGAGACATATGTGAAACTTATTTTATTTTATTTTTTTTTCCAATTTTTTAAAAAAAAGTTATAAGTTTCGAGTCATTCAAATAGGTCGATATATGAAGTAAAAGTTTTCTAGCCAAAATGATGAAATGGGAGGAAAAAAAATTGTTTTGTCAGTTAATGGCAGTTACGGTGAAAGTACGTCAACCTATGCATATCATTATTTCCTTGCTTATTGTTTTATTGAATCACACTACACATAAGCCAGGTCAATTGGAAGGGAGGGGCGGTGAGGGGGACTGGGACCTTTTCATTTTCATCGAGGTTATGCATAAAGTTGCAAAACACGCATTCTATTATCAGTTTTAAATACAAATAGCTATTTCACACCGCCCTATTGGGTTTTTTTGACAAGGGACGAAACTCATCCATTTCAACTACTACTTTAAGGTTACTCACGATCGCTTCCCTTGCAAATAGGTCTGGGACTTTTGATGGAATCAATCCACGCCGAGGTAGATGGAAAACATGCTGGAATCTGCTGTGTCTCGTGGTCTTGTAGTTAAAGGCAGATTGTTGGTTCGAGCCGAACTGTAAGCGACGCAAAGTTATGTGCCTGAGCTCTTGACTCACAGATTTCACTGGTAATAGCGTTGTCTGACAAAAAAGATATTACTATAAGTGTATCTCGTTCAACATGCTCTGTTCTCCTGGTGGCTTGACACCTCTTGTTCTTTCCCCAAGCACATAAAGTATAGCTATTCCGTTGTGAAAAAAAAGCTCATGTTATTTAAAGATCCACTGGGTGTAAGTAGGGATTTAAGTAAGAAGGCCTTAGTCAATTTAGTTCCATGTATGAACAGACACTGGAACTCGTCAAAGCGTTCCAAACCTGAAACTTCTTTTTGAAGATGTACACATCTTGAGACACTGCTTAATGCGGTAAAGGTTCATTATAACCAGTTTTAAGTCATTATTTTTTGGTATTTGCTTGACACGGCCCAGTTTTCTTTTTCTTTCTCTATTTTTAAGGTGTTTTTTCTCTATTTTTTTTTTGATGTTTTATTTTGTTTGTAATTTTGGTTAATAGATAAATCATTATTTTTTGAATGTCAAAATTATAGTCAAAAGCACTATGGATATAGAAAAAATAATGATAATATCATCAGGGTTACATTTTTGGCGGAGTTAGTAGCGTGGATTATGAAAAGATAGGCAACTTGACAATTCTTTCCTCTGTAAAAATCAAGCGGTTGATGAAACCCACTGTAAGTTTGCCTTTTTAATTTGTTTCCCCCAACACCTCAACAATCCTTTTTCATTATCTATTCTTCCACAGACGCTGGGTCCTGGTCCAATGGCCTTCAGACCGACCAAGTCCCCGCTCTATGTAAGTATCTATACATTTTAACACATGTTATGGATACGCCAAACTACATTTCATTCTCATAAATCCAAAGTTTTTTTTTGGAAACTGCAGATAAAACCAAACACATTTCTTGTCATTATAATTTTGAATATACGATTCTTTAATTTCTTTTTATTTATTAAACGAGTTATTTTTATCGTGCCCAATAACTAAATGGAATGGTATTAGCACTTCTATTCACCATGATTTGTATCTTTCTCCTTCTACTTGAATAACAATTTGACCCAAAACTAAAAACGTTGTGCACCAAAAGATTATTTATAATTACCAATCGGTTGTCTTTTACACCTTATTTCACACCAATAAAATGTGCGCAAATATTCTGCAATTGTGCAATAAATTTTTAATTCAACGCGTTCAAAGCATTATTCAACAATTACGTATTTACTAAGAAATGATAAGGTTTTCCAATGACAGGGGTGGAATAAATCCCTTTTTGTCATATGGTTTATCCCGATATATTACCGATTTGAGGGGTCATATCATTTAAGGGTGAACTTTGTTAGCATTCCGATGTCTGATCGAACGCAATTATGGGCGTGTTTTACCATTCTTTTGATGGACAATATGATTGTGTTTGTGATAGAAGACAATCTCTAAGCCAGTCTTACTCCAACGAAGTACCTAAAGCCTTGAGTTAATTTAAGATAATTTTTTTTGAATTAATTTAAGAGAAATATTTTGAATCACAGTCAAAGTAATACTGGTCAACCATTGTTCAGTTTAGGATCCATACCCTTGAAATATGTCGTGTTGTGGGTCTAAGACTGTATATCTTCAACACGGCGATTATTGT
>NC_088361.1:31045951-31065951 GCF_034508935.2 Berghia stephanieae
CTCTCTCCTTCTTAGTTAAAACAATATGCATGTAAAAGAAGGGGGAAAAATATATGACGTCACAGGAAAATTGTTGGTTGCACGCCTGTTTACTGCGTGGCCATCGGCGTCATGAAATAATTGGAATTTGTTTTTATTTCATTAGAGCACGAAATTAGAATGTCTAATCGGGATGTCTTTTGTGTCGGGCAAGTTTAAATATTTGATAGAAACCTTCTTCCTACGTATTGGAAAGAAATTATAAAATCATTACTTCTCGTTGGTCCGTTTTAACCCCTCAGCAGTTAGATTCGTTTTCTCACAAACTGTTTCTGTCATTATTGTTCAAGTTCTTAAAAGTACAGGTCTCTTTCTAAGTTCAATGCGGAATTATACGATTGTCTATCCCGGCTTAACTGGGAGACTTTTTATACCCTTTAAAAAAAAAATTATTGTTGTCTTAATTATTTTCTTGTTGGCTGGGCAAGGTTTTTGAAACCGAAACGTTCCTTGTTTAGTATTTTGTTCTGTTTTGAATCGTAATGATGATGATGATGATGATAATGATAATGACAATATTGCTAATAATAACAATGGATGATTGATAGTAGTAGTAGTAGTAGTAGTAGTAGTAGTAGTAGTAGTAGTAGTAGTAGTGGTAGTAGTGGTAGTAGTAGTGGTAGTAGTAGTAGTAGTAGTGGTAGTAGTAGTAGTAGTAGTAGTAGTAGTAGTAGTAGTGGTGTAGTAGTAGTAGTAGTAGTAGTAGTAGTAGTAGTAGTAGTAGTAGTAGTAGTAGTAGTAGTAGTAGTAGTAGTAATGATAATAATAATAATAATAATAATAATAATAATAATAATAATAATAATAATAATAATAATGATGATGATGATGATGATGATAATGATTGATAATGATGATGATGATGATGACGACGACGACGACGACGATGATGATGATGATGATGATGATGATGATGATGATGATGATGATGATAATAATAATATAGAGCGATTGCTTGCTACTCTTTACCTATCTTGTAATATTAATCTGTTGAATCCATTGCTGTAGCTGCTCTCTTGGTGAAACGGTAATGGCGTGAGATGGCCGGGTGAGTAAGACATTCAGCTTCGGACTGAGGTTTGAGCCCCACTGTTGCTTTTTTTTTTCATTGAGCAAGAAAACTTAGCCTTCATCGCTGACTTTGCGACATTACACTGCAGCTGACGCCGTAGTTATCATTGAGGGATAATATAGTGAATTTGTAGTCATGTCTCCGTTCGAGTATAATCGAAGCCCAACTATATGGGGCTATGAGTTAAGTTGCAGTGGCATCGATGTTTGGACAAGGGAATCGATGAAAGATGGTCCCGATTTGTTGTCTGTTGTTCGTTCTTCGTTCTCCGTGTCTCTGTCTGCCAGACTCTGTACAAAAAAAAAAAAAAAAAAAAAAAAAAAAAAAAAAACCCAAACAAAACAAAAAACAAGAAACAACAGGAAAAAAAACAAACAAAGACAATACAAAATCAAAAACAACACAAAACAAAGCAAATCAAACCATCAAACAAAACACTTGAAAAAAAAAAGACTCCCAACTTGTCAAGAATTCTAAATCCAGAGAATTAAAAAGGAAACATGTGGATCAGATTTATAGTAGTAAGTAGTCTTTCAGAGCCTATATGCCCATGGAGCCTGAGTTTATCCCGGTTTCTTTAGCATGAAACGGACAATAACAAATGTGTTCTACCCTTTAGATAGCACGGTTCTCTATCGCAAAGTATTTCTCGCCAGATCTGGATGGGGAATCAGAAAGAAAATATCTACTTCAGCCGGGATCGATCTTGGGCCTTTTGCGTGTGAAGCGAGTGCTCTACCATTTAGCCGCCATCACTCATTTTGGGGCATTATACCGCAGCTTGCGCTTGCCTCATCTCGGTCTTTTCTCGAGGCAGATCCTTGAGATAATAATTTTCATGAAGAATTGTGGAGGGATCGATTAATTCATTCTTTTTAAGGTATAATCTCTCTATCCTATTATTTACATCCACATCAAAGTAGACTTTGATGACATACTTAGACACATTTTTGTTTTCTTTTGGTCAGACCACTTCAGACATCAATTATTATTGATACCCGCGACCCCCAACTTGTCCAAAAGTTTCGAATCTGGAGCTTCTTTGATGTCTTTAAAGTCTTAGTAATCGATCGATATTTCTGCTGCTCTCCAATAAAAAACAAAACAAAACAACAACAACTCGTACTTAAAATTTTGGCCAGGATACTAGGCCTTTCATATTTCGATGGATTACCTTCAGCTTATCAAAAACCCTCAAATCTGGGACTTCACTAAGTGGTGTCTCTTCCACTCTGCGACATTTGTTGTTGAATTCTCTCGTTTGGCTTTCTGTCTATATTTTAGACTGGGATATTCAGGCTGTGGCCAAAGAGATGCAGCAGATGTATTTATTTATTTTTTTTTTGGTGAGAGGTGACATATGCTATTCTTTGCCCGGCCTCGCACAAATGAATGTCTATGAATGTCATGGCCATTGACCGTGTCCGTTCTTTTGTTTTTCATTTGAAACTGTGTAAAACTTCCAAAATATGAAACGAAATATATATGCGACCGGGGCCAACTTAATCCCCAAGATCGTCTGTATAGACTGTTTTCTTCTCCGGATCAGCTACTCTCAATGACAATCTGTCCAAGATGGGACCTGAAGAAATTGCTTGACCTGATCCTGGTCCCATCCCCATTGATATTTTGTTTTGTTTTGTTTTTCTACAAAATCCGTTCAAAGTTTGTTAGATTTTTTTTTTTCGTAGTCCATTTTAAGACTTGTTTGTCTTTTCGTTTTCAGGTCACGACCATGCAGAAGAAGTGGAGTTAACCCTCGTGCGACTGGAGCAAGAATCTCCGGCAACGGGGAGCTACCAGCACGTTGCGAGCACAACATTTCGATACGAGTGTGACACGACCGTGTACCTGACCAAATTCCTCACCAGCAGTGTTTACAATGACCACGCTCTCGACAACTTGGAGCTCATCAAGAGTGATCGCTTTGACCTCTCCAACGAAGTCCTCAGCACACTGGACGCCAGGGTCAGCCGCGCTCTGAAGAATGCTGAGCTGTCCACTTGTTGGCATCTTCTGGGTGGCGATTCCAGTAAGTACTATTTTTATTGTAGTTGTTGTTGTTGTTGAAAATTGGAGTGAAAATTATTCCATAAGAGTTAAATCTCACCAATAATCCAAGGATACCTACAGGAATAAGGTTGTCTCGTTTCGTTTATTGATGTCACGTCCTATAAGTACGGAGCATGTTTTCTCTTTCCACTGAACGTGCCTTAACTTGTCTATCTTACGTTTATATTAGTTTATCATTTCCCTCTCCTCCCTACATCCCTATCTCTATTCTCTCTCTCTCCCTCTCTCTCTCTCTCTCTCTCTCTCTCTCTCTCTCTCTCTCTCTCTCTCTCTCTTTTTCTCTCTCTCGACATTTTCCGGTTCATTCTCAGTCCCTTTGCGTGTGAAGTGACTGTGCTGTATCAAATTTAATTTTTACTCACAATTGCGCATGCGCGCAGCATTGCGTGACAAGAACATATTGAGGAGAGTTGATGGCGGTTAGAATTTCAGTATGTCTAAAACCGATGGTGGAGATAATGTGATTCTACTTTTTCTGGACCCTTTTCTGAGCTTTTTAGATAGTACAATATCCTCCGAATGTCCTTTACGAAGGGTCCAAGCCAGACAGCAACTCTCATAGTGTTTAAGACATTTTACCTGTAAAGCACTGCTAGCTATGTTGTTGGTTTTCTTTCGACATACACAAACCTTTCATTGGTCAGATGCTAATTTTACACCTACTTTGCTGAGAGGATTGTAGTAAGGAAGCTTTTCCAAAGACAATTTTGCGAGGCCCCGCATGGGAACTGGAACACAGGACCACAGGACCCATGATATGTCACTGGCCGATTATTATATAATTCGATTACAAAGCCAGAGCAATAAGGTATCCATTACCACCGTTTCACCCATCCCTGGTGTCCGGTTGATTTAAATCGACGTGTACTAATTTACAGGTCTGATAACCCGAATTGTTATCTCCCAATGTTGTAATAGAAATGCTGAAACAAGCCCATAATTGCGTTGGGCTTTCAGACTTTCTAATATTATGTCCACCTGGATATAAATTCATTCACAATACAACTTGAGTGGCCAGATGGCTCAGCTCTTAGTGCGATCGCTTGCTAACCTCTCTTTCTCTCATGCTCAGTCAGGCGGCGGTTGCCTTACCTATATGGTCCTAAATTTGGCTGCCGGATACCATGATATTTTTATTCTTTGTTTTAAGACTGTTCTTGTATAGGGGAATTTAGATAGTAATCTATACGATTTACATAGTCGATGCCTATTATTATGGGTCATCGCACGGGCCACAAAACTCATTGTCTCTTCCCCTTTATTTCTTACCATAGGATAAGAGTACATCAGTGAAAACTAATGGAGTAATCTTGATTGGGTCTCTGATAAATCACGACTATGCATTGTGTCTGCAGTTATTTTAACCTTTTATCAGCGAGATTCGATTTTCGTGTAAACCTGATAGCACCACGATATCATACCATTTCCATAGTTTAACGGTGCGTCGCGGGCTTCAGATGAAGCGCCGGTCGCATTGCTATAATGGCGGTATTATTATGCAGGGGTAATTTAGACTCTAAAAGTTTAATAATCGTATGATAAGATTAATAAAGCAATTGGGCCCAGTTGTCCTTCAGAGCCATAAGGTCCATAGAGTCGGAGTTCATCCCGGTTTCTATAGCGTGAAACGGACAATAGCAATCGCTTGCTACCCTTTTGATATGACGCTAGTCCATCGCATAGTTCTTGGGCCGACGTGCACATATTTGCAGGTCTGATAACTGAACGCAATGATGTGCTTGATTTAACATTGTTCTAATGGACAATATCTTGCGTTGGTTTGAGCGTCTTTTCATTACAACAGCGGGCCTATAACAATTTGGGATATCAGACCTGCAAATAAATATATATTGGTCTGGGGCCAAGATTTATCCTTGGTAAAATTCATATAATTTCCTAAAGTGACAAAAACTAAAATCCTCCACCCCCTATTGGCATGTGTACCACCCCGACATAACACCGTTTTGGGTATTGGGTCCCGTATAGGGGTTTCTGGGTGGAATTCCCGACTTCCCATGGTGGACAGGGAGGTCACTTACTGTGTCTTCCATACCCCTATAACTGTTTTCCAACTTGCTTTTTGGCAGTTGTCCCTTCCCTTGTCGGAGTCCTTGGCTGTGAGAGATAAAGGGATAGTCAAATGTAGAGGGTTTTGGGAGATGATATGATTTTTTCCCTTGTAAATCATCTCTCTGTAACGTGTTGTTATATTTCTTGTTTTGAAAGTGTAATGTAAGCATGCGAGTGTGTTCCTCTTAGTGTGATCCTGTGCTTGAGTCTGGATGAGACTATTTTAGGTGATCTCAAGCTATGCATAGTGATAATATGCTCTTGGAATCTACATCTGTTCCCTGTTTGTACCTTTCCCTTTTGTCTTACTTGTCTTGTGTGAATTCATAATATTTCTACTATCCTATTTTCTTACTTTTTATTGGCGCTGTTATGATCCTTAGTGTGTCGCAAGCGCTGTAACCCCCCCCCCCCCCCCCCCCCCCAAAAAAAAAAAAAAAAAAAAAAGAAAAAAAAAAGAAAAAAAAGAAAACAAAAACAAAAAAACAAAAAAATAAATCAAAATAAAAAACCAAAAAACCCAACAACAATCAAACAAACGTATGGAAGTTTGATCGTAATTTGAGAATTTATAGGCAAGAAATTCTATGTGACCGTGAAAAGATGACTGGTCGTCTGGGTGATAATGGTAATCGGGCCTAAATCAATGCACGGCCACTGCATGTAGTTAGCGAGGATAGGAATTCATTCCAATGGTTTGACCCCTGACCCGTGACCCAGACATGCGTATCGACCTCGTCAGGGGATGTCATATTAACTCTTTCTAGTGTCACTGTGACTCTTTCCTTATTTTGCCATAATATTTTGTAGCGGATAAAAGATTCTTTTCCCTTCTTTCTTTTGGGGATTACAGATGGCAATTTGGTAATAGTGATGTTGGATATGATGATGATGATGATGATGATGATGATGATGATGATGATGATGATGATGATGATGATATCAATAATATAAGTACGCACGCTCACGACGATAAAATGGTCAATGTTAACTGAACTGACAGCTCCAGGTGTAAAGATCAGACAATTCATACACATAATATACATTATAGGCGTTTCAAGGTTTTACCATACTCATAGCGCTTAACACTGATATTACCCTCCCCCCCCCCCCCCCCCCCCCCCGCCGCTCCCCCCAACCAGCAAATTGTGTAGAATCGATTTTTCATTTTATACAGGACACATTTGTGCAGGTAGTCTCACTTCTATTAATATCCTTCACTCCTACTTCTTACACGCAGTTACTCATTCACACCTGAAGAGGGTTGATAACAAAATAACACTGGAAGTATTAAATTAATAAAGGCGAGGCCAGTTTAGTGTTGAGGTCTGGTGTTTCCCAATTGACAGGCGGATGCAGCAAATCGGATGTGCAGTTGTCATTTTTGACTGTCATGCTAACGATCATTTCTGGCATCAGGTGGTGAGGGCACGGCGGTGCTGATTAACAGCTGCCTAGCGGAAGTAGCGGGGGTGTGGAGAGGGAGGGAGTGAGAAAAAAAATGGAAAAAATTGACGCTGTTTCAGTTCGAAGACGAAATCAGAAACCGTGGAAAATTTGCAAGCAACTTAAGTTTGATTAAAAATCGATGATTGGTTAAGAAAAATCTGTGCTGGTTATACCAAAGTCGTATAAAAATGGCGATATCGAAAGTTTCCAAACTTGCGTCTTGTTTTTAGCAGCGTGGTGTTACTGGTGTAGAAAGTTACCCTGACTCGTTAAAAACCAAATGGTCTATTAGGATAGTTCTGGAATACGTTTTCCTTTTTACAATGTTACACAATTTTCAATACGACGCAGAAATCATATTTTGATTTATTTCTAAAGATTAAATGATCTCCAATGAGTCCTGACTACAGCATAATATGTACAATTGTGTCAAACAGTGTACGTATAAGGACCATTGAGCGTTTTACACAAAAGCAGAGCTAAAAGAGTCAATTCAAGGTTCATGGAATCGGATCATTATCTAAGAAATAAGAAAATAAATAATTGGATCATGAAAAAAAATGCTACGCATAAAGCAAAATGGGGGATCGACAGATCACGTCAACATTTGAGAATTATGTCAAAATCTTCGATATGCCAAATTTGAGGTGTATCTGTTAAAACAATAGTCAAATAAATCTTTCTCGATTTTTTTTTTTTTTTTGTGTACTTAGAGTTCTATAAATTGGTTCGATTATGGTGACATTTCAGACTTACATCAGTTGTGGTCCTGCGGTTACAGGCTTCTTAACTTTTCCATTTTTTTCTCTCACCTGATATAGATAGATATAGATAGAAAGATAGATAGTAGATAGATAGATAGATAGAGAGGTAGATATATAGATAGATATAGGTATAGACAGATAGATAGATAGATAGATAGATAGATAGATAGATAGATAGATAGATAGATAGATAGATAGATAGATAGATAGATAGATAGATAGATAGATAGATAGATAGATAGATAGATAGATAGATAGATAGATAGATAGATAGATAGATAGATAGATAGATAGATAGATAGATAGATAGATGGATGGATGGATGGAGGGAGGGAAGGAGGGAGGGAGGAGGGAGGGAGGGAGGGAGGGATGGATAGATGGATGGAAGGGGCTTCAGTAGCAGACCTTGCTGTATCAATCTATTTGACAAATCCATGGATAATGAACAACCAATTGTTACTTAAATCTTCTTAGGACAAACTTATCATTTATAAGAATGGATACCTTATCTACTAATATGCTCTTGTGAACTGCGATTTTTAAAAAAATCCAAGTGTGCAGCGGAGACGAGGCTGGTGAATAGGATGAATTTATGGATAGATTGAAAGATAAATGAGGTTAGAGAGAGAGAGAGAGAGAGAGAGAGAGAGAGAGAGAGAGAGAGAGAGAGAGAGAGAGAGAGAGAGAGAGAGAGAGAGAGAGGAATATTTAGAAAGAAAGAAAGAAAGAGAGGGGAGAGGGTTGTCTGTTGTGCACCGGAGGGTCATTGTGTCCAATCAGCGTGAATCAGACCAGTTCATCCGTTAACCCCCCCCCCCCCCCTCCCTGCGCCCACATTCATAAAACACATTGTCTTACTGGGGTATTTGGTTCGTGAATATTTTATTTCGTATTTCACATTTAATGGTTCGGTATGAAGTCCTAACGGTGTGAAGTAAAATCATGGATTACTGTGTGACCGTGTCATTTGACACAGACATTTTTGTATTTGCTTACAGTGGGATTTCTCTCTTTTGAATGGATCGATAAAAGACGTCCTCATACTTCCTAATAAGTGCATTGGATCTTAAAAGTTTTCTTAAGGCGTCGTTGAGCCCTTTGATGATGTTTGTCCAAAAAATTCATTTGAACTTCATTTTTGATAAGACCAAAATAGGATTGATGATACATGCGTATATGTATGATTTCAATAAGGATATTTATTAAGGTAATGGTCGCGGCCCCCCCCCCCCCCCCCCCTCTTCTCTCTCTCTTCCCTCCTCTCTCTGTATGTTTGTCAGCCTTTCTGTCTTATCTATCTATCTGTCTACCAATCAATCCATCCATCCATCCAGTCACCCACCCATTCTTAGTTTCTCTCTACACTTATTAGAGATAAAATATCAGGAATTCGGAATGGGTTGAACAGAGGAAACAATTAAAACACTAGTGAAGGAAACTAGTGCACTTCCAGTCCGAGTAGCATTTGACGAATTTGAGCTTGCCACTGAAACGGAAGTACTGTCCGTGCTGAAACAATGCTCTCAAACAATGCTCTTAAGCCCAATAGATCCAACTCCTTCATGGCTTGTTCTTTCTAGTATTAGTATTTTGGTTCCTGTTTTCACCCATGTTGTAAATGCTAGTTTGTTTTTTGGTGAAGTATCTAATAACCTTAAACATTGTCAATCCCATATTAAAGAAACCCAGTCTTGACAAAGAAGACCCAAATAATTATCGACCAGTCTCGAATCTCACCCTCATGTCTAAACTAATTGAGAAAATTGTTGCTTTTAGGGTTAACACGTTTTTGATTGAACACACATTATTCTCTAAATTTCAGTCTGCTTATCGCCCCCTTCACATCACTGAAACAGCTCTTATTACAATTCACAGTGATATCATAAACCATTTATGTCGGAAAAATGATGCTGTTGTTATCATACTACTCGACCTTACTGCTGCTTTTGATACAATAGACCATACTCTTTTTATTGACAGACTTAAGACACTATACAGATTCGGGGATACTGTTCTTGACTGGTTTTCTTCTTACCTCTCTTACAGAAGTCAGTCGGTATCTGTAAATCGACATGACTTTTCTTCTTCTTCTTGTCCCCTATCTTCTGGTGTACCACAGGGTTCAGTTCTGGGACCTTGTTTTTAGTTTTGTTTTAATTAGGTTACCACTCACGTTGATTTAGTTAAAACGCTTGTATAGGGTGCACTTTTTTATTGTGCCTTAATGTATTATATGATTCTTACACTCTTGCTTTACGGATTTTCGGACGTGAAATTTGCATCGAGAGCAAAGTTCAAATTCCAAAACGGAAGAATGTAAGAAATATTTTATCCTACCCCTCAATCGATTCTGATTTCGTTATCTTTGATTAAAAGACATTTACAAAAATACTTAAATGAAATTCCTTTTTTAAAAGAAATCTAATTTGAGTGAAATTTAATGCTTGATTATCTAACGTCACAAATTATTATTGGAAACTTGATACCATGACTATTTTAGTGTGAGGGATAGAATAATATAGTTTATGTCACATACACGTGGAATGTTTTTAGAAACAAAATAAATATGATTCCCTTTATCCAACTCCATGGGGAAACGTATCTTTTGGGTAGATTTCAATGGGAGACTGAAATATCCCTGGCGTCAGTCGCAACGCAGCCCTTAAAGTGAGCTAATGTGTGGTGATTTACTCAAGGCCACATAAATTGTCGGGTAGGACCCGAATCCGTTATTTCCAGGGTAATAATCGACGTGACACACTGCCCCCCCCCCTTTTCCCTCCCCTCCCCTTCCCTCTCCCCTTCCATTTGTTCAAGCATTTGTTATTGTATTGCCAGTCACATTTGTTGAGCATTTGATTGGAACACGTTCCATCTATAGTTAAGTACAAACACACAATTCCATGCTATTTCAGATATCTATTGTTACAATGTGTACTCAGAGACCCCTTGTTCCCCTATCCAAACAAGATTCTGTAATGGATTAATTCCATCTGAGTGGGGTCCCATGACTTCTCATTGGGATCGTGGAAGGTCACCTCTTGTTGTCTCTACAACCCCCCCCCCCCCCCCCATACACTTGTTTATTTATCTCTCTCTCTCTCTCTCTCTCTCTCTCTCTCTCTCTCTCTACTCTCCCCCCCCCCTCCCTCTGCCGTCCTCCTCCCACCTGTTGCTGTTTTCAGTCCCCATCTCAGGAGACCTATCAGGATTGCTCTAGCTCTGGCATGGGTCATTCGCCGAGACGACAGCAGTCAAATTATATCTCTTGCGGGATGAGGTTGATATCCCCCCCCCCCCCCCCCCAAGTGATTTTTTCCCTTCTTATATTTTATATATATATGGTTTGTTTGTAGAGTTATTGACATATTTTAATCATATGGCTTTGTCTGCCTTGGGACGGATTGTGTACCACTAAGCTGAATGGCAGTCCGGGTATATTGCAGTTAGGTTCTATTTCTGGTCTCCATTTAAATTAGTCACCTTTTGAAAGTCTGAGAGTTCTGACAGTGTTGACATGTTAAGATTCAATTCAATTCAATTCAGTTTTAACAACAGACTCTCGCCAAAATATTTTACGGCATTTGACGGCTGCATAAAGTGTGGAGGAAAAAGAATGTGATAAATGTAACCACCACAGCAATGTGATTATTATTATTATTATTATTATTATTATTATTATTATTATTATTATTATTATTATTATTATTATTATTATTATTATTATTATTATTATTATTATTATCATTATTATTATTATTATTATTATATTATTATTATTATTATTATTATATGATCATCATCATTATCATCATCATCATCATCATCATCATCATCATCATCATCATCATCATCATCATCATCATCATTATCATTATCAATATCATTATAATTATCACTTTTGTTATTATTATTATCATCATCATCATCATCATCATCATCATCATCATCATCATCATTATTATTATTATCTTTTTTGTTACTATATTATTATTATTATTATTATTATTAGTAGTAGTAGTAGTAGTAGTAGTAGTAGTAGTAGTAGTAGTAGTAGTAGTAGTAGTAGTAGTAGTAGTAGTAGTAGTATTGTTGTTGTTGTTCTTAGATCTATATTTTATGTCACAGTGCGACAGTGGAGTCCAGCTACCCATTGTTATAATCGTGTCCTCAGAGACCCTTTATTCCCCTTATCCAAACAGGATTCCCTAATGCATTATTTCCAACTGACTTCGCCCCCTCCCACGTATCCTATTTCAGGAATTCCAATCACGGTCTCTTGTTCTTCAAATAGATTTCTCTCGATTGTAAACATGCTATTAACCCTTTTACTGCCAGGCCGAACTCCTCTCTACTCACCATTATTTTATTTGGTAATTAGTGCAATGTGGAGTGGATTGGTGGGGTGGGGGGTCTCTGATTGCTCAGGTGATAGAGCAACGACTAGCCTCACAATTAAAGGGGCCTATCTATGTCGACCCCGCAGAACTACCATGGGTCTTTACCATAGCACACTAGAGTGTACGGTGGGCTAATGTCTTAACTAAGTGGCTTCTATATAAAACGCAGACCTGCCTAGTGCTATGAAAAATTTGTAGAATTAGGAATTTTTGGCTCCAGCTAGAGAACTGCATAGACGTTTTTGATTCAAAAATCTTGTTGAAAAGAGAGTTTGGTTGCTTAGACACTGTTTTCACAGTTTAAATCCGTGCTTAGAAATGCCCCCCCCCCCCCCCCAAAAAAAAAAAAAAAAAGCCCCTACAAAAAACATATACAACAACAAACAAAAAGAAACATCAACAGAACAAACAAACAAAAAACTAACAAACACCAAAAAAACAAAAAAAAAACAAAACAAAACAAACCCTAAGACTATAATAACACACAAAACAAAACCAAGACAAAAAAAAACAAACCCAAAAACAATAAAACAAAGACCCTTCCCCCACCCAAAAAAAAAAAAAACAAAAAAAAAAAAACAAATAGAAAGACAAACAAAACAATGGGCATGAACATACTTTCCACCGTTGAAGTGATATTTTAGAAGTTATGATTTTGTAGTCAATATATATTGGAATATCAGAAAAAGCGCCTACCAAACTTCGAGGTAAGAGGAAAAATTAAGAATTCAAACTCCAGATAAATAATCTAGGAACCGATTCGATGACCCAACTTTTTAATCGGTACATGGGATGTAATGACGGCGATAACAACAACAACCACTGCTACCACCACCACAACAACAACAACAACCAATAACAAACAACAGATGACCCATCTCCCTAATCGTGTGTGTCGGCATTTCATCGGATTGCCTTGTCCGTATCTTCAAAATAGCCGCGGGCCAAGGTTGGTTTGGTATGCCTTACTGATTAACCATTTAAACGCCGTACTCTGAAAAAAAAGACAAAAAAAAAAAAAAACAAAACAAAACAAAACAAAACGCGTTTTTTAAAGTTTGGCCAGAAAACTCGTCCTTCAAATTTCTATTTTAGAGACGTCAATCAGCTCTTTATTATTATTATTATTATTATTATTATTATTCTTCTTCTTCTTCTTCTTCTTCTTCTTCTTCTTCTTCTTCTTCTTCTTCTTCTTCTTCTTCTTCTTCTTCTTCTTCTTCTTCTTCTTCTTCTTCTTATTATTATTATTATTATTATTTTTGTTTTTGTTTGTTTTTGTTTGTTTGTTTGTTTTAGTTTTATTTATTTTTAAAATTATTTTTTTTCTGTTTTTGCCATCCATATTTATGAGTAATTCTCACTAAACTGTATTAATCAGACTATAAACGTTCAATGTTATACATTGTATTGTGTGTTGGTCTGTTATATTTCCGGATGGCAATGTTGTGAGTTTCTTAGCGAAGCGCACAGCAACAAATACCCCCCCCCCCACCTGCCCCGCCTTAAATTTTACATTATCAATATTTTTGGAATCTGCTCCTACCTTCCCTTCCGCCATTTTGCCAACAGTCGTTTTGAAAGGGATTTCAAACTTATCGTTCTGAATAGATGAATTTGTCATATTATTTAGTATTTTGTTATCATTCCCTTTTTACGGGATAGTGATTTTCCGTTGGAATAAGACTTTTAAATAGTCCAGACTTACGGTTAGATTGCTTTATTGTTTTTTCATTAGACTATTCTTAGCCCGTCTTTTTGTATTGACACACTTTTCAAGGTGTATACGCATTAAGGTATTCATAGGAAATACCTACATACATTGCCAATACATTTGCAAAGAATGAAATTAAAAAACAAAAACGAGCAAATGCATTTTTACTCTACCCCTTTGGTTTGGGGGAAACCCCATTCATATAGAACGAGTAAGTGCATTTTACTATATTCCTTTGGTGAGAAAAATAGGATATGGAGAAGTACCAAATGAAAACATAGAATAAAAAATCACGGGGTCAGTGCCAAACTCAGGATCCAATTGACACGACACCCTCCGCCAGGCCCACAACCGACTGATCTATCCAGTCACACTAAAATATAGCTTTCAAACTTAGTACCGATCATGCACCCCTCTACTCTCGACTGCTGTGGCGACCAAACGAGGCTGGCTAACAAACCCCGCGAATTTTCTAATCAGGGTGTGCAAATTAAGCTATCCACCTTTTTTATTCCCCCTTTGGTTTGGGGGGGAAAACCTGATTTGACGAGAGCATTAGTAGCAAATAAAATTATGAGTCGCCCTTCTTTCCTTTGTTTAAAAACGTAGCTGTTCAAGAAATTTTATCTCACCCAAGCATCGGGTTTTATGCTAAGATAGATTTTGACGTATAAAGGTATTCTGACCACAATGATATTTCTTCATGTCAAATCTTTAAATTCGAGAACCAACCCCAGCAAAGAAAGAGAAGGAATTCATTTTGGTAAGAAGTGATATAGGTGAGATTCTTGGAGGGGTGTAATAGTAAGATTCTTGAATTTCTACGTTTAAAATTTTGAACTCGTCCCAAATGTGCGCTCCCAAGGTCGCGCAGCAGCATTGGAAATTCGTTTTAACTTCCAAACGCAAAAGTGTACAAATGTTACCTTATTTCATTTTACAATTTGAGCGTGTCGGCTACTTGTATTATATTTTCCTTTTTCTTGCTTTATTTGGTCAAAAAGTGTCGCTGATAAATTCCTTTGAAATAAAACAGACAAAAAACAAAACAAAACAAAACAAAAACAAACTAAACTTAACCTCACACACATGCGCGCACATACATACATACATACATACACACACACACACACACACACACACACACACAAATACACTAATTAAACAGAATGTCGTCGTTATGTTTTATTATTATGTTCATCAAGAAACCGTCTGAGTGTATTCCTCTTGTTGGAGAGCCTGTATTGGTGCACGTTTTGGACTTTTAGAACGTTTCAGATTGGCTACAAAGATGTATTGCTCCAGTATCTACTTCTGATATGTGTTTAGTAAGGCCCCTGACTCTTGCGGTTTTCTCACGTACTAGATCTAAATCTTTTGGCTATTCCCTCATCTTCTTTTTAATTAGCTGTGGAATGGCCGAAAAGTGTTGTAAGCGCCGTAAAACCCACCAAAACAAATAAATAAGCGAATATGTCAAAGGTGTTTTCTTTTAGCATACTGAAGTGTAATAATATGATCATTTTTTCCCCCTATTCCAGTTACGGATACCCATTGTGAAGAACGAGAGACGCTTCTCCATTTCTGTGCAAGGCTGGGCCTAGTGCAGGTAGCCCAGTTCCTTCTCCAACAACCGGGTGCCGAGGACGCTCTTCGTTTGCCCAATCGTCACGGAGAATTGCCTTACGTTATTGCTCAACAGAACGGATTCCACGACCTAGCCGAGATGTTATCTGGGTAAGTAGAATTTCTTTTAGCCCTTGTGCTAAAATTCTCATCTTGCACCAGTTCCCGCTAGAAAATTTTCAGTTTCTGTTAATAAATGTCAAAAAAAAAAAAAAAAAAAAAAAAAGAAAACAAAAAAAAAAAAAAACAAAAACCAAACAAAGAAAAAAACAACAAAAACAAAAAAACAAAAAACAAAACAAAAAGCAAGCCAAAAACTAACCAAAAAGAAAATCAAGCCCAAAATAAAAAACAAAACAAAACTTTGAATTAAGTCTGTCTTTTTGACACGTTGATGATAATCTTAATGGTGTCTTCTTTCGTTTGCCTATACTTACATAATTTAAAAAGATTCTTCTCGTTTCATCCCCCCCCCCCTTCCTCTTTCATTTTATTGGAACGTGAGACAAATTAGGGATCAGGCACAGGTTTAAGATAAAGGTCAGAAAAGATGTATACAAAAATAGAAAAGAAAAATCCCACACAAAAAACAAACAAAACAACGCCTGCTCTGACTGCCCCAGTTTTGTTTTTCTCTTGTACCTTTCTTTCTGCTTTTTCTGGTACTGTTTCATAACACGTCTTCAGATATTCCTGCGAGACCTACCACTTATACGGATTTATCGATGTTTGCAGATTATAAATTGGAATCTTGCCAAATTTGGGTGTTTAAAAAAAAATCTTTAAACTTTAACTTTTCAAAAACTTTAAAGTTTAATTAAGAATGTTGGACACGTCTGGGGTCTTCTAAATTTGTATTTATAGATTTTGGCCATTAATCCTTTCTTTAAAAAATATAGCATTGTGGAGAACATTGTGCTTATTTGAGTCAATAAAAAAATTGATACGGCGCACAACTCTACTGAAAGATTTGAAAATTGGAAATGTATTTTTTACAGATAGATAAACAGATAACTTGATTTCCTTTTATAATTTAAAGTCAGTTTGAAAGTTCGTTGAGTCAAACAGATAATATCATAAAATATGTACCGACGACACCTGGCTCCCAAAATCAACTAATTTTGACACTGTAAAAAGTTGTCAATTGCGTCATCTATTTATGATATCAAGTATTATTATTACTTCCGTTTTGTTGTTGATTTAGCGGTGATCAGTTTTGATTCTTTTTTACTTTTAGGGTTAGCTCGAGATCGAGGATATTTCTTTTTCTATTAAGGTTAGTCATAAGTCTTAGTAAAGGTGCTAGGATGTTTGTTTTTCCATAAGTTAAGTAAAGGGGAGACATTCCGAAAGCTCCTACATCCCCAGTATTCTTTAAATTTGTATTTTCACCTTTGATATTTTTTCAGGCATTTAATTATTCAATTTGTCATTATATCTAGAAGTATTTTAAAAACTCTAGAACAAACCTTGATAGATTTGTGAAAGTTTAAAATTTCTTAATTTGACCATTGTTTTGATTTTCAGCCGCCTTTTTGATTTGTTAAATATTGAAAGGTAGTGCAAAGCAGTCCGAGAGTTGTTTTTTTTTCTATTAGGGTTAGCTCGAGAGGTTAGTCATAAGTCTTATTAAAGGTGCTAGGAAGTTTGTTTTTCCATAAGTTAAGTAAAGGGGAGACATTCCGAAAGCTCCTACATCCCCAGTATTCTTTAAATTTGTATTTTCACCTTTGATCTTTTGTCAGGCGTTTATTTATTCAATTTGTCATGATTTTTTTCTATTAGGGTTAGCTCGAGATCGGATGATTTTTTTTTTTCTATTAGGGTTAGTCATAAGTATTATTAAAGTGCTAGGGTGTTTGTTTTTCCTATTGGGGTTAATTAAAGGTACGAGGTTTATTTTTTTTCTTGGGGTTAGTTGAGGGAATATATTATTAAGTATATTATTGGGCCACACAGAAAAATCAACCGAAGATATACCAAATTACACAGACAACGTTGTTTACCAATCTGCCCTCATTAAATGATGGTGAGTACAGTATCGAATGAAAATAGTTCTTTCCCCGCGAAATTGCGGGCTTTTTACTAGTATATATATATATATATATATATATATATATATATATATATATATATATATATATATATATATATATATATATATATATATACGTAATGTGTCCGTGTACGGCTGTAATCGTTCATATCAGATGGATACATATTATTTCCCCTCATGAAATTCAGACTCTTTTTTTTTTTCAAAAGAAGAAAAAGCTTTTATGTCTTTTCCCTTTAGCAATTTTTCATTCTCTGTAGGGTGAGATCGACTTTCATTCTTAAATTTACAAAACATGAACGTCATTTTATAACAGTGGCCACTTTAATCGTCAAGTGGAGACAAGGAGTTAAATATTTTTTAGCGAGGATCTTGTGCCTCCGTCAGGATGGGACTTTCTGAGATGGTCTCAGACTAGGTACACGGTTAGATTGCTCTCTGGACCTACTTCTGCTCTGTTTGAATTAATCCCCTTGGCCTCATTTTCTTCTTTTTAATCTCGCGCCCTTGTAAACGCTGGAAAACTGCCAGATCGATAAGGGTTTGACCCTTCTACCATCTTCCCTTTTAACTGGTTATATTATGAAGTGTGCCGCAAGCGCTATTAAATCTCTTAACAGAAAAACAGACTTCTTATTTTTTAGCCTGATCAAGAGGAACAATGCAGTGTCTCGTGCTTTTGTCTGTGTTATATTTCAATGGCTATTCAGGTTGGGGGGGGGGGGGGGGGGGGGGGGGGGGTAAATCTATCGTATACTCGCAGTTCTGTCAGGCAATATTTTGCAATGATTGAGAGTATTGCCATTGAAACAATGAAAATAAAACGATGAAAATTTGGTTTGTTTGACTTGTGACCACACGTCGGTTTTGTTGAAATTGTTCTTTCTTTTGCTTTTTTTTTTTTTGTACACTAGTGGAAAACCCTCAATAATATGTGTGGAGAAATCCAGGCTATAAGGAACAGGTGGTCATCTATTGTACTTATTATACTACTGTATTGTATTTTTAGATTTGCTAGTAATTCTGTGCTCGATGATAACAATTTAACATTGGCTTTACGGAACAATGTTGATCTCCAACCCTATTTTTTAAAAAAAAGAATAGATTAGTAAGATTATCATTACTTGATAGTATCAAAGGAGATTTAAATTTACGTCTTCAGTTTTTGTTGTTAATGAGATTATTATTACTTGATAGTATCAAGAGAAATTAAAAAGTACCTCATCAATTTTTGTAGTGGATATGCTAGAATTGCGTAGAGTAAATTATACTCGCAATGAAAGTCAAACGTCAAAAAGGACTGAGTATTGTATTGCGACCTAGCAGATTTTCTTCCTATTAAGATGTGCTCGATGATAAAAAAATTACATTGGTTGTTCGGAACAATGTTGATACCAACAATAATTTCTTTTATTGATAGAGATTTGTCATTTTTAGGGGTTTGGATGTGTGTGCGTGCGCGCGCGCGCGCGTGTGTGTGTGTGTGTGTGTGTGTGCGCGTGTGTGTGTATATGTTGTGGGTGGGGTTAATATATTCGTTTTTTGTTTTGTTTTGTACTTCATTTCTCAGAGAAAAATCCTTTTAGCGATATTTGCTGGGTACAATTTTCTCCTCTTTCCTCAATTGCAGTTTTATTTTTAAATGCGTGACGTACGAACTTTTCTACCGGAAGCTCAAGATTTATTTCCGCTCAACACGAACAGTTGCTTTTTCGGTTAAATAGCTGGCTCCATTTGGAACTCAGGGAGTGACGGGTATACCAACTCACTGACATGCAATTCCATCCCACATTATCCCCATTTCTCTCCTATTCTCTCCCCCACCCTCTCTCTCTCTCTCTCTCTCTCTCTCTCTCTCTCTCTCTCTCTCTCTCTCTCTTTCTCTCTCTCATTATATATATATATATATATATATATATATATATATATATATATATATATATATATATATATATAATCTACCTCACAATCGATGTGTGTATTTGTGTCTTGTGTGTGTTTGTTTCATAATATTTATCTTTGTTGCTCAATTTTGGATTTTTGTTTCTTCTTCATCCATTCATTCATTCATTCATTCTCTCTCTCTCTCTCTCTCTCTCTCTCTCTCTCTCTCTCCCTCTCTCTCTCTCTCTCTCTCTCTCTCTCTCTCTCTCTCTCTCTCTTAATTTTCTTCTACCCTAGTATTTATATAATTTCTCAATCGCAGTCTAGTAGTATCCACTGTCTCTTTGAGCTTCTTGACCGTCTTTTATACAGGGCAATATCCATTAAACGTGCTCAAAGCGCTTAATATGTAGGACGATTCATGTTTCCGTTTTATTAAAATTTGTTTTTGTTGTTGTGTGTTTTTGTTATTTTGTTTGTTTGTTTCTTTGTTTTTTGTTTGTTTTTGTTTATTATTTTTTATTTTTGTTTAAATTTTTTCTCTCTTCATTCTATCCGTCTATTATCTTAAAGACTCCATTTTTTTTGCCACTGCTCTTACAAATCTTCAATCCGTGTCCCCTCCGTATTGGTTAAATACCTTTTCCCTCCCCCCCCCCTCCCTCCCTCATTCCCTACCTCCCCATTTTTTGCCTCCCTCCCTCCCCCCCTCATTCCCTACCTCCCCACTTCTTGTATAACGTTACACAACAATACGATTAATTAGGCATACGAATAACATCAAAACAGTTTCAATTGGACAGTGTTAGCCTGCCTGTATTCAGTTGGCTTCGCTGATTTGTTAACAGTGATA
>NC_088361.1:31068451-31090951 GCF_034508935.2 Berghia stephanieae
ATATCTTTATCCCTTCTTTCTTCATTTATCCTTCCTCTCCCCCTTCCTTCTCATTTCCTCCAATTACCCTTCAATGTCCTCTTCACCACCACCCCCTTCCTCTCGTTCATCCTTGATATCCACCCCCTCCCCCCTTCCCAGTATATTCCACATCTCTCCCATTTTTCCACCAAATCACTAGTTTCCTTTTTTTCTTCTCCATCAAACCACCGGTTTTAAATATCCACAATGATTTTTCTATCTGGGAAATGTGTTTCCCTTCCCATTTAGATGGGCCTGCTCTCTCTCTCTCTCTCTCTCTCTCTCTCTCTCTCTCTCTCTCTCTCTCTATATATATATATATATATATATATATATATATATATATATATATATATATATATATATATTTCACTCCCTTCCTATCCCCTCCCTACCCCCCTCCCGTCTCTGTCAACGCTCTTTAGATTAATAATATCACCCCTCCCCCCCCCCTTTCTCTCTCTCTTTCTCTCCCCCCCCCCCCCCCCCCCCACACACACACACACACATGGCCACACTACATAAACTTACAAATGATATTCTCCCACAATGCTCTCTTATTTCATTTTATTTCACCTTTTAGAGTAAAAAAAAAAAAATAAAATATGTTCACATCAAAAGGAGAACAATGGGTGATAATTACTCCCCCTGATTGGCGAGAGACAGGCGAGAGCTGTTCATTGGTTGGCAATAATGATTGAATTCTAAAGCGAGAAGAGAAGCTAGGTAGCAGTTAACGCAGTCTAGCGGTGACAAACAACTCCTACATTTCTGCTCACACTAGCACGATTCACGATTCCCGAAATTATTATTCCGACTTGTTTTGTAAGAGGAAAATCATTGAGAGGGGCTCGCGTTACCTCTGTTTAGTCCTTATCACCAGCTTGTTGTTTTGATTCTGTGTCTTGTTTGTGATGGAGTGTACCTGGAAGTGACATAAGGTTGACCGTGATGTGATTCGTGATTGCTTATCATAATAATATATTTTTCTGCCAAGTGAATTTGAATCTTTGTCAAGAGGTTATTTTCGTGACACTAGGCGCATATATAAATCAATTCTAAAATATTTTGAAAAATTATCTATGGATCTCGAATTCGCTTTTATCAACGTGTACCTATATGCAGGCCTGATAACCCAAACTGTCATGATCCCATTGTAATGAAAATAATCTCAAAGCAACACAAAATATTGTCCATTACAACAATGTTAAAACAAGCCCATAGTTGCGTTTGGTTATCAGACCTGGAAATAAGTTCCCTTCAGTCTTTTATAAATTTACCTGGGTTGATTAGATTATAGATTAATGCAGTTGGACTTTTTAAAGTGACGTAAATGTGTAGCCAACATATCGGATCAAACCTCTTTAGTCCCCATCGGCGGATCAAAACTCTGAAGTCTACATACATGCTTTGCGCACCGTGTTTTATTTAAAGTTGGGCGGATCAGACCTCGATGACATCAGATATGCGATACCAACTTTGTGCACTTTTCCCGTTATCGTTTGGATATCTATTACTGCCAGTTATTTCCTTTCAGCTTCTTGGATTAGTTTTAATTATTACACCGATGAAATCTTTTTCTTTTATTTTCTCAAAATAACTCGATATTGATGTATTTTAGTGTCGATTGCTACGACAATGGCCATTTGACAAACCATCATTTACCTTGGTAGTCTGGGTGGGACTCATGACCTCACACAATGGGCTGGGAGGTACTTATTATGTCTTCTATATGTTTCCCAACTTGCTTTCTGTCTTTGTCTTGCCTGGCTGGAGTCCTTGACTGGGAGGGAAACAGTCAAATGTAGGTTATAGTTTTGGGAGATAATATTTTTTCCCTTGTAAACCATCTTTCTCTCTCTCTCTCTCTCTCTCTCTCTCTCTCTCTCTCTCTCTCTCTCTCTCTCTCTTGGGTGGGGTTCCTGACCTCCCATAATGGGCAGAGGGGTACATACTGTGTCTCCTATCCCCTTATATCTGTTTTCCAACATGCTTTCTGTCTTTGTCTTGGAATGCGATTACTTGGTTTTGTCCGGGCCCTGGCCGGAGTCCTACCTGGGAGGGGAACAGTCAAATGCATAGTTATTGTTTTGGGAGATGATATTCTTTTCCTTGTAAATCATCTCTCTGTTATGTATTGTTATATTTGTTATTTTAAATGTATAATGTAAGCGTATGAGTGTATTCCTCTTTGTTGGATTTTGTGCTTGTGTCCGGATGAGACTTATAGGTGATTTCAAACTAAGTACATTGGTGGTATGCTCTTGGAATCTACATCTGATCCCTATTTGTTCCCAGTTCCCCTTTGTCTTACTTTCTCTTGGCTGCTTTAATTGTAATTCTAGAACTTTTTACTATCCCATTTTCTTCCTTTTTACTGGCGCTGATATAACCTAAATGTGTTGCAAGCGCCGTAAAACCCTTAAAAACAAACAAAACATCTCTCTCTCTCTCTCTCCCTCTCTCTCTCTCTCTCTCTCTCTCTCTCTCTCTCTCTCTCTCTTTCTCTCTCTCTCTTTTCCCTTTCTTATGGACTGTTAGTTATGTATTCTGTAGACTGTGTTCCTGTTTGTGCTGGTGTCTGGATGAGACTTTAAGGTGATCTCAAACAAAGTACATTGATGTTGTACTCTTTAAATCTACATCTGTTCCCAATTTGAACCAATTCCCCTTCGTCTTGCTTTTTCTTGGGTGCTCTGATTGTAAATCTAGAATATTTTGACTATTCCATTTTCTTTGTTACTGGCGCTGATATAACCTGTTAAACCCTTTAAAACAAACAAACATACCTTTATAGTGTTATTATAATTAACCTCAATGCCCTAGTGTGGAAAAACGCGAATTTAACATTTAGGCCAAATATCTTGTCCTTCAATAATTATTATTGATAGATTTTTAAAAAAATCGATCAATTTGAAGGACGAGTTTTCTGGCCAGATTTTAAATATGTGTTGTTCTTTAAAAAAAAGTATGCGACAGTTCAATCTATGCTTGTTCGCCGAAAAGTAAAATCGGACCTCTAGATTCTGTTCACTATTTAGAATGTGTTGAGCACACAGAGCATTGCGCAGTACTAGAAAGCCACACTTTAGTTGATGACTATCAATGCATATTCAATCTCTCTCTCTCTCTCTCTCTCTCTCTCTCTCTCTCTCTCTCTCTCTCTCTTTCTCTCTCTCTCTCTCTCTCTCTCTCTCTCTCTCTCTCTCTTTTATATATATATATATATATATATATATATATATATATATATATATATATATATATATATTTCCTTTTCTTTTTTTCTTTGTATCTTTGCCATTTTGCACGAATGTTTTCTTAATGTTTTCTCACCTGTAGTTTCTCATTTAAGTTCCAAATATTTACCAGATCCGCCCTAGTCCACATGTGTCCCGTATATCCTGTCTCTCCTTCTATATGCGTTGTGTAATGTTTCATTAACGTACGTGTGTGTGTTTGTGTGTGTGTGTGTGTGTGTGTGTGTGTGTGAGAGAGAGAGAGAGAGAGAGAGAGAGAGAGAGAGAGAGAGAGAGGATTTAAAATATTTTTGCTCTTATTTGTTTATTTTAAAAAATGATTTATTTATTTGTTTATTTTTTGCTATCAGGCTTTACGTTAGCAATCTATCGGATTTGATTATCTACACAGACCGGATTGTAACGATGCTGTAATGGAAAACACATTTTTTCCACCCTGATAACTAAGGACCTGTGCTGTGCTTCATTTCAAATCGGAGGTGTTTATTTTGAACTCATCCTCTCTGTAAATGTCCGTGTATTTGAGAATGTGAAATGAGGAGACGGCCGATGGCATTCCTCTATTACAAGGAGCACCCCGAGTTCAAGCATATTATTGTCGGGTCTCGTTTTGAAATGTTGTCCTAAAGAATAGCATATCTATCCATGTCAAATAGTACGCGTCTCCTGTTACGCACCTTAGCCAGCTACAGATGCACACCACAAAAGATTGAGGTCATCGTTTTTAAGTACCTTACCCAAAGTTACAACATTGGAGCCAAATTTGGCACCATGTATAACCATTAATGTAGTAATAATTATTGCAAGTCTTGTCTGTTTCTTTATTTATTTCTTTATATCTATATATATATATATATATATATATATATATATATATATATATATATATATATATATATATATATATATATATATATATATATATAAAAAGAAAATGATGGAACTGCGTGGATGTGAAGGATTTCTTGAAGGGAGGGGGAGGGGGGGGGGGGGGGGGGGGGGGGAGGTCGGGAGGGGGTGGAGAAGACTACTCGTCAAAAGTGCGAGACGTCATAATCTGATAATGTGAAATCTTAGGAACGATAATCCTCTGAGGATGACCGGATCGTCTGCCTTATCTTACTTCTTACCTCCCTTGACAGAATTCTATTTCATTAATTTAGTCCCAGGGGATGGGTTTGAACCCTAAGTTTTTAATCCTTTGTCATTTATATCTTTTCGTTCGCCCCCCTCCACTCGAGTATTTAGATGGATTTTACTTGGTAAGTAAAGTAGGTAACTTTAATGTTTTATTGTTGAAATTTTTTTCTTATTTTTTACATTAAGAATTGTAATTTTTCCAATCTGATCTGGTTATAAGATGTAAAACTAACCGTTTTCACCAAGCGAATTGTAATTATGAATGACGCGTTTTAGCTTTTTTGATGAAGACCATTTCTTATAATGTCAACAGTAAGATAAAATGTGGAGTGGTGGATGGCTCATACGGTAGAGGCACTCTCTCCTCGGCAAGACGGAGTTGTCGTACAAGTGAGGTCGCGGGTTCGAGCCCCCATCGCCGCCGCGAAATATTTTATTCTCCATTGTCTTCGGGCACTTTCCTACTCACTTCATTTTTTGGTAAGATAGAATGCAATTTTAATTAGTCACAAAGTGATCAGATAATGGGTAAAAATTGATAACCATACTTTGGTTCTGTCATTGCATACTAGGTAAAGGCACTCTCGTGAATCACTTAACTCAACTCAGGGGTGTATGCGTACTTAGTTAAAGGCAAGTCGTGCCCTTTTGTCAGACGATCCGTGTTATCGAATTGGACTCTGGTGTGAATGAGTATCTGACTCCGTTAACGGAGAATGTAAGAGTTCTCCAGCACTTAAAAGTACTCTCAACGGAGTGCGGAATGGAAATCTGGTTTCAGTTCATATTTTTCGCTGGGCGAATATTAAATGAAACGATTGTAAAACGTGTTGAGTACAGTATTTCCGTGGAAACTTACTATATAAATAAATAATTTGGGAGCAGGCACCGAAGTAAGATTTTTAGAAATAATAATTGAAGAATAACAAATTTAAAAAATGAGAGAAAAAATATAGAAAAAAATATATTTAAAAAAAAAGTAAAAAAAATAAAAATAAAAATCGGCTAGCTTTACCTCTCCAGCTGATGTAGGCTAATTTGTTGGGATGCTTTTCTCTCTCTCTCACTCTCTCTCTCTCTCTCTCTCTCTCTCTCTCTCTCTCTCTCTGCATCGCCTGTCATTGTTTCATCAACACTAATATATATTATATGATAAAGAACTCGAACAAGTGTGTATAAAAGGTGCCAGACAAAGCAAGAAAGAAAAATACAAGAAAAAAAAAACCATCCCAAAAAATCAGTCGACCTCGACTGGGGATCGAACCTCAGACCATCTGATTACCGGTCAGACATGGTACCAATATACCATATAGGTAATCAGAGGGTCTGAGATTCGATCCCCAATTTTGTGTGTTTTTCTGTCTTGCTTTGTCTGGCACCTTTCATAACACTTGTTCAGTTCTTTATCTTACAACGGTGCCTGCTCCTTAATTTCTTAATTTGATATTTTTCAATAAAAGTTATATGTATTTGTTATTATTTTTATTATTATTTTTATAATAATAATAATAATAATAATAATAATAATAATAATAATAATAATAATAATAATAATAATAATAATAATAATAATAATAATAATAATAATAATAATAATAATTATTATTATTATTTTTATTATTATTATTATTATTATTATTATTATTATGTATTTTGTACTCATTTTTTATATGAAAAAATTTAACCTTTAAGCAGATGGGCAAATGTTGTTTGTTGGCCATGGTTTATATCACGCGATTTCGTGAAATGGATGATCTTACGTAACCCATTATTGTGATGTATTTGTTGTGTGTGTGTGTGTGTGTGTGGGGGGGGGGGGTGATTACCTTTGTGTGTGTGTGTGTGTGTGTGTGTGTTGTATAATTGTGTATCGGCCGAGGGATTATGTATTTTGTACTCACTGTTGGCAAATTAGTTCCAGACAAAACACAAGTCGGTAACAGTAGCTGGAAAATAATATGCCGTGAGGCTTAGGGGCTGATGGTAACTACAATGGTAGTTGAGTACTTGTATGAACTCCCAGATATCGATGTGATTGGAATATAAGGACACAACTATCTAATTCAATGTGTTGATTTATATATTTATTGTTTTATTTATTTATTTATTTATCTGTCTATTTATTATTACTACTATTTATTTATTTATTTATTATTGATTAATTAATTAATTACTTTATATTTAAACCCATGAAGTAAAGAAATTATAATACTGCCACGCAATTGTTATGACACGTTTTCTTGTTATGGACTCATTGTTGGAATGGAAATACTCTCAAACCAAAACAAAATATTTTCCATTACAACAGTGTTAAATTAAGCCCGTAACTTCGTTCAGTTATCAGACCTGCAACTATGTGTATATCGCATGGAAGTAAATAAGAGCCATGGGCAGGCTTTTATTATAACGGAAAAAGAAGTGACCTCTGCTAAAATCAAGCAGTTGGTGAAGCCCTATAATAATATTGTAACCGCAAAGTGGTTTACTTGTATGAACTCCCGAATATTGATGCGATAGAAAAATAGGAAGGTCGTGATCTTTGTGACGTCAGTTCGATTTTATGCCATCTACATGAACTTGGGGCAAAATGGGGAAATATGGGTTGGAAGGGGGAGGGGGGGGGGGGGGGGGATAGGGGATTGTGAATGGGTGGGCGCGAGGGTGTGTATGTTTGTGTGTGTGTACGTGTTTGTGAGTAAATTTACAATTTAGATTTATCTGTATATAAAATGAGTTTTTATGTAGCGCAATATCCATTAAACATGCCCAAAGCGCTTGACAAGGGGTCCCTGGCCAACAGCAACATGTAACATTTAGGACAAGACATGACGCATGTTAGGCGACATTACAATATTTTTTCGGACAGAGACAACGCTGTTATCGGCCAGGTGAGAGAATGTGAGTAAATAGCCTTCTCCAAGGACTCAACTATGCGACGAGCGAGTGGTCGGGATTTTAAAACCAAAATTCTTGAGAAA
The DNA here is from genome assembly GCF_034508935.2 of Berghia stephanieae. Taxonomy (NCBI): domain Eukaryota; kingdom Metazoa; phylum Mollusca; class Gastropoda; order Nudibranchia; family Aeolidiidae; genus Berghia; species Berghia stephanieae. The sequence continues at coordinate 31,075,851 of NC_088361.1, forward strand.
ATACTAGAAAAAGAAAATAGATATTTTACTTAGAGACAGATCAATGACTAAATGAACCTAATCTAGATCAATAGTGGTTTATTATTTTAAAGTAAGTATTCCTAGAAAATGCAATGGAAATTATTCCCATGCGTTCACATACACCTAGAGATAGATAGAAAGATAGATGGATGGACGGATGGATGGATGGATGGATGGATGGATGAATGGATGGACGAATGGATGGATGGATGGATAGAGAAAGAAAAAAAAGATATATATATATATATATATATATATATATATATATATATAATATATATATATATATATATATATAGAGAGAGAGAGAGAGAGAGAGAGAGAGAGAGAGAGAGAGAGAGAGAGGGAGAGAGAGAAGATGAATATTCATGCCCTGTTCTTGTTTAAATTTTGACAGCTCGATCGCTCTTGAAACTCACTGAATATAATTAAAGTGTCAATGACTGGCCTTCTTCCTTCCCCCTTTCCCCCTAAATAAATAAATACATAAAGAAAAATGGAGAAAAAAACTTTAAAAAAAAATTAATTTATCCTTACCGATCATTTTCAGTGTTCTCCCAAAATGACAGGCTTACCCAGCAGAAAGATTGTTTTTTTAAAACTCAAACAAACTCTCTACAAAACAACTTTATGTTCTTATTCAAACAAGCTCTCTACAAAACAACTTTTGTGTTCTTATTTATTAAACAAACATCATTCTTCAAAGTCGCCTGTAGGCGATAATACATTTCTTTTTGGATAAAGACAACGCTGTTTACGGCCAGGTACTCATTTTACACCTGAGTATGGTGAGATAATGTGAGTAAAGAGCCGTCTCCAAGGTCTCAACAATGCGCCGAGCGAGGCTCGAACCCAGGACGTTCCGATCCGAAAGCGAGTGTCATACCACAAGACCATATAGCCACACGATCGATTAAGACGATCCCCAGGTAATCAAAAATCTTAAACCTGAGACCTAAAATAAATGACCATGAGGGAAGTCTCAGGTTTGATATTTTTCAGATAGTTTCGAGGATGGAGAATAGTGAAACTTTTCTGTTCAAATTAAAATGAAAGGAATTATGTCTTTTGTCTGGGCATGGTTGTTCGTGGAATGAGTGTGCGTGTATGGGAGAGGGGAGGTTAGGTGGGATGGAGTGATGATTATTAAAAGGCATCTTATTCAATCGATTTGCTGCTTCCGCCCAATAAAACGTTCTTCGTAAGCCTTTTACCTTATTTCTGCCCTTTTAAATACATACGTAATGTTTTCTGCTGATTGGAAAAATCAATGAATTGTTTATGGAGTCGAATTATATATAGACAGCCGGCCGGATGTCGCTGCCAGAACTCGAAGCTAAACGGGAGCTCTTCAAAGGGAAAGTCTAAATAAATACGTCATTCTGTGTGGGGTTCTTGACCTCCCATAGTGGGCAAGGGGGGGGGGGGGTACATACTGTGTCTTCTATCCCCTTATATATGTGTTCCAACATGCTTTCTGTCTTTGTCTTAGAGTGAGATTACTTTGTTTTGTCCTGGCCCTGGCCGGAGTCCTAGCTGGGAGGGAAACAGTCAAATACATAGTTATTGTTTTGGGAGATGATAATTTTTTTCCTTGTAGATCATCTCTCTGTTATGTATTGTTATATTTGTTATTTTAAATGTATAATGTAAGCGTTTGAGTGTATTCCTCTTTGTTGGATTTTGTGCTTGTGTCCGGATGAGACTTATAGGTGATTTCAGACTAAGTACATTGGTGGTATGCACTTGGAATCTACATCTGATCCCTATTTGTTCCCAGTTGCCCTATGTCTTACTTTTTCATGGGTGCTTTAATTGTGATTCTAGAACTTTTTTTACTATCCCATTTTCTTCCTTTTTACTGGCGCTGATATGACCTAAATGTGTTGCAAGCGCCGTAAAACCCTTAAAAACAACAAACAAAACAAATAGGTCATAACATTTTCTCATCAGATAGAAGCCTGCAAACTATTATTTTTAAAAATTGAATGTGCCATATATAAAAATACATATTGCTGCTGAAGGGGTCTTTTGTCCTCCCACAGTGGACAGGGAGGTCACTTGTTTCATATATATATATTTATACTTTTGTTTTGAATATTATGATTTTTTAAAATTTGAGTGGGATCCTGTGCTTGTGCCTGGATGAGAGTTAGGTGATTGATAGTTTGCTCTTGGAATCTACATCTACGCCAATCAGCCTCCGAAGTCTTACCCTTTCTGGTAAATCTAGAATTTTGACTGTTCTATATTTTTTCTTTGTACTGGAACTGAAATGACCTAAGCGTGTCGTAAGCGCCTTAAAATCTTTTAAAACGGTAAGGATAAAACAATATACCCGATGTGGCTCTTATATAGTTTTAATCGGTGTATTTACGGATTGTTGGGGGTGGCGAGGGGGGGGGGGGGGGGGCAAAATTGGCTTAATTCGGGTTCCCCCCCCCCCCCCCCCCCCCCCCATTATTGTAATTTTAGTCGGTGACGGATGCCTACATTTTAAACTAAAAACCCTGAAATATAATGTTAAATTAATGCACGTTGTAGTAATATATTTATACACCTAGGAGATTTTCAACGGTGCCCCTTGTGCGTGCAAAACTGAAGTTGGTGATTTCTGCTTAAAGTCAAGAAGCTGTGGTGTTAAAGTTGTGTCCGTGTTATACATTATAAATTGCTTCTCCCCTTTCTTACAACGGCCGCGCTCTTACGTGCAAGAATTAGTATTGCGCCAGGAGGCAGCTTTCAATTAATTCTAAAAATAATGCTCAATCCACACTTTGTATTTTATATCTATTAGCTCTACCTCCTCCCCCCCCCCCCCCACCGCCACCGCCACCCCCTCTTTTTTTAAAAATGAGACTGATACAGATATTACGTTTCTTGATTTTGGTAGACCTTAATATATTTTCTTTTAATATATATTCACCCTCACCCCCCTCCTTTTTATCCTTGTTAACTGCATACCTCATTCTTAACTTGCTTCAGCTTCTTTTCAAAGTTTTAATTGAGATCATTGTAGGGTAAAACCGTGCACATGGCTAAATTCGACACCCACCCAACACTTGCCACAAGCGTTTTTCATCAGCGTTGCTGTAATGAATGCCAGAATTGCAAAGACTTGGAAACGGACCCCAGGTTCTTAGGGACCCTTATTATTTGAAATGGCTGATTACTGAAGGGCGGGGATTAGGGATTGGTATAGTGGAACCATGGGACACGCCATCTCTCTCTCTCTCTCTCTCTCTCTCTCTCTCTCTCTCTCTCTCTCTCTCTCTCTCTCTCTCTCTCTCTCTCTCTCTCTCTCTTGCTTTCGCTCTTTATATGTCCATCCATCCGTCTTTCCTTCCATCCATTAAGTTATCCTTGCACATATCAATCCATCTAACGATCCATCCAGCTATTCATCCATGTGAGTGTATGCGCGCTGGCACTCGCTGGTCTTTTTTCTGCTTCCTCTCCTTTTCCCTCTGTAATTTTTTTTTTTAATCGTGGTCCGTTTTCGATCAGACAATCTGCTTTTTAATATTATTCATATCAATTTGAATTGCTGAATATTCGAGATAATATTAAAAAATATGAGTGAAGGTATTCCATCCCTCCTCCCTCCCCCTCCCCCTCTATCTCTCATCCTCCACTCCCCTCCTCTCTCTCTCTCCCTCTCTCTATCTCTCTCACAAAAAATATATTGTGTATATATACACACAACCGCGCGCGCACACACACACGCACACACATACATACACACAACACTCTCTCTCACTCACTCTCTCTCTCTCTCACACTCTCTCTCTCACCCACCCCCTTCCACCTCTTGCGTACTCACGCTCTTAAGCTCATGCGCACATATCCACTCTCTTTTCAAGCCATATCTTTAAAAAAAAATTTTTTATTGTCAACACTCAAAGCTTGCGAAACATGTCCATCTTATCAACGAGTCTCGCCGAATGTTTACTTTCCATTCACTTGATTATTTATGAATTACCTGCCCCTGATTCTACTAGACTATGAATGGTGGGATGAATGACTAGTCTAATATTTGTTGTCCCTCTCGATGTTGGGTGAGGTTTTTAACCCCTTTATCGGCTAGACTAATTTCCCACTTCTGAACATTAAAAGAAAATAAAGCCTCTCATTCTTCCTCAGAAGGGTATATCTAGAGAAATGATCCAAATATCCCGGGTTTCAGTTTCAGTGAAGTGTCGCAAAATGAGCGATAGAAGCTAGTGTCTCTCTGAAAAATTAAGAAAAAAAAAAAGAAAAGACTAGATACAGATTTAGCGCTAGAAAGGTTCCGCCCGGTGAAATGCAATGCCTATCCATTCGACTCTAGGACTTCATATAGATGTCGCTGATTCGACTGTATCACTATATCGCCTCTAGTTTGCCAATTATCCCTCACCCAAACCCCATTATTTAACTGAATACGATGCGACTCTATCTGTTCTCACCAAGAAAACAGTAGCATCGATGTGACTTAGGCCTCAATGAAGCTCGGATAGCATCGCTCTTTGATTGATAAGGACAAGTCTTGAAGTTAGACTAAGATAAGGTCAAATCAATTCCCGTCTCTAAAGGGATGATTAATGAATAACAGCATTCATATTGCATGTCGTGTGCGTGGACAGTTCAGGGGAAAACCAGGTGGTCGATAGATCTCTACTTCCAAATATCAGTTTATATTTAAGCCACCGTCATTACATTTTATCGTAGAATTGTAACACATCTGTCTGTCAAGTTATCAATTGGTCAGAAGTTCGATCCAAACAAAGAAAACTTGCTTTAATGATTTTTTTAATTGGATCTTTCTACCTGCTTTGTTGGCACCATATCATATTATACACGTCATTTCGGGTTTTTCGCCGATCAAAAAAAAAAAAAAAAAAAAATCAAAAATGTTCTTGAGAAATAAATATATGGATGAATAAATAAGTAAGTACATAAATAGATCTATTAATACGGTTCATCCAGAAAGATAACCATCTGGAACGACGTATAATGTTGACGTCAAAAAGATATCCACAAAAGATGTTTTTATTTTCCGAATTATTTTAAAAGGTAGACAACTCTTGGAAATCATTAAATCATCCTCAAAGTTGTCCAGGTATACATATGAAGGTATTGAGAATTTGATATAAGAAGAAATAAAATGATAAGGTGATGAAAATAACAAATAAGAATAGTCAGTTTAGACTCGAACAACTGAATAGATGGAATGTCTTTGACGTCACTCAACTGTTTGTTGTTGTCTCTAGACAGCCAGAGATACGATTCGAATGAATCTCGGAATGGCTTAAGGGGAAAGCGGAAGTGTTGTTGTTGTTGTTGTTGTTGTTGTTGTGGCTGTTGTTGTCGTTCTTCTTCTTTTTCCTCTTCCTTCTCCTCCTCATCCCCCTCACCTCATCTCCTTCTTCTTTTCTTCTTCCTCTTTTTCTTCTTCTTCTTCTTCTTCTTCTTCTTCTTCTTCTTCTTCTTCTTCTTCTTCTTCTTCTTCTTCTTCTTCTTCTTCTTCTTCTTCTTCTTCTTCTCCTCCTCCTCCTCCTCCTTTTCCTCCTCCTCCTCCTCCTCCTCCTCCTCCTTCTTCTTCTTCTTCTTCTTCTTCTTCTTCTTCTTCTTCTTCTTCTTCTTCTTCTCTTCTTCTTCTTCTTCTTCTTCTTCTTCTTCTCTTCTTCTTTCTTCTTCTTTCTTCTTCTTCTTCTAGACCTGTAAATTCTCAGTCAATTAACTGAAATCAGTCAATTCGTCAAATTCAAATATTTTTAAAAAGGGAAGAAAGAAATGAATAAAGAAAGAATTCATGAATCGTAGTCGATTGACTGTAAAGTTAACTAGGAATGTTCCACAGCCCCACGCATAGCTCATGGGCCGTTTATATTAATGATGGATATATATTGCCAAGGCTAAGCGACGCTTTTTAGAATTGCCGTGTCTGAACACACCCCAGTGTATTTTCACACAGCCTTCGTGAAATTATTTTTTCACTTTCGAAACCTGTCTTAGCCAATTTTAACTGAGCCGCCGAGCGATAAATTTCACTGTTTCGTCTAAGCCAAAATTGACCACATTTACTTGAAGGACAGGAAAAGTATGAGAAAGAAAAATTCGAAACACCGGAAGTTCGTTATGTAGACACCTTCAAATCGAAAGTTAAATGATTGCTACAAGCACATCTCGATTACCTCATGTTGTAAACAAACTGGTTGACCGTTTCTAAGTTTCTTCACTGATTGGGTACCTAATTATAAGGAACAATGGTAAGTAGCCTAATTAATTCCCTCGCAATTTAGTTTTCTGCCATTGCTTTGCTCAAGTGAGCTTGCTGTTTACCTTTCATTTTGATTCTTTGGATTTTACCGCTACGACGAATTACGAAGAGTTTCAGTTTCAGTCAATTTTTATAGAGCTCATTTACAGGTCTATCTTCTTCTTCTTCTTCTTCTTCTTCTTCTTCTTCTTCTTCTTCTTCTTCTTCTTCTTCTTCTTCTTCTTCTTCTTCTTCTTCTTCTTCTCTTCTTCTCTTCTTCTTCTTCTTCTTCTTCTTCTTCTTCTTCTTCTTCTTCTTCTTCTTCTTCTTCTTCTTCTTCTTCTTCTTCTTCCTTCTTCTTCTCTTCTCTTCTTCTTCTTTCTTCTTCTTCTTCTTCTTCTCTCTTCTTCTTCTTCTTCTTCTTCTTCTTCTTCTTCTTCTTCTTCTTCTTTCTTCTTTCTTCTTCTTCTTCTTCTTCTTCTTCTTCTTCTCTTCTTCTTCCTTCTTCTTCTTCTTCTCTTCTTCTTCTTCTTCTTCTTCTTCTTCTTCTTCTTCTTCTTCTTCTTCTTCTTCTTCTTCTTCTTCTTCTTCTTCTTCTTCTTCTTCTTCTTCTTCTTCTTCTTCTTCTTCTTCTTCTTCTTCTTTCTTCTTCTTCTTCTTCTTCTTCTTCTTTCTTCTTCTTCTTCTTCTTCTTTCTTCTTCTTCTTCTTCTTCTTCTTCTTCTTCTTCTTCTTCTTCTCTTCTTCTTCTTCTTCTTCTTCTTCTTCTTCTTCTTCTTCTTCTTCTTCTTCTTCTTCTCTTCTTCTTCTTCTTCTTCTTCTTCTTCTTCTTCTTCTTCTTCTTCTTCTTCTTCTTCTTCTTCTTCTTCTTCTTCTTCTCTTCTTCTTCTTCTTCTTCTTCTTCTTCTTCTTCTTCTTCTTCTTCTTCTTCTTCTTCTTCTTCTTCTTCTTCTTCTTCTTCTTCTTCTTTCTTCTTCTTCTTCTCTTCTTCTTTCTTCTTCTTCTTCTTCTTCTTCTTCTTCTTCTTCTTCTTCTTCTTCTTCTTCTTCTTCTTCTTCTTCTTCTTCTTCTTCTCTTCTTCTTCTTCTTCTCTTCTTCTTCTTCTTCTTCTTCTTCTTCTTCTTCTTCTTCTTCTTCTCTTCTCTTCTTCTTCTTCTTCTTCTTCTTCTTCTTCTTCTTCTTCTTCTTCTTCTTCTTCTTCTTCTTCTTCTTCTTCTTCTTCTTCCTCTTCTTCTTCTTCTTCTTCTTCTTCTTCTTCTTCTTCTTCTTCTTCTTCTTCTTCTTCTTCTTCTTCTTCAGTTGACAAATATGTATGATGTCCTGCATTTGTCGGATTTCCGACACTATCGCCACGATTAACAAATAGACCAAACTCTTTATCACCATGTTGCACATTTTAAAGCATGTTGACTTTAAATAACAGATGCCGCATTTTCTGTGAAAATTTGGCTGCAACTTTTTTTGAACAGTTCTGAGTCGATCTGTTATTTTCAAGGGTTGAAAATTTCTTTTTCTTCTTTCTGCCCCCCCCCCCCCCCCTCCCCCCCCCCCCCCCCCCCACCCTCCTACTTGATTCCGTTTTATTCTGCAATTCTAAAAAAAGCCAAAAAAAAACAAACAATTATGAATTTTTTCTCTTGTCCTTATTCAGGTTTCTTTTGAAATGAAAGATAAAGATGTTCCCATTATTCTGTCATTAGTCCGTTTTACTTTTGCTAAATTCCGACACGCTGTAGTCTTATCTATATCCTCTCCACGTCTTGACATCATTATTAATGAATTACCCAATCGATTTGGTTTGGCTGCGGTAAAATGTAAAAAAAAAAAAGGTTGTCAGAATGTTTATTTGACGCCTTGGAATAGAATGAATGGAGTTGATGTATATTTTTTTTTCCTTGGCAAGAGTCAATCATAAAAACCTGACACATGAAACTGATATTGAGATTTTGTTGTGATACCCATAAGATGTTTTTAAAAAGAAGGATTCAAGACTCCGAGCTATCTATAGCTGGACTTGGATTTTCAGTATGTTTGTTTCACGACTAAGCCCCGGATTCTTTTTCTTTCTTTTTTATTTTTTTTCCAGCTGGATTGTTATAATCCTCTAGTCAAATACCCCTGCCTACAGCATAGAACTACCGTACGTCTTGTAGTCAGTGTTGCGGTTATGTAGTCTTGTGTATGGCACTCGCCTTCGGACCGAAATGACCAACGTTCGAGTCCCGCTTTCAGCGGCCATATTTGAGTTCTAGGAAAAGGGTCTTTACTCACATTCTCTCAACGTACTCAGATCTAAAATGAGTCCCTGCCCGTTACCAGCTCTATCTCTGTCGACCCCCCCCCCCTCCTTTAATACGGCCCCATTTTATAGATCTCTATTATGCTTTATTTCTCTCTATTATGCTTTATTTCTCTCTCTCTCTCTCTCTCTCTCTCTCTCTCTCTCTCTCTCTCTCTATCTATCTATCTCCCTCCCTCCCTCCCGCTTCTCTCCCCATGTTATTATTTTTGTTTGTTTTATCTTTGCTTTATTTTGTTATCTTGTTTTGTTGTATTTCCAAGCATCGTGTGGCTGCTGCAATCGAAATCTTGTCGTCATTTCCAGATCCGATTTCCAGCTCGATTACAATTCCATGATGAATACGCAATGGAGCGACACCGCCCAGCTCCTTGTACAAATACGTCATTATTTTCCCCCCGCCGTCTGATACTCTCTCTTTACCACGTGGTTTATTAGGCTCTTGTGCTTTATCCCTGTCAGAATAAAACATCCCTTAGAAATCCGGAAGAAAATAAAGAAAATAAAACTCACTCAAACAAACAAACACGCATATACACATATACACACATACATACTCACACTCACACATACTCGCACCACAAAGAATGATTTAATCGGCTTCAGGAATGTCATATGGATATTAGATCTATCATAACCAGTGCCCTCTAGTTTGCTATGATCATAATATATAAGATAAGGTAATATGGTAACCTTGGTGACGAAGGAAAGAAAACGTGCTCGGAGATCCTAAATACAAATTATTGGAGTTGATTAAAAATTAATTAGTCAATTTATGTCTTTATTTATTTATTGATCTAAAGAACGCTCAAAATAACTCTTCATTAAGTGTTCCAACTTCAAAATAAAAGTAATGAGTACTTTCATATCTGTTTTAGTTGATATAGACTTTGACAGGCATTTCGTTGGAATCATTCTGGAAAGTGGACTGTGATATTAAATGTGTTCATTCATATCGGTGTTGTAGTCAGTGTGGTATCTGACAGGCTACTACAGAGTGTTAAGATCATTTTAACGGGAAGACTGGGATATTATTGATGCGAACCAATCTCTTCCCTGGCCGACCTCTAAGCCCTCTGATCATTATTTGCTTCTCGTCATTGATCCCGTGGTCACAACGATCGATTCAATTGTGACTAGAGAGATTGGTCACATGAAGCCAACTTAACTTCTAGGTCAAGTATGTTTGAAATATCATTTCAAAACAAACCGCAAGACTTGTTGTGTCCTTAGATTTGTTTAGAATACAAAATTAAAAAACAAAAACAAAAAAACAACAACAAAAAAACAAAAACAAAACAAAACAAACAAAACAAAAAAAAAAATAAAATAAACACCGTCCTTTTTCATTCGAACTATCATATAGAAAATTAATATGAACGTAAACGTAAACGTGAACTGAGAAAATGGTTTGGCCTTTTCCTTAATACAGTCATGATGTACAGGATAGGAAGTTCTTTTGAGTCATGTGTTGAGACAACTTGGTTTGGAGGTCTAATAAAATACATATCTAGTATCCGTTCACATCTTAGTGTAGAATAAACCTCAACAAATCTTTTCATCCAGGAAGACAAGTCTACAATGATTTTAAAAAATTCGTTCACGGTAATGATGTGAACCATTCCAGTCTGTAATAATCCATAAGACAGAGAGGTCATTTAGTAAGTCGGACGGCACTAAGGCACACCTGAAGTGTTCATGAAATTAATGTGAACCATTCCCTGCTGCGACAGTCCTCAAAGCCCTGCCTCCGTGGCAGCGGCGATATTGGTTCTTGTGTTCCACGTGGGTCTAGGCTTGGCAGCCATTTTAGCCTGGGTAGTGGTGACCAGGAGAAACAGGAATCGGCATTGGGATCGGTTGAGGAAGGATTCATGGGACGGAGTGGTCGGGAAACGATTGGCCTGGAGGCGATCTGTCCAGATGATGAAGAAACAGAAAAGGTGAGTTTTTGGTTTACTGGAATTAATGAGGACGCATTTGCTTGAATTAATGTGTCTTGGGATATGTTGTCAATGATAACTTTTTCTATTTCTATTACTGTTACTAGTAGTAGCGTATGGCTACATCTCCAAATTCATTTCGTCAACCCAACTTCGAAAGTCTTCCTCCGCCCTAAGGACTGTTTCATATCCATCTTCAAGTTTAGTTACTGTTGTGCATCGACGTAAGATACTTTTCTTTTCATTTATGCCCAAAAAAAAAAAAAAAAAAAAAAAAAAAAAAAAAAAAAAAAAAAAAAAAAAAAACAACTATTGAAATAATAACAAGAAGAAGAAGTAAAATTCCCATTATTAATTCCCATTGGGAAATATGTCTTTCCAAGGGAAGACTGGAGTGACCCAGACGTCAGCCGTAGCGCAGCGCCGCATAGTGATCTTGGATGAGGTGACTTGCTCAAGGCCACACAGCGCGGGTAGTTGATCTCGGTACCTTTCGGGTAGGAAGCAAAACTTTACCGCTGAACCACGTTGCCTCTAAAACACAACGATAAAATATCGGAAGATTAAAATGAGTCCCAACCTTTTCAAAAAGACTTAAGCATGAGACTCTAAAGGATAATGGGTAGTTCTTTAATCAAAAGTCCGTGGTTTAATGGCCAGATGATGCAGTGAATGGACCAATTGTGGAAACAATATTATAGGGCAAAATAAAAGGTGAGTTTACTGTAATAATTCAAGCGGCTTAAATAGTTGAGCACTTTAAAGATTCGCGCTGGCTGGGGACTTTGACCTCCCATGGTGGGCAGAAGGTCACGCTCTGTCTTCTATCTCCTTATATCTGTTTTCCGAGTTGCTTTCTGTCGTTGTCTTGGAATGGGATTATTTAGTTTTCTCCTAGCCCTGGCCAGAATCCTTGACTGGAAGGGAAACAGTCAAATGTATTGTTATAGTTTTGGGAGGTGATATTTTTTCTCCTTGTAAATCATCTCTCTGTTATGAATTGTTAGTTATGTAATCTGTTTTGGGTGTATTATGTAAACATTTGAGCGTATTCCTCTTCGTGGAATCATGTGCTGGTGTCTGGATGAGACTTAAGGTGATCTCAAACTAAGTACATTGATGGTATGCTCTTGGTATCTACATTTGTTCCCTATTTGAGCCAATTCCCCTTCGTCTTACTTTTTATTGACTGATTTGATTGTAAATCTACAATATTTTGACAGTTCCGTTTTCTTCTTTTTACTGGCGCTGATATGACCTAGACTAAATGTGTCGCAAGCGTCGTAAACCCTTAAAAACAAACAAAACAAAGATTCGCGCACAGCAAATTCTCTCTCACACACATGTGCGCGCGCGCGCGCGCGTGTGTGTGTGCGTGTATGTGTGAGCCTTTTTATTTGTGATCTTTTTTTTTTGTCCGGGATAAACATTGTTTGGCATCGAACGTCTTTTCTCCAAGAGAAAAAAATGTGCCCTTAAGTAAGACTCGGTGCCCCGTTTGTGGCGAATAACTTTCAAGAATAATAAACAGTTTTCACCATCATTTTTGACATCTAGTTAAGTTTCGAGTGTTAAATTCTCTACCAAATTCGGTCAACCATTTTTTAAAAAGTACATAACTTAACTAACTGTCCAAACATCTGGAAGGGCAGGGCTGCCAATTTGACGTTTTAATGCCAAATTCCAATAAGTTGCCGTTTTCTGTAGAGCGATCAGGAAAGTGCTGCAATGCATATGTTGACAACAAGTGTGTTTCATAAATCTAAGCCCGACGGCCTGGCATCTGCTTTATATATTATAAAAATGAAATTTGAGTTTCAATCCGGTTGCTAAATATAACAAAATCTGCCATTTTCAATCTATTGATTTCACCCACGAATCCTTTTGTATGAATTCCTGATTGGTTTGATTAAGCCTCTTGTAGAAATTCTTTGCTAAATGTTTATTTTCCACGACAATCCAACAACCCTGTTGAAATGTCACCATAAGAATATATTATATTAGTGTGATTGTTCGTGTTCATTGATTTGTCTGTCATTCGTATATATATATATATATATATATATATATATATATATATATATATATATATATATATATATATATATATATATGTATATATATATATATATATATATATATATATATATATATATATATATATATATATATATATATATATACAGACACACTGTTCATGCCACGATTTCATATTGTCTGCAAGTTATTGAAACATACTCTCAGGACATATAATGTTTTGAACTTTCTTAAAGCGTTATTTAAAAAAGGTCTTCGCCCCCTGAGTCCCCATTTGGAATTTTCCCAGGGCCCTGCTGGGACTGGGAGCCTTTTAGCAGCCACCCCAGACCCTTGACCATTTTTCTTTACTTTTCATTGATACACTTGCGGTGGAAGTACTGCTGGAAACAATTACAATATTTGTAAATGTTGTCATAATGCAGTCTACAGACCTGGCACGTTTGCAGATTTAATCGGTTTAATCTTCGTGACTTAAATTTGGCCTCATTCATTAAAAAAGAAAAAAAAAAGATTCGGAGCATCACCGTTAGATTACAGATTTACTATTTTATTTGTGAAAATGTGACTGTTTTATTCAGAAATTGATTTACATAGTTGAAACAGAACTACACAACAAAAAAACAAAAACAAAAAAAAACCCCAACAAAAAACAACAACCAACCAACCAACCAAACAAACAAAACTAAAAAGAATGCCTGTTCAAAAGTCTCTTACAAGTTTGCTTACAAGTTTGAGGAGTGGTTTCCTCAGGGATGAAGGTAAGCAGGTGCTTCAGATTTGTGGTCCCAATTGGCCGGAAGATCTATCAGCAAAACTTTTTAAATGTTGATCTTTGGGATGGTTAGCAAGATTTGAAACAATTTTTCCCACCCATCAAAATTCGGAGTTTCTCCCCAAAAGATGCAGGTTTCTTTTGTTTTGTTTACGGACTGTGTAAGGTCTGGGTATAGCAGCCTACGTGTAATTAAAGGGGATCATCTGATGATCTTATGAGTGACTTGGAGACGATTTTGTTTCAATCATTTCAAGTAACAGCTTCCTGTCCTGAGGCTCGGCTTCATTGGAAAATACCCTGTTCAAGAGATCGCGCTTTTCGGGTTTGTTGGTGTTCGTCCTAATTGATTGTAATTATATTTCCCTTATTATTATTATTATTTTTATTATTATTATTATTATTATATTATTATTATTATTATTATTATTATTATTATTATTATTATTATTATTATTATTATTATTATTATTATTATTATTATTATTATTATTATTATTATTATTATTAATTATTAGGTGCATATCTCGGTGCCCACGCAGAGATCATTAGATGCCCGGTCGTTCGGGAAAAGCTTCAGCTCACTCGTTTTTCCAAGATCCAATAATAATAATAATAATAATAGTGACTGCCGCGTAAGAGGCTTATTTTCACCAATAACAAATCACATCCCACGCCCTCATGGGAAGGGAAATGGCGGATGAGCGAGGACAGGAAATTGATAGAAATGTTGATGTCATTTCCGGTCGACTTCACGCCTCATAGCACGGTCATAATCGAAGAGGAATAGACTTGGATAAACTCAAGTTGTTTATTGTTTTTTTTTTTGTTTTTTTTTTTTTTTTTTTGGGGGGGGGGGGGGGGGGTAACTTCCACAACCAGAGAGCAGAATGTGGGTTGGTGTCGACGTGTACATATAATATACAGGTCTGACATCTGAACCCGCTTATGGGCCGAATTTAACATTGTTGTAATGGACAATATTTTGCGTCATTTTTTAAAGATTTCCATTGCAACAATGAACCCATAAGGAATTGGGTTACCAGACCTGCAAATAAGTGCACGTCGCCAAATAAAGAATGGATGATTAATTTTAAAAAATATTAGTAAAATAATAAATGAATGATAAATAAAAAATTATAAGTAAAATAATAAATGAATAGATAAATAAAGATTCAAAAGTAAAGTTATAGATGAATGAATACATTAATATGTAAGTAAGATAATCAATTAATGAATAAATAAAGTTAAAAAATAAACAAATACATTTGAATGAATATAAGCTAAAGCAAGTACAACAACATTAGCAACTGTTTTTACTACTACCTCTACTGCTTCAACTACTATTACTACTACTACTACTACTACTACTACTACTACTACTACTACTACTACTACTACTACTACTACTACTACTATGAAATGATGATGATGATGATGATGATGATGATGATGATGATGATGATGATGATGATGATGATGATTATGATTATGATGATGATGATGATGATGATGATGATGTCGACGTCGACAATAATGATAGCGATAATCTTGTTTGTCAAGTTACTGTAGAACGAGCTTAAGTCTCAATGGGGAATTAGCTTTTAAGGCGACCATGAGTTGTTATTTTTCAAACATGTTAGGCTATCTTGTGTTAACAACGTCTCTGAGTCGTCCTATGAATACTACTCACAATGCTTATATAAACTCATGGCACGTCACTTGCTATTCTTCACACAATGCAGGGTTGATTGTGTGAGAAATGTTCGGGGCCGGAAAATAGCAA
>NC_088361.1:31095951-31110951 GCF_034508935.2 Berghia stephanieae
CACTTAACTGTGACAAATAAAATCGTTGATTCATTTTTTTAGTTATGCATTAACAATCGGGGGTGGGGGAGGGGGGTGGGGGTGGGGGGGGGGATGGGGGGTGGGGGGTGATATTGCCCTGCAATGGTCTCGAGAGCTCAGGTGGTCTAACCCTTCAAAAGAGACAGGTACCGGACATGGACTGAACAATGGAGAGAATTCATCAATTTAGTACATATTGTATCACCTGGGCAATGTAGTAATGCAATGATAAGTAAAGTTGGTATTTTGAAAAAAGTTATTTTCTTGCAATAAATCTGAAAAAGTGTGTTTAAAACAGTGCCGGACAAAGCTGAGAGAAAAACACGAAGAAATAAAATCATCTGGCATTGTTACACAACACTTTCCAGGTCCTTATTTTACACCAGTGTTTGCTCCCTAATTTATCATTTTGCTTGCGATCAAACGTGGGAAAATTCGTTATAATTTATTTTTAATGCGCAAACTTATTCACAATCATACCTTCCTTTTCCCCCTCTGTCTTCAGATACAACACGCACGGGATGGGGAACTCACAGCCGGAAGTCCTGGAGATCGGAAGTGCCATTCTTCGTAACCTTGGCGACGGCAGTTTGTCCTTGACCTCTTTCCTTGATTCGCCCAATCTGGACAGAACTGTTGGTAGGTTCATTTAGATTAAGATATTGATGTTTTTCCTTACCAACCGCTGTCTGTTTTTCTTTAATCATATCGACAATGGGTATCCTAGTTCTAATGTTTGCTATAGTATTTGTTTTTAATATTATTTTGTCGCAGGCGGAGGGAAATCAATGATATCTGAAATTGTATAAATACGAACAATCAAAGAGTGTGTTCCTACAGATAATTTGCCGTGTTGATTGCTCTTTCCTATGCTTCATATACTCCTTCAGCAAGCCTCACGGGGTGCGAAATTCCATTCCATACAGTACAAGTGTCAGGTTAGGCGTCTTCTTGATTCTTGTATTAGCACTTAAAAAATCTGTTTTACCCTATTGAAAGGTACTCATTCATAGCAGGGTCGAATGGGGTCTCCCGTGTTATTGCCTTACCCTAGGACTAAGACCTGATGCGTCAGAATTTTGCCATTTTATCATCCACGCTGATCACCTATTGATTTGTTACAAGACGCGACAAAACTCCTTGGGCTGTCAACTCCACGAGCACACAGACCAAAAAAAAAAAAAATCCTTTATTTATTCCGAGGGGTAACTTTTTTAAAAAGGATCTATCTCGAGAAAAGGCCGCAGTGCAGCGGTGAAAAGTTAGCAATAAGGGCTAAGTTTATTGCACACTGAAAATAATAAGATCAAAAAACCCCCAAAAAAACAAACCCAACATCCCCCCCCCCCCCCCCCAATACACACAAATAAGCAAACAAAAAAACAAAACAACAAAAAACAAAACAAAAACAAAACAAACAAAAAACAATAACACACAAAAGCAAACAAATAATAAATTACCCCCTCCCCCGAAAAAAAAACACCGACAAACAAGCAAACAAAAAATAAAACAAAACAAACAAATAAACCTTGGACTGGAACCCGGGTCCGCTGCATGGAAATGCAATATCTTAACCAACCATCCAATTCCGCCCCACCCCTTTACATAATTTATTGAAATACGAGAGTCACGTATGAAACGCTGTAAAAGGATGTCCTTGAAGTAAACAATCTTGACTGGCGAAGCGGATAATATTCCTTATTTCACCTTTGTTTTGAAACTATCTTATCTGTCGTTATATCACAACCACAATCCCGAGTCTCGCATTGATTCCTTTTAACCAGTTAACTGCCCTATTCTGGAAAAAATGCGTACTTAAAAATTTAGCCAGAAAACTCGACCTTCTAGTATCGATCAATTTAAATACCCCGTCATCTTAGCAAAAGCCTCAAACCTGGGACTTCTTGAACTCCCGGGTTTGGGAGGGTTTTATTTTTACCAAGATGAGGGTCATTTAAATCGATCGATACTTGAAGGACGAGTTTCCTGGCCAAATGTTTAAATACGTGTTTTACAGAGTGCGACACTTCACTGGTTAAGTTCATTTTCTTTCATGTTTAGTTTTCATATCAATTTGCACATGACACCAAAGGTATTCGCTGAATGACATAACAAAGTGTGTTGGAATACCGTAGCCATTTTATAACCATACTGTTATAACTAGGTGTGTGCTCATCCATCCATTTCAATTGATGTGGTTATTCAGCCGTTATCCTACAAAACATTACGATATACACTTTGACATGAAAGCTTTTACGTCAAATGATACATCGATAATAATAATATGACTTTCGACTGTAATGTTATTCGTCAATCCTTGTGGAACATAAGGCCCTCAGGAGTATTCTGCCATCTGTTTCTGTCCCTCGTTGTCTTCAATCTATCTATCTACCAACCTATCTATTTGTCTATCTATCTACCAGAAACAGATATAAAGATAGACAGATAGACAGAGATGTCTATCTGCCTATCTATCTATCTATCTATCTATCTATCTATCTATCTATCTATCTATCTATCTATCTATCTATCTATCTATCTATTTATCTACCAACCCATCTCTTAGTCTATCTATCTACCAGAAACAGATATATAGATAGACAGATAGACAGAGATGTCTATCTATCTATCTATCTATCTATCTATCTATCTATCTATCTATCTATCTATCTATCTATCTATCTATCTATCTATCTATCTATCTATCTATCTATCTATCTATCTATCTATTTCTGTCCTTGGTTGTCTTCTTGGTAGTCTACCAGCAGGTGAGGTTTGCAACTTTCAATTCCACGAATTAGTAAGCCTCTCCATGTCTGCTTAGGACGTCCAACCAACCTTTGGTATCCCTTGGGGTTCCAATCAAGGGACTGACGGCTGATGTCGCTCACTTATTTTCTCAAGGTTTTACCTCCATTCCCTCCCTGTTAATTCTCCTCGATCGAATAAGATGATCCCGACTTGTCAAAAAGTCTTTAAAAATAGAGACTTTGAGGACTCCATTGCTTTATTTAAATAAATAAATAAAATTAAATATGAACATTTATACAGAGCAATCCCACGGATTTATCATTCTCAGTGCGCTTCACAATGTTTTATTTATCCCCCCATCAGGCTATATGGAACTGTATTTCCATTTCATGCAGTGCCAGTCGCCTCTTATGCGCCCTTTATTATGCTAACACTCTTACAATATCCCCTGACTACCCATAGCGGGGTACTCATTCACACCTGAATCGAGTGGGGTAATCTGCGCTAAGTGCCTTACACAAGGACACATTGTCGGGACGGGAGTTTTTCAATGCACGGTCACGAGACACCTTACCGCTGAGTCACTGAACCACGGAGCCACACGTTGAAGTCTCAGGATTGAGAATTCGACAAGTATTTATTGTTAAGCTGGGGGGGGGGGGGGGGGGGGGGGGGTCATCCTAATTAATGGATTGGCTCGGAGTAAATACTTGCTGGCCAAAATAAAAATGTGACCATTCATTTCAAAACGGTTTTATGTTGGCATCAACTCAATGCTTAAAATAGACTTGTTGGCTAAATTTATAAAATTTGAGTTTGAAATAATGTCTCCATTAGAGGAGAGTGGATTTTTGTTTCTTAAACTTTTAAAATCTAAATTCCATTACTCTGATCTTATTTACTTTAAACTTTATGTTCTATAATGGTACATTTAGTCCATCCCGACATAATACGTATATAGGTAGCTTAACTCAACGGTATGGTCTTTGCTTCGTAACAGAAAGGTACCGAGTTCGACTACCGGCCGCATTGTGTGTGGCATTGAGCAAGTCATCTCGTCCTAACTCTGTGGCGCTGTGCTGCGGCAAACGCTTGGGTCATTCCGGTTATCCCTTAAATGGAATTAAATAAGAACAATGTTTATGAAAAAACATATCAAATTGACGGAATGGTTGACAAATGGCTTTTTGTCACTGTACCGTCGTTTAGTAGAATATTGCTTGGAGTTTATGGGGTGCGGATGTACGATTTGGCTTAAGATATTTTAGTTGTCGCATTTACAGCTCATTCCTTTTGTAAGTTTGACGTTTGTAATAAGATCTTGTCCTTTTGTGTTTTTTTGTTTTGTTTATGGGTGTGCGTCAATGGAGGGAGGGGCTGTTGTGTATGTACGAGTATGTGTACGTGTGTTTAGTGTGTGGGTGTGCGTGTGTGTGTTTGTGTGCGTGTGCGTTTGTGTTGGTATGTTTAGCTTTTTGTGTGTGTAGGAATGTGTCTGACACCCAGGTTTTGGAGTTTTTGACAAGTCGTTTTTATCGATTTGAAGGACGATTTTTCTGTCCAAAATTTTAAGAGATGCTTTTTTTACCCCCAAATTACCGTGGAGTATTTTGAAGTAAACGCCTTTTTAACCAGCATGAAGTGAAAAGTGTTTTGTTTGTGTAGGAAAGAAGTAATGGAAAAGAAAATCAATTTAGCCGCGTAAAGGGTTATTTAGCTCCCATTACATAATTTATATAACTATAAGGATGACAAGTTCCCGTCATGCTTTGTAGCTTTTGATTCCCCCTTTATTGTGTAGTTACCAGCCAAGGCGAGGTGCTGGGACATTTACGATTTATTTATTCGAAATGGGCCAACCAAGGTCTCCATTGTCAAAAAATGTTATCATAGTGTTAGAGAAGACATTGAAGTTTATGTCAACTTTACATTTATATAATTTACAAGTCCCATATTTCTTATTGTTGTGCTATAGATACTCTCGAATCAAAGAAAAATATTCCCCATTGCAACGATGTGATATAAATCTAATTATTGTGTTCGGTTTACCAGACTAGTGAATACTGATTGTGTTCTTGTGTAAACTCGTTTAAGACAAATTAAAGAATTAAGATGATTTGAAAAGAATGATTTAGTAGGGGGAAAAAACCCAAACAAATAATCATCTTTAAAATGGTTGTAGTGATAATCAAAAGCAGAAGTGAGTTGAGAAATCAGTTGACCTGACTTGAATAGGAAATATTTCAAAGTGAACATTCTCTCAAGTGTCATTCATTGATTCCTATGTGCGACCGTGTTTGGATCTATTTCTTGATATGAATTCATGGTTTATATCGCATGGAGTCGTTAAAAAGAATACGTTCAGGTAAAGGTTGAGTTTGTTGTAGTAGTAATCTTTCAAAGTCGTCGCAAGTTTCTTCCTTTATTTTTTTTTTTTTTTTGGTTTTTGTGGCGATTATTCATTTACAGACTGGAAACCCTTTGGATTGGTCACTATTCTATGTATTGCAAAGATGAGAGAACTTAAAAAGCTAAAAGTAAAATAGCGATCGTAGTTTTTCAGAGCCATCTGGCGAAAAGAGCCAGTTCTTTTCTCAGTTTCTGTTTGTTGAGAAAAACCATATCATTGCTTGATATCTCTACCTTCTTTCTCTGAAACAAAACAAAACAAACCCCGTAATTTTAAATTTTGGCCAGAAAATCCATTCTTTAAATATCGATTGATTAAAGTTGAGAGTCATTTTATTCGATCGATATTTGAAGTACGAGTTTTCTCGCCAAATTAAAAAAAAAAAAAAAATAATAAAAAATTGAGCTTTATATATTTTTTTATTTTATTTTTTTAAAAGAGTGTAGCCATATATTGTAGTGGCCCTTTCCATTATTTTAGTGATGTAATTTCAATTTAAAATGTAGAATTTTAGTTTAAACGTCATTTATCATTGAGCTGACTGAAATAATAATATGGTGATGATAAATCCTGATCTACACCGTGCACAGGGGACGTAATGGGACATCCTGCAGGGTTGGTCATCTAGTGTCGTCATTGATTGACCTGTACGCGTTCCGGGGTCCTGGGGAACCAACACAGAGCTTTCATTTTTTTTTTGTCTCCGAAATTTAAAAAAAAAAAAATTCTCTCAGGATTTCCTCTGTCCCTTACACTTCCTCTCGCATTAATTAAAAAACACATAGGTGATTGTGGATGTATACTTTTCCGTTCAGAGATAACTTATTCTTGATTATGTTTGAAGATTTTAAAGACTAAAATAATTTAATGTGTCAGCAGCATTTCTTCCCTTTCGTTTTTATTTTTATTTTATTATTATTTTTTTTTTTGTAAAACAAATAATCTTCGTCAGTGTTTATAACCAGAGATTTATTTTATTTTATTTTTCGTTTGTATTCAATAAAATTACCATCTGGCAATTTATCTGAAACTCGATGTTTTTATAAAAAGTAGTCCTTCAGAACCATCATACCTATTGATCGCTGTTTATCCCAGTTTCTATACCGTGAAACAGACAATAGCAATTGCTTGCTTCCCTTTCGATAGGACGCCAGTCTATTGCAACGCACTTTCCGTTAGATCTAACAGATCCAGCGACCCAGTCACTGCTGTGTTGACGGTGGGGGAGAGGGGGGGGGGGGAGTCAGTCTATATCTCGACTTCACCCGGAATCGGTCTCTGTCCCTTTGCGCTTAAATCGAGTTCACTATCGACTGTATCTGGAACCCCTCCCCCACCCCCGATATCTTAAAAAAGGTATGCTTTTTACGACAAATTAGAGAAGTTTTTCCTTGTGAGGTTTAAAACTTAATACTGTCATATTTCTGCAAATTCGCATCTTCTTTGAAGAATTTTTAGTGAAAGATTTAGATCGTCAAAGTCTCCCCTCCTTCCCCCCCCCCCCCCCCTCCCTCCCCCCCCCCTCCCCAACCACCAAATAATGTATTTCTGACGCTACAGGTTGACAGGTCCGCTACCTCCTATTCAATATTGATTCTTGGAACATTTAATTCTATTTAACGCCTTGATTGATTGTCGTTCCATCACCGCCCCCCCCCCCCCCCCCCCCCACCCCCTAACCGGCTCCCGTCTCCCCTGGGGACCACTGGCGTTTCCTTATAAATTTGTGGAGCGAGATTGAAAATTGAATCTAAATTCAAACATGATTGAATTTGTCGAATATTTTGAGAGACTCTGTAAACACCTTCCTTTAGATTGAGGTTGTGATGAAGTGGCTGGTTCTTGTCGTAACATGAAATAAAGGTTAGAGGAATTTGGAGTGGGGAAGTTGGGGGGTTGGAGGGGGGGGGGGGACTAAGAGAATGTGGTTAATGAGAAAGGACTGGAAGTGATGAAGGCAAGGAGACAGAGGCAAGGACTGTTAGACAGATAGACAGACATATAGATAGATAGATAGATAGATAGATAGATAGATAGATAGATAGATAGATAGATAGATAGATAGATAGATAGATAGATGGCTAGATAATTAGCTAGATAAGTAGGTAGTAGGTCGGTAGGCAGGGGATCAGGGAGGTAGAAGGAAGGATGGCTTGCTGAAGGAACAAATGTAGCATTATGAAGCGCGTTGTTTGAGGTAAATCTATGAAAATGCTCCATCTAACTGCACATATTTATTTATTTAGGGGCCATCTCGTCACCCAGAAGATACCAATTTCAATTACCCCACCACGCTGTGTTACCTTGAGCAAAACCCCTCGCCCCATGTCTCTTTGCGGCGCGGCACTGCGGCTACTCTTTAAAAAAAAAGACCCTGTAAAATATTTTCACCGGGGAATGAATGAAAGGGATGTTTGGCGAGTGATTAATTTGTTAATTTATTTTGTTTGTTTATTTGTCTATTTTATATATTTATGTTTCCTTCCCAACCAGAGAACGAGATTGACTTTCTGAGAGAGACGGAGGAGATGATCAAGGTACAGCGAGGGTTTACTCCTGTTTCCAACTGTAACTCGGACTGGCCTAACCTCAATCTACAACAATCTACAGGTTTGTAATCATAACCAACACCACCTTTACCACGACGACTACGACGACCACCATCATCATTCTCATTATCATCGTCATCATCATCATCATCAAATCATCATCATCATCATCATCATCATCATCATCATCATCATCATCATCATCATCATCATCGTCATCGTCATCATCATCATCGTCATCATCATCATCATCGTCATCATCATCATCATCATCATCATCATCATCATCATCATCATCACCACCACCACCACCACCACCACCACCACCTAGAACAACAACAATAGTAACAACAACAATAAAAACAATATCGACGGCGACGACAACAACACCAATACTACTACTATCATTACCACCACCAACCACCACCACCAACACCTACATGCTAAAACCTACATTTCCCACAACGTTAACAAGTGATCAAATCAACTCCCAAGAAATTCGTTACCCTCTTTGTACACTAGAGTTGATCCAGTCATCGTCAACCTTTGTGTTTTTCCCAGGGAAATTCGATCCGGAATCAAATCGCAGATAATTTGACAGATTTCTTTCAAACTAATACATTGTTAGGAGTTGAAGCGGCAACACATTCAAGAAGACTGGAATTAAAATTTTGCCATAAAAATAAAAAGATAACAAAAGGGAGAAAAAAAAAAAAAAGAAAAGAAAAGGAGCACAGGGATTTTTTTTATAGGGAAAGGATGGGGGAGGGGGGGGGGGGGGGGGGGGGGCGATAGAAAAGGCAAAAAAGAAAAAAAAAACTATGATAAATAAAAACCTGACAAATAAGAAAATGGAAACATTTTGGCAGGTTAACCCTACAACGGCGAGAATCAGTTTCTTTCAAATGATAGCGAGTCCCATGATTTCCCTGGTTATGATAAATAATAATAATAAATAATGAAATTCCCTTTATTCATCCCCAAGGGGAAAATTGTCTTTAGGGTCTATTCCAAGAGAAGACTGGAATAACCCAGGTGTCAGCCGCAGTGCAGCGCCACAAAGTGAGCTAGGGCGAGGTGACTTGCTCAAGGCCACACAACGAGCCAGGTAGTCGAACTCGGTACCTTTTGGGTACGAAGCAAAGACCGTACCGCTGAGCCACGCAGTAATTGATTACCTTAATGAGTGATTTCACCAAGACGGCGGTAACCGTGTTGTGAATTCAATACAAGTTCATTGAGTGAGGTCGTGGGTCGTGTGGCCACATTGATTTCCGAGTTGGATCGCTGTAGTTGCTGTCTTGGTGACACTGGTAAGACTCGTCAGATTGTAGTCGATCAGCGCTTGTTGAGAGGTAAGCATTGACCGTCGGGTTGTATAGAGTTCTGTATAATTGGGATGCCTTAGGGAACGGGAGACCCGATAACTCGGTTGCAAAACACACACGTCACATAAGCAAAGGGGACCGGCAAGTATCGTTTCAGGGAGAAGAAAAAAGAAGGTACAAGAAAGAAGGAGTGGGTTGGGTGGGAATACATTTTCTGAGCTTAAGTCTTTGTCATATTATTTGAATTATTATATTTTTAAATAAATATTTTTTTTATAAACAAAGCAAAATCAAAGCAAAACAGACATAGATCCCGAATAAACAACTGTGTCTGTGAACAAACAAATAAAAAACAAAAAAAAAAAAAAAAACAACAAAACAACAACAACAAACCAAACCAAAAAAAGTGAATAATAAGATCCGGAAGCGAATAAAACTATCTACTCTTTTATATAAAATTATGTAAGGTTTTGACCTTCGGGTAATGCTGGCTTATGTGGGAAAAATATAAACGAAAAAACAACAACGCACACACACACACACACACAGGCAGACACACACACGCGCAGAGAGAGAGAGAGAGAGAGAGAGAGAGAGAGAGAGAGAGAGAGAGAGAGAGAGAGAGAGAGAGAGAGAGAGAGAGAGAGAGAGAGAGAGAGAGAGAGAGAGAGAAGGGGGGGCGGGGGCGGTCAAAGCAACCAAAATCCGGAGCCAAAGGCCTAAAAAAATAAGTCCCAGCTGGTCATACTAATTTCTCGCGAGAGAACGGAAGTGTACTTTTAAAAGTGCGAAACCTAAAATAAGGGGAAGAAAAGAATAAATGCTTTTTTCTTTGTGTAATTTATTTATTTATTTTTTTGTAAATAAATATGTGCAAATTTAGAACCCCCCCCCCCCCCCCTCCCCCCCCCCCCCCCCCCCCACCTCTTCCTACCACCAACACAAGAGAACAAAATAACTTTTTAAAATAGATAAAAAGAACAATTTTAAAGCAGTAATCGGCTAATTGTGAAGTATTTTGAATACAAAACAATAAATTAAAAATGATACCAAAGAACTGATTTAAAAACAAGCAAACAAACAACGTTATAGTTACAATGCTCGGTTAAAACAAAAAATAAGTGGAGATCAACATAAATTATGTAAAAAAAGGAAGATCGTTAACCGCTACACAATTCACAAGGTGTGTGTGTATGTGTGGTTGTGTGTGTGGTTGTGTGTATTTGTGTGCCCGCGCGCACATGTGTGTGGTTGTAACCCCTTTCCTGACTTAAAAATACATGACGGATTAGTGTTGAATAACAAATCCATTTTAGATGCCTTTTACCCCTATCCCTCATCATCTACCCCTCACCACCTATTTCTCTTCCTCCATCTTTCTCCATTTCTCAGTTTGTCACATAATGCTCACAGCCTCTCCTCTCTTCACAGAGCATTCGAATAGCTCATCACGACACAAGATTAATACACAAAACCGTTTCTTTCTCGATTATTAATCAATGAGAGAGCGCCTGGCTCAGAGAGATTTTCCTGTCCTTTCGTTCCAACCTTTCACCTTTGATATTTCTTCTTTCTTAACCCTTCACATGCCGGGATCGATTGTACCATAACATGACATCATATTTTACCGTTTTCACCGAGAAAGCGCGAGTACATAATTTGTGGCCTTTGTTAACATAATCTGGCACTATCCTAAAAATGATGCTCTGAGTGGAGTCTTTTGTCCTCCCATAGTGGACAGGGAGTCACTTACTGTGTCTTGTATCCCCCTATATTTCTTTTCCAACTTGCTTTCAGTCGTTGTCTTGGAATGAGATTGCTTGGTCTGTCCTTGCCCTGGCCGGAATCATTGGCTTGGAGGGAAACAGTCGAATGTAAAGTTATAGTTTTGGGAGAAGATATAATTTTCCTTGTAGATCATCTGTTATGTACTGTTATACATTTTATTATGATCATATGATTCGTAAACATTTGATTGTATTCCTCTCAGTGGGGTCTGTTGCGTTTTGTCTAGGACGAGACTTTTATGTGATCTTAAACACTTCATAAATTTCAAATCTTCTCTTTACTCGCATATTCGCCATTTTAGGGTAATTCCACACCCATCATGACAAGCATGCAAAAACGAGAATGAAACAATCAGGAACAATAATTAACGTCTGAAATGAACACAACAAAAATCTTTGTCGACTGTATGACATGAGACCAATAGGCCAAGGCGGGGGTCCTGATAGCTCTGGTGCTAGAGCACTCGATTCACAATCAAAGGGACGGAGATCGTTCCCGGGTGCAGTCTAGCGATTTGAGTAAGCAATAAGTATCTTCTCCCTTTCTGCTGTAGCGTTTCTTGACATGGTCACGGACTGTTCCCCAGTTTAGGTTGTATAATTTGGCAGCGCATTTGCAGCCCATCCCTCCAGATGAGACGAGATCGAACGCTTTCACCATATATTATTATCTGCATGGTTATACGACACCGTCTTTTATTGTAATTCATCGCCATGATTAGTCAATCTCTATAGAAAAAGGAGAAAAACATGAACAGAAATCCCTTCTGATCCAGCTCTTAAGCATGGGCATACATAAGTGTAGGCCCACAATAATGCTTATTATTAAAACAGTATTAATAGGCTACACACTTCCAAGACTTTTGGATGATGTGCTTTTCTAAGAAAAACAATAGTAAACTATGTTAGGGCAATTCCACACCCTCTTAGTATGGAATTTCCCCAATATAAATTAAAAAAAAAAACATGGATAAGGATATAACTATTCATCATCATATCTTGTCGCGCCAGTGAGTCAGCCAGTCCCGGGCAGTCTGGTTGCATTCCCTCAGGTCAGCATTGGTGCAGTGAGGTCCCAGCGAGCATTCGGACAGGATGTGGTCCATGGTCTGTCTGGGGTGACCGCATGGGCATTCAGTGCCCGGTGAGATTTTCCATTTAAAGAGGTTGGTGGCGGTGTTTCCCACCTTTGCTCTAGCTCTGTTCAGCGCCACCCATTCTTTTCTTTTGAGGTCTGTGCCTGCTGGGAGCTTTTCTGTTGGGGGCTGGAGGGCATCGTTTGCTGTCTTGTCCCATTCTACCCATTTGTCCAGGCGGAAGAATGCTGAGTGGTCTGGGTGAAGGCTCTCTACTGTGAGGAAGCTTTTTCTTGATTTGAGCCTGCTTTTGGGGCAATTGTGGTCATGAAGGGGGTGTCTCTGGTCCATTTCCTGTTTGTATTTTTGTATTTGGGCATGAGCTTCCCTCCGGATGTGTGGTGGGGCTATTCCTGCTGCACGGTAGACCAGTGGTAATGGTGTTGCTCTCAGCTGGCCCGTTATGATCCGGCAGGCGTTGTTGAGCTCGGGGTCTAGCTTGGAGGCATGGCATGATCGGGCCCATACAGCTGAGCAGTACTCCGCAGTTGAGTAGCTGAGGGCCAATGCTGTGGTCCTTAGAGTTTTAGGGTCAGTTCCCCAGTTCATGTTTGCCAGCTTTCCAAGGAGGGCATTACGCGTGGACACTTTTGCCTTGGTCTTCCTCACGTGTTCTCTGAAGGACAGAGTCCGATCAAGCGTCACTCCGAGGTACACTGGGTGGTAGTTGTACTCTAATGTCTGGCCATTCCACTTGATGTTAAGTTTTTTGTCGGCTTGGTGGTTGTTGAGGTGAAATGCACACACTTGTGTTTTCCCTGGGTTGGCGTTCAGCGAGTTTTTAGTGTAGTACTTTGTAAGGGTGTCTAGGGCATTTGTCAGTCTGCTCTCGATTGGTTGGAAGGACACATCCTGTGTTGCGAGGCATAGGTCATCAGCATATATGAATCGGCGGATATTTGGGAACTCAGGCTGATCATTTGTATATATGTTGAAAAGTGTTGGAGCTAGCACTTGAAATGATAGCTGGGGCCTCTCTTTATAATATAAAACCATTGACATAGGATTTTGATTAAATATTTTCACAAAATAAGACACGAGAAATTCGAAACATGTAGGGTGTGGAATTTCCCTGACATTTATGAATCTAAAATAGGCACAGCATCTTACTTAAGGCATTTAGAACAGGTTTGGGGGTAAATTTTACTTATCCGACGGATCATTAAGCATTTCTAGCTTGAGCTTCAAAGTTGAAAGAAAATTTAACGACAATTTGCCATATTTGAAAACCATGAGTGTTGCACAACGGGCTCATAAAAACTTGAAAAATTTTCAGAATTCAACAGTAGTAAAAGTGGCTGCTTCGGATCATTTTGCATTCCTCCTGCGAAGAGCTAAATATAATGAATGTGGGTGTGGAATTCCCCAACTTCACCCTACAATGGAGGGGGGGGGGGGGGGGGCCCCTTTAAAGAAAACTTTGGATCACGACTGCTTTCATTTTCCTAATTTCAAATTTGAGACAATTGACAATCTTGGAATAGGGAGAGGGGGGGGGGGGGGGGGGGGTTGTCATTGTATGGCAGTTCAGTTGTAACCGTAATATTATTAATAAATTAATTTGAAAGAACTTCTGGATATTGTCCGATTCTTTAATTTCTTTGTATTAATTAAACGAGTTATTTTTATCGTGCCGAATAACACTACGAGCTTGCTAAAAAAGAAATGACGAGTTTAATAAATGCAAAGAGATGAAAGAATACGTTTATTCCTCCCATCCAAGTAAGATTCTTAGATATTTCGTGACCAATTCTATGGTCTAATAGTATTACTTCGATTCGCCATAATGTGTGTGTTTTTTTGTTTTGTTTTTTTGTTTTGTTTTTTTGCTTGAATGACAATTTGACTCAAAAAACGTTTAATTTGTATTCATGCGCACCAAAAGTTTATTTATGATTGCCAATCTTTTTGTCTTTAACACCTTATTTCACACCAACAAACTGTGAGCAAGTATTCTGCAAGTTTTGAATAAAACTTTTATTCAACGCTTTCATAGCATTATTCAACGATTACGTATTTACTAAGAAATGATAGGGATTTCCAATGGGAGAGGTGTGATAATAATGGTGCATTTCCGAAAATAAACCCGGATAATTTTGAACTTTGATATTCACATCTCTCTCTCTCTCTCTCTCTCTCTCTCTCTCTCTCTCTCTCTCTCTCTCTCTCTCTCTCTCTCTCTCTCTCTCTGTTGTTTGTATGTGTGTGTGTGTGTGTGTGTGTGTGTGTGTGTGTTTTTTTTTTTTGGGGGGGGGGGGGGGGGGGGGAGTATGATCAGAACTGTTTTAACAGTATTTTTAATTTTTACCAGTTAACTGTCGGGTTGCTCTAGAATAAACACGTTTTTAAAAATGTGGCTAGAAAACTCGTCCTTCGAGTGTCGATCGATTGAAATGACTCTCATCTTGGAGGAAAAAAACAACAAACCCTCTCAAACCTGGGACCTCGCGAGGCCATTTAGATCGATCGGTATTTGAAGGACGAGTTTTCTGGCCAAATGTTTGAATACGTGTCTTTACTGAGTACGACAGTTAACTAGAGGTCTAGTTAAACGGACGGACATCGTCATTGATTGTGAAATCAATAAAAAGCGCTTGGAGCCCAACCAATCCACCCACTTAGTCTGTGTTTGCCCCGACGATAAATTAGGAACGTTAAATTTACATCAAATTACAAATAATATGTTAGCATTATTGTTGCTGTTGTTGTCTGGCGCCTTCTATTTATGGGCAATGTTCGGCCGACTTCCTTTAATGTTCCTTCTCTCCCTCGCCCACCAATAAATTTGTGTTGTCGTTTTTTTAAATTAGATAGAACGAAATTGACGTCATTCCGCTCTCTTTTATATTGTTATTGTTTTAAGCCAGCCGTTTTTATTAGTAGTTCTCACAAAATTGTAATTATCAGACTATAAAAACGTTTAAGATTACACATAGTTTTGTGTGTTGGTACGTAAAATCCTGGCGAAATGTGAGTGAGATATTTTGGATAAACGCACATCATCAATAGATAGAATGA
>NC_088361.1:31118451-31125951 GCF_034508935.2 Berghia stephanieae
TAAACACAAGACACCTATCATTTAAAAGAATAGAGTCGAAAAAATAATAAAGATCTGGCCAAAACTTGAAATAAATGATTTAAAAGTTAATCAGATAAATATTAACTTTTTCTTTCTTCTTCGCTCCTTCCTTGTATTTTTATGTCTATATGGCACCGAATAGACTTCAACAGATACTTGATCTTTTCCCTGATAAGACTTGTCCGATTGTATTATCAATGCCTTGCATTTTCGGTTACAAAAAGTCTACCTTGGTAGTTGGTGAGTTCCTCGACAGATAATAGGAGCAGTGATAGTTTTCATTTCATGGCAATGCAAAGCACCACTTTATTTATTTGTATACTTATTTGTTAATATATATATCATATGAGTTTAAGTAAAATCCAATTCTGTCCACCATATCGATCGTACCAACACATAAAAATAAGTGTAACTTTAAACGTTTTTAGTCTGATTGGATTTAATGAGAACAAATCACCTAACTGGCTGTCTAAACACAATAGCAAAGATAGGAGAGATGTCATCTTCATTCAATAATATCGTACGAGGGACTACATCACTTTGGATTTCTTGTGTGTAATGTATACCTACGTCTTCTGGATTCTGGGTGTGGGATGTGGGCTTACGGTAAGTCATCTTCCTGTCGTCGCCGTCTTTCGGCATCCTCCTCCTCCTCCTCTACTACCACCACCACCACATCCTCCTCCTCCTCCTCCTCTACTACCACCACCACCACATCCTCCTTCTTCTTCATCTTGGTCTTCTTCTTCTTCTTCTTCTTCTTCTTCTTCTTCTTCTTCTTCTTCTTCTTCTTCTTCTTCTTCTTCTTCTTCTTCTTCTTCTCTACCTCCTCCTTCATTGCTTAATTCCAAATGAAGTTTTACCTAGTAGTCCTCTCACTGTTTTTTTTTCTTCCTTTTATAGGCTTCGTTTTTGTTACGTCGTCAACGTCGTCGTCGTCATCATCATCATCATCATCATCATCATCATCATCATCATCATCATCATCATTATCATATCATCATCATCATCATCATCATCATCATCATCATCATCATCATCATCATCATCATCATCATCGTTGTCATCAGCGTTGTCGACGTAATGGACACCACCACTGACATGTCGACCATCAGTAGTAGGGGGTAGTATAGAGAACCATGCTGTAGAGCATCATCATCATCATCATCATCATCATCATCATCATCATCATCATCATCATCATCATCATCAGCAGCAGCAGCAGCAGTAGTAGTAATAGTAGTCGTAGTAGTAGTAGTAGTAGTAGTAGTAGTAGTAGTAGTAGTAGTAGTAGTAGTAGTAGTAGTAGTAGTAGTAGTAGTAGTGGTAGTAGTAGTAGTAGTAGTAGTAGTAGTAGTAGTAGTAGTAGTAGTAATAGTAGTAGTAGTAGTAGTAGTAGTAGTAGTAGTAGTAGTAGTAATAGTAGTAGTAGTAGCAGCAGCAGAAGCAGCACTGAACGCCGAGATAGCCGATTCAAATTGTATTACAAATACCAATCCTGTTTTCTCGATCACAAAATCCCTAAATCTATAGCCTTCTTCAGTTGGGATCTTACAGGATTTGTCACCCATTGTGCTTCATGAACTGTGGGCGGACGTGCTACACCATTTATCTTTGAGGCATCCACTTTAGCTCCCACTATAAGTCAGCCTTAAAGAGGAACAATGCTGCTAGAAATAGAAACTTCAAGAATGCTCTGGCCATAATGCAATGAGTAATACAACATAGGCAGGGAAGAACAGGGAAAGAGAACTAAACAATATCATAATGAAATTATAGTAACTCAAATGGAATTATAAATGTTAAAGATCTTAAAACACAAAACACGTCTGGCCTGTTAAAGAGTCGAAAATGAACTGACGAGTCACGTGATTCTATACAATTGTTCCCATTTGAAATTGGACTCGCAAGAGTCTTAATTAAACACCACATATAAGTTCGTTTAATTTTGAAAATAGATAGTACATTTATGTGGTATTATCATGCTCAGTACATTCTACAAATCTTAATCTGTTCTTCCCGAAGGCCATTTCGAATCAATTTCCGGTCTCACAGATTACCACTCTCCTATAGGGAACAAAACTGTATCACTGGAAGTGTAAAACCAATCTTCCCGAGGACTTGATATATGCCTTATGTAATTGATCTTCTGGTTTCAGAGTGATGGCATTTTATTTTGTAGACTAAATATAAGCTGGTCGTCAATAGAGATCAACCATCCTCGCTCTTCTACGTCCCTTAATCATAAGAATCTGCCAATGCGTCCTGCTATTAAAATAGTTATGCCACCTTATGATTCAATATGCAATCTGTTCGTTATTAGTCCTCCGAAAGACTGGTTACATACACACTTCCAAGAAGTCTGGAACCGGAAGAGTAAAAGGTATGACGTCACGACTTCTCGGCCCTATTAGAATCCATTTTGAACTATCAATCGTGTAGTATCCGCCACTTCCTTCATTTACACGCGAGTTGAGTGGATGGTGTTTGCAAATCCTTTACCCAAGTAGGCTACTCAACACAGGAACCACGGATTTTTTGAGGGTTGTTATCCATGCAGTCACTGGCCACTTTGAACATTGCTTGAATCGGTCACAAGACGAAACACCGTACTACTAACCGACGCACCGACAACATACAAAGAATTCTCTGTAAAAAAATCTATAAAAGTTAATAAACGAAAAAATATAACTGGTATAAGAAAAAGCACAAAATATTTAATACAGAACGTTTCAGTTCAAAATTCTTCTTCGCTGAGAAAAGGTCGCTGTATAGCCAGTCATGACAACCGGTAGCCGAAAGTAAACAATGCTATTGCATCGGGTATCTTATGAACAGCGGAACTGAAACAACTAAAATAACTCTTTAGGGACGAAACAGAATTTCTTTTAAGACTGTTGTTTCTTGTTGTTGTTGTGGTTGTTGTTGTTGTTGTTGTTGTTGTTGTCACTTCGTAGCCTTTTTTCCAATTTTGTCCTACGGATACAAATATGTTTATCAGTTATTTATCTAGTTATATACCTCGATCTATTCGTTTAATCAAGTTAAAGAGCAGTAACAGCGATGCGATTCCCGTCCTCTTAAAAGACAAGGAGTGGCATCCTTAAAATTACTCTATTCTTGAATACGATAAAACTATGATTAATTTGAGCTTTATATATATATATATATATATATATATATATATATATATATATATATATATATATATATATATATATATATATATATATATATATATATATATATAGGTATAATAGGGGTCCCTAGACAACAGCAACACTTAACATGTAGGACGAGACATGACGCACTGTTAGGCGATATTACACTTTTTTCCCGACAGAGACAAAGCTGTTAACGGCTAGGTACTCATTTAACATCTGAGTACGGTGAGAGAATGTGAGTTAAGATACTTTTCCAAGGACTTAAATATGCGCCGCTGCTGAGAGTGTGATTCGAACACAGGACCTTCCGGTCCAAAGGCGTGTGTCATACCACTAGACCACATAGATGTTGTCTCAGAATAAAGGAGTTTAAAAAGGGTTATGCAATAACACAAGTTGCACGGTGAATAATAATAATGTTTATATAAACAACTACGAGTCACATGCCACTGACTAGCCAATAGAATTGGTATCGCGTGTCACATGATGCATGGGTGACCTTTTCTGAACACAATACGGAGTATATTAATATATTGTTATAGTATTTACGGAATCCTGTTCCACTTAACCCAGAATTCCTCCCTTTATAAACGTCTAGTCGTATATTAGGACGTCTTGTAAAAAAAAAAAAACATCCGCAGGCGGCAAAGAACTAGATTGTCGAGTAGAATATCATTGCATTAACATATTATGGAGCACTAGCGTTCAAGCCCCGATATTTAAAACTCTGTGAGCAAGAAACATAAGCCCCCGTTGTTTACTTTGGGGCGAGCGAGGCCCTATAGGGGTGTAAAAGTTAAAATTCAGAGTTCATATTTCATTATGATATTTTCGATTTTCCCCAACCAATCAGAATGCTGATATTAAAATGTATTGAAAGTGTTTTATTACATCTTAACTCACTTAACCCTAACACCAACTAGACCTCTATATCCGTGTTACTTTTACCGTATGCCTATTTATTACATTTTTCTGAGACAAATTATAGGCGTAGTATCAAAGCTAATATTCTTAATTTCTACATGTTAATGGTAGTTGAATAAAACTATATATGCACATGCTCATTTTAAAAACATTTTTTTCCAATTTTGAAAAGTAGCAAAAATCTCTAGGACTGAGTGAGTTAAGCTTGCAATATATCACCTTTATCACTC
Organism: Berghia stephanieae; assembly: GCF_034508935.2. Taxonomy (NCBI): domain Eukaryota; kingdom Metazoa; phylum Mollusca; class Gastropoda; order Nudibranchia; family Aeolidiidae; genus Berghia; species Berghia stephanieae. Next base: position 31,122,791 of record NC_088361.1, read on the forward strand.
AACTCAAACTGACCATCCTTACACAGAACTGTTATCATTCTCAAGCCCCCCCCCCCCCCCCCCTCCTTTCCTCCGCATTTTATTGCTTTCACCTGCAGTTCATGTTAAGTCTAAATCTAAATAAAAATTCGTGTGTATCACGTCATCAATGTTTGTGTTATTGACTTTTGTTATGGTTATCGATGGACGAAAATTGGGTTAACGAGTTTGTACTAGGATTCGAGGTTGGGTCGCATATTATTTGGCTCTCACGCGTCCTTACAGTATCCGGTGCACCAACGTCACGACGGAGAGGTGTTTCATTTTTTTCTTTTAATTGCTCGTTAAATTGTGTGTCTGGTATCTGGTGCGAAGTCGGGAGTCTTGGAGTGCACACTCCGGTCCTGACCAAAAATACCCCCAAAATCTTTAGCTTTTGTATAGCGCAATATCCACTAAACGTGCTCAAAGCGCTTTACAAGGGGCCCTGACCAACAGCAACACGTAACATGTAGAACGGGATATGGCGCCTGTTAGGCGATATTGCATTTTCCCCCGACAGAGACAACGCTGTTAACGGCCAGGTACTCATTTTACACCTGGGTACGGTTAGAGAATGTGAGTAAAGAGCCTTTTCCAAAGACTCAACTATACACCGAGCGAGCTAGGCTTGAACCCAGGACCTTCCGATCCGAAAGCGAATGTCTTACCACTAGACCACATAGCCGCACACGCGACCACGTGAAGATAATATGAAATTTAATCGAGTGCCTCACCAGTTCTGCCGCACTCTGGAAAACCACAAATTTCAACATTTGGCCAGAATACTCGAAAACTATCAGGCATAGACAGTCGTTTGGATAAAGTTCGAACAGTTTACCTTTCTGGGTAGCCAAAAAAGATTTATAAAAACAAAACAAAAATTAACATAGATCTACAAACAAGCAAAAAGACCAAAGGGGGGGGGGGGGGGGGGGGGGGGGGGGGGGGGGGGGGGGAATGACCTAGATAGGATTGTTCCATCAAACCTCTCTGTATCTATTTCAACAAAAAGTGAGCTGTCATATATAGTGCAATATCCACTAAACATCAAAGCGCTTTACAAAGGGTCTATGACCAACAGCTAGAACGAGACATGGTGCCTATTTAGACCAAATTAAGTCAATATGCATTTGGAATCGAGAGATTAAATAAGACGAGCATAACTGATCCATCCTGATCCCTTCTCCTATTTTGTTTCTCTTTCTCTCTTCTCCCCGCCCCCCCCCCCCCCCCCCACCCACACACCCCCCCCCCTTTTTTTTTTTTTTAAACTCTCTACCTCCATATACCTTGCTCCTTGCAGTCTCCTTTGTTAAACCAGCACTCAGGCATAATATAGCATTTGTTGCTAAAGATTTGCACTTACCCATCTAAGGATTTTCACAAAATCCATCTAAGGATTTGCACATACCCATCACACATGGTTAATCGAATAAAATCCATTATCTTTATTCGCAACAAATCAGGAAAAGACAACAAACATTAGGCATTTACACAATAATTGATGATGATGATGATGATGATAATGATGATGATGATGATGTTGATGATGATGATGATGATGATGATGATGATGATGATGATGATGATGAGGATAATGATGATGGTGGTGGTGGTGATTGTAATCGTGGTGGTGGAAATGATGGTGATGCTTCTTTTTCTTATTTTTTTTTTTTTTGTAACAGTTGTTATAATCCACCACAAACGAAAACAACGTTACCTCCATCTGCATCATTGATCGTAATCGCCTGCACAAAATTGTCTGATCCAATTTAATTACAGGAATAGATCTCTCTCTCTCTCTCTCTCTCTCTCTCTCTCTCTCTCTCTCTCTCTCTCTCTGCCTCTCCCTCTCCCTCTCCCTCTCTCTCTCTCTCTCTCTCTCTCTCTCTCTCTCTCTCTCTCTCTCTCCCTCCCCCCACGGTTGCGTGTGTTTTTTGTTATATATATTTCGAGGTTATTTCGCACGTCGGTCGTTGACATTCTTCAGACAAACAAACAAACAAACAAGACAGTGTGTTTTGAAAGGACTTGCAATGTACTCCATATTCCCCCCCCCCCCCCCCCCCCCCCCCCCCCGTCTGACGTATTTTCTGCCTACATCGTCCATCACCACCACCACTTCCTCCTCCTCCTCTTCCACATCCCCCTCCTCTTTTTCTTCTTCTTCTTTTTTTTTCTTCTTCATCATCATCATCATCATCATCTTCTTCTTCTTCTTCTTCTTCTTCTTCTTCTTCTTCTTCTTCTTCTTCTTCTTCTTCTTCTTCTTCTTCTTCTTCTTCTTCTTCTTCTTCTTCTCTTCTCTTCTCTTCTTCTTCTTCTTCTTTCTTCTTCTTCTTATTATTATTATTGTTATTATTATTATTATATATTATTATTATTATTATTATTATTATTATTATTATTATTATTATTATTATTATTATTATTATTATTATTATTATTATTATTATTATTATTATTATTATTCTCTTCCTACTACTCTTGTTCGTTAGACTCCGGTGAATGCAGAATTAAATATATATTTATTTTATATGAAGCTTTGTTCATTGATTAGTCATTCTCATTGTGCTTTACGGTGCTTTATTTATTCCCCAACATGTCTCAGGGAACAAAATTTCCATTTTACACAATACATATCACCCGTTGGGCGTCCCTTTTGAACTAGAACTTTTGAAGTATCCGACACTGCCTGCACCTAGGTGGTCATTCACACCCCAGTTGAGTGTAGTGTTTGTAAAGTGGCCTGTATTCCGATCATTGTCATCCACCCAGTCACTAATCACGCTTAGCATCATTTGAATCACAATGATACATGACACCGTGCGCAAAACCACCGATTGTTAATTAGAGTCGGGCTTCATTACTCGAACCCCTCTGTTCTCGGAAATATGTTCCGTTCATTTATAAACATTTTTTACAATAATACAAATAAATCGGGTAAGGTAATAATAATTATGCTTATTTGTTGTTCGACCGTTGAAACCTACGGATCACCAAGATCTGGGTTATCAGGACTGCGTATGCGTTGTTGTGTTCATAAATAGAGCTGTTAAAACAGTTGTATCTTGTAACCCGATATAACTTTCTAATCGTTTGGCTTAAAATATCGCTTGGGATGAAAGGCCAATGAACCC
>NC_088361.1:31130951-31138451 GCF_034508935.2 Berghia stephanieae
TAGATTCAAATACGAAGAATTATATTTCAATTAGTAATAAAAAAAATATTTAAAAATAAATCATAATAATAACATTATCATCCTTTTAAAATTCAAGTTGAAGTTATTATCATTCATTGTTCATTGTTGATGTTTCAGTTTTTAAGCTTTTTAAGTCACGACGGTGTAGTTTACAACTACATTGAAATCAAATTGTTCTTTGTGGTCATCCATCAGAGGTCACATTTCTCAGTAATCCGTTCGTTTTGAGAATGGTCATCCTGTTGGGTTGTTTCTTGGTCTTGTGACGTCGCTGTAATCCATTCATCTCCGGCATCTGGGTCGATTCTCCTCGTAGATATTTGTGGTTGTCTTGTGTATACGTTGAATCTCATTGTAGATGAAATTGTAAAAATTCAAGATTAACTGTGTGCGAGATCTTGAATTTAAATGAAGTTTGACTTATCCAGCAAGTCAAAAGAAAGTTGTGAACTCAGCCATGTGTTGACAAAGAGTTCGTGTGTAGTAGTCGACAGAGGTCGTGTGTTGTAATTGTCTGTGTTTGTTGATCGAGTTTTGATGAGGTGGCATGTGAGTCCACACCAGGTAGATGATGTAATCTGTAGAGTACCGGTGGGTGATGTGAGTCCAAACACCAGGTAGATGATGTAATAATAACGTAGTCTAGTAGTGTATGTAGTAGGGTCGAATAAGGTCAACAATATTTTCGTTATTTGAACGCAGGTTGTTGAATATCATACGATAATGAATCCAAGGAAATCGCTCATGTGGCGTTTTGCGACACTTTTTCCTGCATTGTCTTATATACATATATAGCCTTTATCTTTTACAATGATACTAAGACAGGCTTTATTATAATATTCAATGTTTATAAGTTGTAGATATGGGTGCTGCACACTTGTATATTGACATAAGTTTAAATTTGAATACGCTCACCACTGCATACGAAGGATGTAGTATTGTTCACAATTGGACATCATTTTTGTAAAAACAATCGTATCTTGAACGTTTATGTAATTATTGACATCGTACATCGTTGGGTATTGTTGTCGTAGAAGTAAATACAAGTAATCCAATTGTTCAATAAAGAATGTAAATATAAAATGGTTCATGGAAGAAATCTGTGTTGATACAGATATTATTTTATAAATTCTGTCAAGTTTGTATAAGTTGGAAGGTACGATGTAATTGAGGTTGCTGTGTAGTTTGTAGTCTGTAGATTGTGTTGATTCTGGACGTATCAATGACGTAGTGTTTTGTCGAGATGCTTACTCCATTTCAAGGTATTCGTGGATAGACCAAAGGGATTAGGACATTTTCCGACCTATGTTGTGGTTGTGTTTGAGTTGCCTCTGTCGTTGTCATCAGCGTTCCCGTTATGACTGATGGTTGCAAGTGTCCTCTTTCGTGATGACTGTATCATGTTTTAGTGCAAACACTACTTCTGCCTTTGATTAACTCGAATTATTCCCCTTAGAAAATCCCTAATTTAATGAAATATGATTTTGTTTATGTTATCGTAGCACTTCCTACCATTTCAACTGATTGCCGAATGATTACACACTTAAGATTTGACAATTGAACATAACTTCTTCTTCAACTCAGTTACACACTTTATGATATAAATGTTAAATTCAAACCACGCAGTAAATATTGATTACAATTACAACAGCAAATCGATAGGAGAAAAATATGATAATCAAAATATTCGCAGAAACGATATACACTCTGGTCAATAAAAATTCAATGTTTCGCGCCTTTGCCCTCGGCTTATAAAAATATTCATATAACTCATTGCGACGTTATCTCGCGCCTCTTAATATAGCATTGATAATTGTGTGCGCTTTAACCACGCGCATCGTATTTATAAAAATTCTCCGCCTTCTGCATCATTTCATAATGTTAAACCATGCGCTTTAATCAAAAGCAAAATAAAATATTCCCGAACGCCTCATTCCTGCGTCTCGTAATTTAAACCGTGTGCACTTTAATTACCGCGTCTTACATCACTGCGCTTATTTACCCGTCATTTACAGCATTTTACCGTATGGGTTACTTATAATTCGCTGATTCTTAACAAGTTAACCACTTGTGTCACAAATATTATCAGCTCACATGACATGATAATGCATTTTCAATATTTTGTTATTCTTCCGTAATAACATTTTAACTCCCATTACAAGACAATAGTCTTTCATAATAATTAATACTCCGTCATTTTATTTGTTCTCCGACTTTAAACCAAAAGTCCGTTATTCCGTTATTATGAGAATATGTCTCCTTTTAAAAATCACGACGAAACGCGTTTCAAAACAAAACTAAACAAAACAACGATTGACTCATATTCCGCATAAATCATTTCAACTTAATTTCCAGTGATAAAATCCAAATGTCTTATGTAATCTATTATAACGCCATGTCTCATTACACAACTAAATAAGCTCTGTTGTCGATTACTTGGCTGCGTTAACCACACATTTATTACCAAGAATACAAACAGATATAAAACTTTGCTCTTTGTCATGAACCCATGAATCTCAAAGAGTCAATATCAACCTACCAATTCATCCCTATTGACGGGAGAGAAATATAATCAATGATGTTGTAATATAACAATAAATACCATAAGACATTTTTCAATTATCAAAACTTACAATTTACGTGTTGTTATTGCCGTCATCTTCTTGAGTCATTTTGACAGAAAACAAAACGTAACAACATTAAAGAATGGACCAACTGTTTATGTAATTCCAACAGTAACAGACAAAAATTGAAATAAAAATCGACACATCTTTGTTACTGATATTAACAAAACATTGCCATTAACGGTACAAATTAATATTCGAAGATCTATTCCGAAACGCTTGATTGTAAGTAAACGCATTTTCATTTATTTTGAAAAATAAAACGCACTAAAATATTCATTTAAATTCTGCAATTTTTATTTTCATCTCTCCCTCTCTTCTTTTTAATTAAATAAAATACGTATAGCATCAATGCATTATTATTATTATTATTATTATTATTATTATTATTATTATTATTATTATATTATTATTATTATTATTATTATTATTATTATTATTATATTATTATTATTATTATTATTATTATATTATTATTTTGCCGTTCTATAATATATTGTTTTCACTTTTTGAATATAATATATTGCCCTATATATCTATATTTTTTTAAATTTTCCTTTTCTATCTGTGACTCTTAATTTAAATATTATTTAGTATATTTATTTATTTTTTTAAATATTGTCTTTTGTCAGAATTTTAGGAATCATCTATAATTTCAATATTTTTTTTTCATATATCAATACAAAATAATTCCACTGCTTCACCTTCAAAATTGATATTCATTTTCTTTCCCAAATAAAACTATTTTCCTATCTGTTCACAATTTTCACTTCAAAATTCGAGTCTCACAAAAACTTTAATAGATGTTAACACCGCAACAATATAAATTTCTTGTGTATCCATGGTTCGGAATAATAACATCTTTACATCATGGTATCACGGCTCCAAATAAAAATATATAAGAATCCTGAGTCACGACACCAAATTAGGTACATAATGTTGCGTAGTTGCACACATATGTAATGGCTTGTGATCGTATAGTGGTGTTTTTGATAGATGGTAGTATTATCCTTTGCGTTGTGTTGTAGATGTTAATAATGACGAAAGAGTTCAAGGGCCGGTGATGATAATTGAATGCACAACATCAAAACATTCAAATAAAAGTCCAGATTCCAAGTTTCATTTCTTACAGTTTATTTGTTTGTGATAAATTCAAAATCCAAATCATGATAAATTCCAAATCCAAATCAAATAGCATTGTCATAATTCAATCAGTTTCATAAATTCCAAATCCGTAAAATCAGTCCACATGTAAAGCCAGTTTGCCTAAGTAACCATTTTCAATATACGTGGAATTTCTAAGTCCGTAAAAGCAAATAAATGATGGTGAGCACAAAAGGTTTAAAGTGTGCAGCTCATGGTCAAGTTGAATGCAGAATTCCAAAGGTAGAATGAGAATCCCCTCGTTTTCCTCCAAACATCCTCTTTTATCCCTATCAAAATTTTACCCACAGTTCCATTGTTTCCACGCCCCCTTGCAGTTATTGACAGTTCCCTGTCAGTCTATAATCCAACCCCTAAGAGTAAGACCAAATCATAATCAAACCTGAAACGTCAATTCCTACATATTGATGTTAAACCCCGCCTTTTATGATATAACATTATTTTGATAAATGCCCCTTTCACCTGTTTCAACACCCCTAAACCAATTTAAGAATGATTGATTAAATAGTACTCAACATGATAACCTGTCCAGTAACTTTGACACAAACGGTCTCAAGTAACCTGGACATAAAACTGCGCACACGTGTCATGCGTCTCAAATAGCTTGGACATAAAACTGCCCACACGTGTCATGCACTGACCAAGCTTAACTGATATGCCTGCACTATGTACTCACTAAACCCATTTGCTGATATATATAATTGACAGTTTTGCACCAAATTTCTTAGATAACCTTTTGCATAGGCTTACTCTCTTACATATTTTTTGTGTGGGGATTTTGAGTGAGTTAGAGATTGAGTGAGAGAGAGAGAGAGAGAGAGAGAGAGAGAGAGAGAGAGAGAGAGAGAGAGAGAGAGAGAGAGAGAGGGGGGGGGGGGGGGGGGGGCATTTTACCTTGGCCAAGAGGTTAAACGTTAAAGAGGGAAAGACTATCTCTTCATTCGCTTCAGCTTATCTGATAAACAGTGGCCTTGGTCTTCTCCTCCCCCCCCCCCCCCACCCCCCCCCCCCCACCCCTATCTTCCTTTTTCCCTTCATTCACCACCACTTACTACCAATCTTTTCTACCTCATTCAACCAGTGGACTAGATACCACTCTGGCTACCTACGTACCTATGTCCATCCATTCATTCATAAAACCAGTGGTCACTTCCCACAGCCATCTGCACGACTACCGCACAATGCCCTCCGAAAAAACTTTTCTCATTTTCGCCAGAAAGCTGTATTAATCTTTCTATATCGATTGATGGACTTGACAGCAAAAAGACTTAAATCTGAGATTTCGATATGATCCTTTTTACAAGAAGCATCTGAATTAACAGATTGTAACTGTGTAAGGGCCATCTTGCGTTATCGACATGAACTAAACGTGTTTCTAGCCAAAAATGAGATGAACGTGTTTTTGGCCCTTTCCAGGCGGATCTGTGTATCCCACACCTGTTGGTCCATCCGATGCCAAGTTCGATCAGTGTTCGTTCTGACATTTTCACTGACCTCAAACCCCACACTCTTGCGCATGCGTATGATGGCTATTCGTCACGTCCAATCTAACGTCTGCCACCTTACATTTTACTGAATTTCGAATGTTGTTTTTTTATTATTATTTGAGGTTGTTAAAAACACAGCTCTGGCCATCCTCCGTCGCTTTCCATCAGAGCAGTTCTTTATATCACTCACACATTCATTCACTAACGCAATCACTCGCTCACTCACTCACTCACTCGGCAATCAATATCTATCTATCTATCTATCTATCTATCTATCTATCTATCTATCTATCTATCTATCTATCTATCTATCTATCTATCTATCTATCTATCTATCTATCTATCTATCTATCTACCCATCGATCCATCCATCGATCCATCCATCCATCCATCTATCTATCTATCTATCTATCTATCTATCTATCTATCTATCTATCTATCTATCTATCTATCTATCTATCTATCTATCTATCTATCTATATATCTATCTATCTATCTATCTATCTATCTATCTATCTATCTATCTATCTATCTATCTATCTATCTATCTATCTATCTACCCATTGATCCATCCATCGATCCATCCATCCATCTACCAATCTATCTATCTATCTATCTATCTATCTATCTATCTATCTATCTATCTATCTATCTATCTATCTATCTATCTATCTATCTATCTATCTATCTATCTATCTATCTATACTTTTATCAGAACAAATTAATGTCACCTACTTATTACGCTTTGCTTTATTTATTTAAATGTATTTATTCCCCAGCAGGCAATATCATGGATTCTAGGGTTCTAGCTCTCTCTGCCTACGTCTGCTTGTTTATCGGCCTGCTTGCCTGTCCATTATTTGTTTATATATCATTTACCCCCCTTTCCCATCCTCCTAGTGTGATATTCAACTTAAAATTAAAAAAAAAACAAAACAACATAAACCAAAGACAAAATTTAAAAAAAGAAAACCAAAAAAACCCCACAAAAAACAAACAAACAAACAAAAATCAACAAAAAAACCTAACAAAAAACAAACGAACAAACAAACAAACAGACCAAATAAAAAACCCAAACAGACAAACAAAAAGACTAAAAATAAACAAACAAAAAAAAAAAAAACCCAAAAAAACTTACTCTTAAATCTCAACCAACTCTAACTACAAGCCCTGTTTTAAAATTCTCATGAAAACATGATATATTCCCAACGGCCCCACCCGCCCACATCCACTCACGTACCTCTCCAACCCCCCCCCCCCCCCCCCCCCCCCCCCGCCCTCCTTACCCCTCAAAAACACCTACAATCGTTGCTCACGTGAGCCTGCAATCTTTGGTATCCGGCCCTCTCATCGAAATCTATTCTAGACCGTTGATGTTATAACGTTTGTGTATATATTATATTATCTCCTTACCTTTCTCTCTACGGTACCTGTTATCGGAATATTCGCGATAGCGAGAGTTTATAATAAAGTCTTCTTGACGTTACCTATTGGGAAGAAGAAGAAGAGAAAAAAAAAAAAATAAATAAATAAATAAAAAATCCCGACCAGTCAGTGATTCGTTGTTGTTAGTTGGATCTAACGTCCTCACTCGAGTCTTTATATCTACCACTGGTGTTATCATCAAGCCTCTCAGGAATAAACAGTTTTCGTGGTTTTAATCGGATTATATTGGTAAAATTTCAAGTGTAAAGATTATATGATATGCAACAGCTTTAAATTAAAGCAAGGAGCAAATATTAAAGCTTTCATTTTTTTTTTTATAGTGCCGAAATAGCATACACATTTTTTTTAAGTAATCCAAAAGTAAAAGAAATGAAAATGGATACATGAATAAATAAATAAATAAATAAATAAATAAATAAATAAATAAATAAATAAATAAATAATTCAATAAACGAATAGATGAAGGAATAAATGATTAAGTAAATTATAAGTAAATTTTAAAAAGTGAAAATAATAAATAAATGGATAAATAAATAAATGAATTAGTCAATCAACACTTGAAATACTCATTGTAAATTTCTTTGCTTCAGCTTAAGATCGTATTTCGTATAAATATGTTCTTAATTCGTTTTGCTGAATTGAGTTTCTGTTATGAAACGTTTTGTTTGTTGCTTATCCATCCCTTGTTTTAATTTGAAACTTTTAAATTTGACGCTGCAGTGGTGTTATTGTTGTTGTTTTGTCAGCCAAGGTTTCGT
>NC_088361.1:31143451-31175951 GCF_034508935.2 Berghia stephanieae
GAATGAGGGTCATTTAATCGATCGATATTTGGAGGACGATTCTTCTGGCCAACGGGTTTTAAATATTATGTTTGTTTTTTTCTTCTTCCAGAGTACGGCATATGTTATAATTAAACCTGCGTAATTTTATCCCGTATCCCTTTTCCTAACGTGAAATATTTACAAGTCACAAGACACGGGCCATCTGTATTTTTGTTTATTTTCACCCGCGTCTCGTTCTATTTTTATTTTTAATAATTTTTTTCTTTTTTTTTTTTTTACCTTGTGATTCCTGCTTTTCTTTATTTGCCTGAAGTGAATTTTGTAAAGCATAGCATGTCATCAGCTTATTTGTTAATATACGATTCTTACACTCTTACTCTTTTGGAATACCGGACGTGTTCCCAACCACTGCACGAGCTTGCGAGTGCGCGTTGGGAACAAAGTTCGAATTCCAAAACGCAAGAGTATTTTAAAAAAATTATTCTACCCTTCAATCTTTTCCTATTTCGTCATCTTTGAATAAAAGATATCTTTGAAAACATTCAAATGATATACTTCTTTTTAAAGAATCTGATTTTGAGTGAAATTTACACTTGAAGGACTCAACTAGACGCTGCTTAGAGCGGATGCCGTGAAATGCAGTATCAAAATTTGCTGTGGTTGCGTAAATGCGTAAGCGCCGGAGCCTACTTTGATAATACGCGGGGTAAAACGCTCTAGATAGACTTTTTAAAAATTGTAATGCGGGGCTGAAGGAATACGCTTCAACAGTCATGGCGTCATTTCCCTCGTAATGACGCATGGTAACTTCGTAACTGGCTCTAAACTATCGGAACAATGGCGGACCCCCTTATGAAATATTTCTCCGACGAGCATAAAAGCGTATCCAGAGGAAAAAACAAAACAACATTATAAATCTGATCATGTTTTGACTTTTTACACATTCTGATCACAAGACATGTGAAAAGTTCTAGTCAGCTTGAAGAATAAAAAGTACCGATTTTCTTTGTTTAGAACCACGGTGGCCGCCGTTGTTGGGCGACGTGACATCAGACTATTGAATCCAATTGGAGAAGGAGACAATGATTATCCCCTATGTTTAGTGATAATGTTGATTTGAATACATTATAGGTAATATTCTTTCCTCTCCACAGAGGGCAGCCTGAGCGGAGTCCGTGAGTTGAGTGAGGGACTGTTTGAATTGCGGGATGCGCATCGACAACAGCAACAACGGAAGGTAAGGCAGTTGTTGCAATACTACCGGTGGTAGTAGTGGTGGTATGTAGGTGCTGCTGCTGCTTATGATGATGATGATGATGATGATGATGATGATGATGATGATGATGATGATGATTGATGATGACGATGACGACGACGACGATGATGATGAGAGAAGAAGAAGAAGAAGAAGAAGAAGAAGAAGAAGAAGAAGAAGAAGAAGAAGAAGAAGAAGAAGAAGAAGAAGAAGAAGAAGAAAGAAGAAGAAGAAGAAGAAGAAGAAGGAGGAGGAGGAGGAGGAGGAGGAGGAGGAGGAGGAGGAGGAGGAGGAGGAGGAGGAGGAGAAGAAGAAGAAGAACAAGAAGAAGAAGAAGAAGAAGAAGAAGAAGAAGAAGAAGAAGAAGAAGAAGAAGGACGACGACGACGACGACGACGAGGATGACGAGGAGGAGGACGACGACGACGACAGCGACGACGTCTTTGTCTGAAAAACATTTTTTTCTTTCAAACTTTATTTTTGGCCTGTTTTGTTTTAGTTTGCGTTTAGGAAGTATAACATAATACACCCATTATTGTTCAATCCTTTCCTTTTACGATCCACGGCTTCAGACACGTTCGTATTTAGTTTAACTCGATGAGATCAGGGTTACAATGTTTGTAAACACTGACAAACCGGAAGCTATATGTAAACAAAATATGCAAGGGAGATAAGAACGAATAACATTTGCCTTTTAGTTTGATAGAGACAAAACGGATTTGCCAATTTATCATTGTGTAATTATAGATAAGTGTTATCAAGCTTGAAGTAGGGGAGTGGACCGGGAATAGATTGAATATTCTGAGAATGATATTAAAATGATTTTATTGTGTCGGTGACTCAGTGATATGATGTCTCGTCATTCAACAAAGTCAAGCGATGTTTAGCGCTTTGGGTGACTAGATTGGTGACAATTTCTGCAAAACTATGGTCCCAGCGTTGTGTCCTTGGTTAAGGACTTTTGCTCACATTATTCTACTCGACTCGGTTAATATTATTAGGATGCTCGGTTCTGATTGGTCTGCTAATGGATTTGATAAAGCATTGTCCATAGAGAGCATGCGTGGCGAGCTTGTGACAATAATCAATGTAAACTATTTACAACGCGATTTGAGAATTGAAGTCATATATAACATTGTTTGAATTTAACTTTTAGTTCTGAATGTGGCAATAACAGAAAATCTGAATTAATCAGTGAGGTAAAAATGGTGGTGCTGAAATGCGTATAGAAAAATATGGTCATGCAAATATTCGGGTTTTTAAGATTTGCAATTTGAAGGGGTGGGGGTCACCTTTATACTGAAATGTTTAAGTCCTTTCTCCCCAATGTAAAATCAATTCATTTTAAAGTGATTGGTATCTACTATTTACTTATCTGGTAACCCACATTGTTATAGGTCCGTTGTTGCAAAAATTCATCCGTTACAACAAACAAACCCATTATCGCGCTCAGTCATAAGACCTGCATGGATGGTATAGAAGGACTGAAAATTACGTCACTCAGCCAGTGTATGTTATTGTTTTTAGATAGCCTTTGTGGTGATTACTTCTCACTAAATTATATCAATCAAATAATATACGTTCAAGGATACCTAAACGCAAAGATCAATAAAGGACTAGTAGGTTTTCCCATATTATTTCTTTTTCAAAACTCAGAGGTTCACTTTCTTTCACTTGAAATAAAAGGTCCAAGCTAAGATTCTTCCTGCACTTATTAAAAAACAATATTTCTGGTAAACGCTTTTTATCTTGAAATGAATTATGTAAAATGAAATTTTAAAAAGGGTGCATATTCTAAAATGTAACATCGGTTATTTTTACCAAAAACATTTTTAAAATGAGGAATAGCATATCCTTTGAACGTTGATTTTAGGTCTTCGTCATCAATACAAACCTTTGATTATTCAAAACCATTGTCGACGGCTGATAAGCAGTAATTTGTCTTCCCATTCAAATTTATTTGTACGAAAAGAGAGTCGTATTCTGACAATACACATTATTTTCATTTTGGCTTGAAACCTAATTCAAATAGTCTCTGATTAAGATGACTCCCCCACTCCCTCCCCAACTTGTCTAAAAGTATTGAACATGAGACTTCTTGGAAAGAAGTGGCAATTTTAATCTAAGATTTTAGACTTTTTGACAAGTTGAGGTCATACTAATCTATCGACTTTTAAAGTTAATTTTTTTTTTTTTTTTTTGACAGAAATGAAAAACAAAAATCGTTTAGTCAAGTGTACAGAAGAACTGTATTATCATTCTAAGGAATAGCAATACCAAGAATAGGTGTATGTTATGACGATTAAATATCCTGTTTTGATTTTACATTAAGAACTGGTTAGCTCAGTTGGTTCAGTATCAGAAAGAATACAATAGACCTGATTCATCCCTGTGTTACTTGAGAATTTCTTCCTGGTTATATGGTCCACTCAGCACTACCACTGACGGACCAAAGACGTATTTATTTTAATTTCGGCCACACAATATTTAATACAAACATCAGTCGAATTAAATTACCCCCACCCTTCCCCAAAAAAAAAAAACATTTAAAAAGTCAGTGTGATATCATGACTTAAACAAGTTTATTTTAATTTTACAAAATCGTCATTCAGATCCAAATTGCTTACGGAAAAGGAGGATATCCCGATTTATGTAATAACAAAAATCGTTTGTTACTCTTTGGATAACTCATTATTTAATTCCAAAATACGTTTTTTCCAGACCTCATAGACTCGGATACTCAATAACCGTTGGATGGACAGAGGGATCATTTAAAAAGTTAAAAAAAAAAAAAGAATAAAAAAGCCTCGACTGCACACATGATCGATACCGGTCTTAGCTTGTGTGTTGAATATGCCTGAGCTATCGGACTCCGAATTCAGGATCTATGTCTCATTAATCAATAGCTGTTATACTCGTGAGTTTTATCAAACTACTTTTTTTAATTTACTGTTATTTGTATTTTCCTCTCTCATTACAGAATGTGAGACGACGCCATTTTGCCCGTTTCAGTTCCTCGTGTCCCTCCCTACAAGACCCACCAGCTATTCTATCTCCCGTTGAAGAAAACGGTGAGGAACTTTTTCCAGTTGCATTGATACTGCTTTTTTTTTCGTTTGCTGTTGTTTTTATTGTTGTTTTTATTGTTGTCGATTTTGTTGTTTTCGTGATTGTTGATGTTTTTGTTGTTGTCATTGTTGTTGTTATTGTTGTTGTTGTTGTTGTTGCGCAGGGGGCAGCGTGACATTGCAGTTCTCTTCGTACCTGGAAGATACTGAGTTCGATCTCCGCCGGCCATGGTGTGTCGCTGAGCTAGTCCCATCACTTTATATTATCTCTCTTTGCGGTGCTGCACTGTCGCTCACGCCTTGATTATTCTATTCCCCCAACGGAATAGACTCAAAAGAATAAAGTGGTTAATTTGTTAATTAATATCATTATTATAGCCTCTTTTATTTTGTTTAAATTTAAATTTTTTTTTTTTCAAACTGTTCTCGAATGTTGAAAGCTCTTGCAGGCATTGAATTCTGTCTTTTAATTGGAGTAACGCTTTGAACACACAACTCTTTGTGTTAGAATTGATTGAACTTGAACTGGTGTGGGAGAGTGCATGTTGATTTTTGCCGTCTGGCTGACTGTGGTTGGGTTGGTGTGTGTTCATACTCTGTGGCGTGTTTGGAAGAACCCAATTGACCACAGTGAGGTGTTGGTTGATTGGGTTGATGCAGGTTCAAATTTTATTGTTCCGTTCTCTGACAAAAAAAAACAAAACAAAACAAAAAAAAAAAAAAACCCCAAAAAAACAAAACAAAAGGAAAAGAAAAAAAACCCCAAAATTATTTTTTTAAATTAAAAAATAAATTTAAAAAATAATTTTTTACAATAATTGTCCAAATTTGTTTTAAAATGACACGTATTGTTATTTAAAGAAGATAAACAAACTTCAAATATCGATGAAAATTATCCCCAACTTGTCACAAATGTTTTACCCAAGACTTTTAGAAAGATTATGTAACTTTTTTTCCTTCTAAAATCTTGGGTTTAATTCTTTAGTCATCTTAATCCATTGAAATTTCAAGTCAAGATAAATTTGGCCAAAAAGAAAAAACTATGTCGTTTTGCTAGAGCCACAGCTATGTTGCCTCCATTAACTGTCTGATGTTTTGTGGTGGAGGACGAAGGAGGGAGTGCTCGGTGGTATTGTTAATTGTTGTAGCACCTTTGGTCTCTCTCTCTCTCTCTCTCTCTCTCTCTCTCTCTCTCTCTCTCTCTCTCTCTCTCTCTATTTTTTTTTCTTCTTTCTTTCTTTCTCTCTACCTCTCCTTCCGCTCTGTTTATTTGTACGTACGTACGAGCTTGCGGTCATTGTATGAAATTGGGTGGCATTTAACAAGGATGATAAAAAATAGTGCTTAAAATATGGGGGAAAAATAAAAAGAGAAGGGGGAAGGGGGAAATGAGAGAGAGAGAGAGAGAGAGAGAGAGAGAGAGAGAGAGAGAGAGAGAGAGAGAGAGAGAGAGAGAGAGAGAGAGAGAGAGAACGTTTGCGATATTGATGAGATGAAAAAAGAGCCCTTTTGTTTTTATTCAACGACACGGGACACTCGATTTCGGAGGAAATATTCAGCCAGTGGAATAACTATCATTTTTGTTACGTTTTCGAGAGTAGAAGAAACTTGTCTGTGTCTATTATGTACTTTTTGTGGATTTCTTGACAAGCTTGGAACTATTTTCTCACCGAATCAGTATCTCTTGCTCTATCAACTCGACTAATTGTGCTGCATACCGACGAAACATCCTGATATAATAATAATAATAATGATATAATAATAATAATAATAATAATAATAATAATAATAATAATAATAATAATAATAATAATAATAATAATAATAATAATAATAATAATAGTAATAATAATAATAATAATAATAATAATAATAATAATAATAATAATAATAATAATAATAATATAATAATGATAATAATAATAATAATAATAATAATAATAATAATAATAATAATAATAATAATAATAATAATAATAATAATAATATTATTATTATTATTATTATTATTATTAATATTATTATTATTATTATTATTATTATTATTATTATTATTATTATTATTATTATTATTATTATTATTATTATTATTATTATTATTATTATTATTATTATTATTGTTATTATTATTATTATTATTATTATTATTATTATTATTATTATTATTATTATTATTATTATTATTATTATTATTATATTATTATTATTATTATTAATATTAGTAGTAGTAGTAGTAGTAGTAGTAGTAGTAGTAGTAGTAGTAGTAGTAGTAGTAGTAGTAGTAGTAGTAGTAGTTATTTATTTATTAATTAATTTATTTATTATTTACTTATATTTTTTGGAAATGGAGGGGGGGGGGGGGTAGGCAAACATTTACTTCACTTTAGAGATTACGGCGATCCGTCCTTAGATATCGAACATGTCTTTAACAGGAGACGTCAAAGAAGTTCCAGAGGTTTTTAGAAATATAAGTTAAGCGTCATTACAGCCTATTGATATGATACGAGGAGCAACATTAAGCGAGACCTTCAAGATGAAGCATTCAATCTGAACTCTACTAAGTTTATTTATTTATTTTTTTTTTTTTTTTTATCTGAAACATCAAAAGCAATGGTCTGTGATTTAGTCAGACCATGGTGCCAGGTCTGATCATCGAACGCTATTATGGGCTGGATTTAACATCTTTTGTAATGGACAATATTTTGCGTTGGTTTTGAGAGTATTTCAATTACAACAATGGGCCTCTAATTATTTGGGTTATCAGACTTGCAAATAGTACACGTTGAGTCAGGCGGATTATTTAAAGAGTTACAGGAAGTTAAAGTAAACAGGCCAAGTTTTAAACGATGTGTTTTGTCAGTGTACGTCAATTTTGACCTGGCAGGTTCGCTTGTTATCTTGATGTCTGTGGTGAAAACAGACCAGTTATAAAGAGTGTAACGAAAATATTAAGTCATCAAATATTATGTCGATTTCGCTCACGTTGTTTGATTTGAACTATTTGAAATTGTGCCCCCCCCCCCCCCCTCCCTCCGCCCGTGAATAAAATATTACAGATCTCACATTTATAAAAAGTTAATAGATATTTATAGGGAGTCAAAATTGACCATATTCGATTTTTTTTTTAATCATTAAAAAAAATGTATTTGGTGGCAGAAAATTGAAGTATTTCTTTTTTTCAAAAATTCAGAAATGGATATGTGACCGAAAAGAACTAGGCGTATACAGCATCAATTCTAAAGTTACAATATATATATATATATATATATATATATATATATATATATATATATATATATATATATGATATATAGAAATAGGAGTGTGAATCGAGCGTTTTGGATTGATACAGATACTAGATAGATTTTATCGTGACGTTCGGATTTTTTTTCCGGAAAGTCATAGAGGTGTCAGTAATTATGATAAGTGGTCACATTAGTAATACAATTGTGTTTTATTTTTTTCTAAAAAATTAAATCCACGCTCTGGATGGACCAATTCAGTTTGCAATCAAGACAGAGTTACATTTAATCTTATCAGTCAGGGCGTTTTCATTTATTATGATATGACAAGTGACAGCATTATCGTTTTCTCCAAGTGTTAAATACCGGAATATGATAAGATGTGGATCTCATTTGACAAGATTATCATCTATACTAGATGTAAGTAGTATCAAGTAGTAATTTGAAAAGATCAAAGTGATAAATAAGGGAACAGACACTGGTGTAAGATAGATCAATGAAAAATGTAGGTATATGAAACGGTGTTATTCATTTTATTTGGATATGGGGGCTGGCTCCTCCTGGACATAGATTCCTCCCCACCCCATTTGGACTGTGGTTGTAGATGTATAGGATACTTCGATTGGGAGTGACGTTTTTAGTTTAATGCGCCAGGTTTTTTCCTGGTTGGTTCTGTCTTTTCAAATCACAAAATAGTGATATAGACAACAATAGCCTTTTTATTTAGAAGTGACGTTTCTAGTATAATGTGCCAGGTTTTTTTTCTTGATTGGATTGATTCAGTCAGGTCAAACCGCAAAATATTGATATAGCTAGTTGATGCCAGACTGCATAATTTTAAGGATTGTGAAGTGTTATTTAGGTTAATCCTTGTGAGGGTAAATTGTTAATTTGTAAAGTTAACTTTAGCGACTACAGTTTTTATCTCCCAAAAAAACTTTTTAGATTTTTCAATAGGCAAGTCTAGGTTCCAATTTTGTGTCTGTAGATTGAATGATCCGCTCCGAAATCTCCCTGAGCTCTCTACTATTCGGCATTTTTGTAGAATCATTTGGCAAACCAACCGCTCATTCCGTAATTCCGCATTCACAACTGAAAATTCCGCATTCAAGTCACAGGGGTGTCTAGTATGTCACGAATATAGATTTAGAAAAGCTCTCGTGGCAAAGGCTAAAGCATGATGGCATCACAGTAGCTTAGCCTACTGTTATATTATGTTGTTGGATTATAGTTCAAGGGTGAGACTACCTTTCTTTCTACTCACAAAAAACCTGGACAAATTGATTCCTTATGTTGATGTCAAACTCCTAATTGTCACCTTTTGGATTTCTCAAAGCAGTGGTTCGGTGTATGGAGCTCTGACATTTCAGGTTTTCTTTTTTCTGGAGAAAATTTTTTATCTCCTCTTTGTCATTCACTTCATCAAGTTTCCAGCGGCAATATTTATCTTTAAAGCTATATAAGCGTTACGTTAAATCCATTAATTATCTTTTGATTGTGCAGTCATCTACCCTTTCTCAAGCCCATAATCCCATTTGCAAAGAGTTAGAAATGTCCCTTTTACCAAACTTACTTTTTTTTTCTTTCTTCACAGACCACCACAAGTCTATGCATGACCTCCTTGAGGAGGTCGTCCCGTCAGCCGATACCTCCAACACAGACCAGGGAGATCAATATTCCCCTACCTCCTCCAGGTAGGTCATTGTTACCATACTGTATCCAAGCCCCTATTTCACACAATCTAATCGTTTTCAAAACTGTTTTAGAATTTCTCTGGTTCATGAAAATAATGCATTCATGTAATCTATTATATAGATTATTGTGGCAGGAAATGGGTGTAAAATATGTATTCCTTGAAAGGAAATAGTATCATGCAAAAAAAAAAAAAAAAAAAGAAAGAATATGGGTTAGTTCCATAGTTAATATAACTATTGTCTGATGCGGCTATGTGGTCTTTTGGTATGACACTCACCTTCGGTTCGGGGGGTCCAGGGTTTGAGTCACACTCTGGGCGGCACATTGTTGAGTCTTAGGAAAAGGCTCTTTACTCATATTTTGTCACCATACTCAGGTGTAAAACGAGTACCTGACCATTGACAGGTTTGTCTTTGTTCCAAATAATTGTAATATCGCCTATCAGGCGCCATGTCTTGTCCAACATTTGCTGTTGGCTAGGGCCCCTTGTAAAGCGTTTTGAGCATATTAAGTGGATATTGCGCTATATAAATGCTCAAGTTTTTGTTGTTGTTATTTTTAAAGGACATATGTTGTCAACTTAAATAAAGAATTTGATTTATTAAGAAAAGATAAATTATAGTTGGATGGCAAAGTTGGCTTCAGTGCTGTAACCTCGGTAAAAATCTCCCCCCCCCCCCTTTTTTTTTTTTTTTTGGTTTCTTTTTTCTTTTCTCACATTACCTTTCAGAAAAGAGTAATAACCTCATTAGATTATTGAACCAATATTGTTCAAATGACAGCACAAAAAGATGTCTAACTGGTGATGTGTACTTTATGTAATGGAAATGTTGCTACTTGAAGCTCAAAGAAATATATAACAATTGTTAAAAATTGAACGAAGACAGATGATATGGACGTTTCGGGTTTCCCCTTTGAAATATTCAATCCATTGTTTCCTATCTCCCACCAGCTCCCATTTAGCAGCCCACCACCCTCCCGGCATCACATCAGACAACAGTGTAGACCAAGCCATTCGTATCTGTATCAACGGGGTCACAGTCGACAGTTCCAAGGACTTTCCGGGTGTGAACTCCAAACCATCTGGTGATGGCAGTGGCAAGGTATGATGGATGACATTTGACATGATTTTAGCTGCTTGTCCACTCTTTTCTTTTTTAAAAATTAGTTAATAGATTTTCAGGAGAAGAGAGAGAGAGACAGAGAGAGAGAGAGAAAGAGAGAGAGAGAGAGAGAGAGAGCGAGCGAGCGAGCGAGAGAGAGAGAGAGAGAGAGAGAGAGAGAGAGAGAGAGAGAGAGCGAGAGAGAGAGAGAGAGAGAGAGAGAGAGAGAGAGAGAGAGAGAGAGAGAGAGAGAGAGAGAGAGAGAGAGAGAGAGAGGATGGGGGGTGGGGCTGTTATGATTTGGTTAAATTTCATCAAAAGAGGGTTTTATTAACCAAAAGAAAGAAAAAAAAATACAGTGCAGTATATTCGGACAAAATATTTAAGATGAAAAATCTATGAAAAGGGGAGGAGTGCATGGAATGTGTACAAAGAAAATATGAACATTTATAACTTTTAGATATTAAGATTTGTACAAGGAATCCGGGAAAACGAGGAATAAGAGGATAAGGAATGCACACTGCCCTGTATAAACTATGTAATAATAATAATAATAATAATAATAATAATAATAATAATAATAATAATAAATGGCATTTATATAGCGCTTTATCCCGTTGTCACAGGTTCTAAACGCTTTACAGTGATATAAAACAAAACATTATGTCACAGTAAGACAAGTTTGATGGAAAAGTGATACGAATTCAAGTTAACAACAACAAAATATGATAATAGTATTGCAACATGATGACGTAAAAAGATAAAACTTTAAGCGAGATTTGAAAGTTGTCAACGAATCCGAGCATCTAACGTGTGATGGGAGAGAGTTCCAAAAATGGGACTATGTTTTTACTCTTTTGGATATGGATCTTTGTTTAAGCAAAATACTTTCTGCTTGATCTAATTGATCCAATATTGTCATCCAATAAAGTCATACACACAGGGCGCAAACCATCGTTTCTTGAGACGGAAGGATGCCTACTAATAGATCCAGCTTCTTAGAGGCTGGACAGAGATTTATTTTTCTTTCAAAAGCAAAGATAAAACAAAGGAAACTTTGACTGAAACAGGAACTCCCTATATTTTGTTTGTATTGCACTCTGTGCAAGTTAAACTAGTGCGACCCCCAGGAGTAATTATAAACATTTTATCTTGATTGACATGATCAGCTTAATCATTTAATGGTCTACTATTTATCTGGTTAATTTATAAAGCTGGTCGTTTTCACTAAGCGAGCAGTAACAATGATGCGACACAGGTTTTAAAATTACTTTTTTATATTGAGATTCATTAAAGAAGCATGACTTGTAATGATATTACAATATATCACTGCTCTGCCTGTGAAAATGACAAGGTTGGAGCAAAAATGAAACTAGCCTGTACATAATTGAATTTCAACATTTGCCAAAAATGAATTCTTAACATGGCATTTGATTTCCACAATTTCGCTCATCAGTGCTATTTTCATTGGTCCTAACATGTAAGTGTAGCAAGCACCATTAAAAACTTTTTGAGAAAAAAACAAACAAACAAAACTTACAAACTCTGCACTTTGCTTATTTGACTGAAAACAGAGAAAGGATAGTCATTCAAAACACACTCTCCGACAAATTATTGATAAATTTAATCTTATCTAATATACAGCTCTTGCACACAACCCCCCCCCCCCCCCCCCCCCCCCCCCCCTGAAATGCATGTTGTTTCCACTGATAACACTGTGCATAGACTAAATTGTTTGACATCAT
This sequence comes from Berghia stephanieae, assembly GCF_034508935.2. Classification (NCBI taxonomy): domain Eukaryota; kingdom Metazoa; phylum Mollusca; class Gastropoda; order Nudibranchia; family Aeolidiidae; genus Berghia; species Berghia stephanieae. The sequence continues at coordinate 31,155,542 of NC_088361.1, forward strand.
AAAGATGTCAAACAGTTTAGTCCATGTACAGTGTTAGCAGTGGAAAATAATTGTAAATCAAAAAGGAGGTACATACACTGGATTTTCTATTATGGCAATGATAATAAGTTTAACCAGTTAACTGCTGTACTCCCAGGACACGTATTTTAAAATTTTGGCCAGAAAACTCGTCCTTTAAATATCGATTGATTTAAACGACCCTCATCTTGACAAAAAATCTCAAACTAGGGAGCGGGTGGTTGGATGGGAGCATCACCCTTGAATCGTATACCTATGATGTTCGCATGGGTGTACGATCCGATAGTGATGTCGTTTCTTCTTCTCTTTACTAGCCTATCCTGCTTCTTTGGTTTGTGATTGTATTTTTGACAGGGGATATTTTTTTTCTGTAAATCTTTTGCCTGTTTGTTCTTGGTTATTTATAATTTAGCTTATGATATCTTTAGGTTATGATTTTGATTTACATTTGTACTATTTTTGTTAGTGTTAGATTGCTTGTTTTTTTTGTTTCAGCGGTCTCTCATATAACCTCAATTGTGTTGGAAGAGACCTAAAGCAACAAACAAACAAACAAATCAAACTAGGGACTTTTCAGGCTTTTCAGAGTACAGTAGTTAACTGATTAATAGTACAGTAAAATGGTTACCGCTGTGCTTGACTAAACAGTCTATATATTGTGACCTTGTTGTTTTTGTCTTTTGGCTTTCTTTTTATTGGGATACTTTTATATATTATCAGTACCACAAAACAAGGAAGACGATGAGATAGTCTGAACATAGTCTGAATTAACTGTAAAGTTTTTCAAGCATAATTAATAACCAAAGAAAAACAAAGGTCAATACTTCTTACACGTAGCTTTGACAGGAGGTTAAAGCAGTGAAACTGTAAAACAAAACAAAGACATTTTGGTATTAGCAACATGAGAATAACATTAATATTCTTGCTTTTTTTTTTTTTTTTTAACATATTAAAACAGTTACCTCCCTTTGATATTTCACCATGCAGGTGGATTTACTTCTCAAACCCAGACGAGGATCCTGGAATGTCAACAGTTCGGGAGGTGTGACAGAGTCAGCCTTTCCCGTGGACAGAAGTGACCAGACAACTCGAGTACGCATGCTGGCTATGACAGGCAAAAGGTCATTACTTATTTGAGTTGCAACTCAATCATGTCTTTTTTTCCCACTAGTCTTGAACAAAAATTAGTTTAACATCTTAAAAAAAAAGGAACAGAATATGGAACGTTTTTGGTTTGGCTGAAGACCCTCCTTTAGCCAAAAACAAAAACGGTTAAAATGACAAATTTACTTCCTGTAAAATCTGAGCAGATAGGGGAATATATCTCTTTATGTCTGTGGACATATTCTTCTGTTTCCTCACATTCATTTCATTTTTATTTTCTGTCTCTCCCTCCATTCTTCCATCTTGTTTGTTTGTTTTTCGCTTTCAATCCTTCATTATTAATTCCATTCAAGGTTGTCACTCAACAATAGTTTTAATTCATTCATGCATTAAAAAGACTTTCCAATTAGCGCCCAAAAATCCTGTAGTTTTGTTGGCAGAGCACCTGGTTCACATTCAAACAGAACAAGTTTGACCTCAATATCACTTGAGACCCCCCCCCCCCCCCCCCCCCTCCCTTCCCCCTTAAAAAAAAAATTCCTTGTCATCTTTGTCCTTGAAGCATTGATTAGAATAACAAAAACTAATATGTAAATCGACTCTAGTTCTAATGGCAATTGTTAAAGTTCATTTCTCACCTGGGACTAGGACTAGGACATCCACACCATCCCACCATCCACCCATCTCCCCATCCATCTCTCGCATCCATCAATTCATCCATCCCTTTATCAATCCAACATACATTCTTTCTTAGCCTTTTGATATAATCTTTACTCAAATTGACCCAATTTTATTGAACAATCAAAAAGTTTCTTTCATTCATTTCTTCACAGCTTGAGTTTGACCAGTCTTGACGCAGAAGAGGACGGAGACGAAGAAGAAGAGTCGTCGTACATGGGATTTGGGAAAAGAGGCAACCAGCTTCAGGATAAACAGGCTTGGTCTATGGAAGAACCACGCCAGAAAGGAAAGTCCCTATTCACCACGCCCAGTCTGCCTTCTGATCTCTTGGGACCAGAAATGGAAGCAGGACAATTGTCCCCTGCTGATTCTGACAGATCCAGTCCTACAGGTTTGTCATTATTATGACTGCTAATAGTTGAGCAAATTGCGCTATTGTATTGGAGTCCCTCACAATTTCAGCTTTCGTCCTCATTGATTTCCAAGATTTCCTGGGGAATGATGAGTCTCACAGTTCTTTAATATCTAGTTGTGAATTTAATTTTAGTTTTTCATCTTTGATTTCAAACAAATTATTTTTAAAAACTGCATAGATTAAGCTGCAAGGCCTTTTATTTTTGGTATATTTCATAAATTGTCATGCATTTTAGGATTTTATAAATATACCTCTTGTTTGAGGAGTATGCACAATGGTTTCTAATTAAACTTAGTTTGCTCTTTACTTGCTACGATGACAAGGGAGCCACTGGTATGACCTAAGTTTTCGAAGTGCTTTTTAAATTCTACAAAAGGCGTCTTTAAAAGTCTCAATATTGCTCATAGGCTTATTTCCTGCAGGTTGGTTGTACGATAAACAGAACATGGTTGGGAAAAATGGCTAAAAATGACATTCTACTCAAGCACTGAGCTTATTAAACAGAAATGGTTGTTAAGTTCACTGTATTTTCTACACCCACCATCCAAGTTTCTACCAAATTCATTGTAGATCCATGCTGTTGATAAATGGAACAACCAGAAATGTCCTCAACTTGTCTGCCGTACACTTTTTTTCATTTTGGCCAGAAAAAACGTTTACTTCAGCTATAGGTCAATTAATAAAACTCCCCACCGCCCACTTTTAAAAAAATCTCACACCTGAGACTTGTATTGCAATTTTGAATTTTTAAAAATCACATTGAGCTCTCAATCAATTTGTTTATTGTTTTTTTTTTTTTGTTTTTTTTTTTGTTGTTTTTTTATATAAGAGGAAAATTGTACTGAAAGTTTAGAGGAAAATTATTTTATTATAAGTAAGTGTAATCAATCTAAAGTATTGTTGATTCAGCAATGTTGCTGTTGGCCGCTTGTTATGAAAGAAATAGCATCGATTTCATTCAAAGCAAATAGGATAGATCTATTTTTAGAACATTCCAGGGTGGTTTCTTCACAATATTTAAGGATACGATTTCTTCACGGCCAAGTTAAACACATTCTTTACTATTTTTAACTGCTTTTGAGGTTGTCCGATTTTTAAACATGTTTATTGTGTTAAGACTCTGTTCATATTTGTTTTGGTTTGGAGTGGATTAAAAATATTCCTACCTGAGCAGCACTTAATCATCAAAACAATTTTGGTTCAAGGATGAGGTTTTTTGGTGGCTGCTTTTATTTTTATTTTTAATCGTGTGACTAAGTGAAAGAGGTATCAGAAAAAAAAAAATAGAGCTTGCGCGACAAGGGAGGTAATAACAGTGACAAATCCTTCAGACGTGTTCAAGGGCAGCAACTCATCCTGTCCTTTTGTTTACCCAGAATCCACTAGGACCCAGTGTTATGGATTAGATTCTATTCTTTATTTTTCTTTCAGTTTCAGACACCTGTCTTATTTGATCTTTGTATTCTTCTCTTTTCCTGTTTGTACACATGAGCTGTGACACAGGGCTGAGAGATCTTTGTTAAAATTTGACGTGGAAGGAAGGAACTGGGTGAAGTGGGGTGTGGTTGGGATGAGACATTTACATAGAAAATTAGTCTAACTCCCATCAGAATCTATTTGGTCAAGGCCAATAGTAGGTCGCTTTTTTTTTTTTTTTTTTTTGTTTTGTTTTTTTTTTAAACCCTGTCTTGTGCTTGACATGGTCAAATATGTGACTACCTTACACTCCAACACCCCCCTCACTTTGCCCTGCTTATAAAAAAAAAAAGGAAAAAAAAAGTGAATTTAAAAAACAAAACAAATACACAGGCAATAGCAAAAAACGTACGTTTTTATCAGAAGTAATGTCAAACAATTTCTTTTGTTTGTCTATTGGTTTATCAAATGTGTTGTTATTCATTATTTTGTCCTACTGTATGTTACTTTCTTTTTTTTCAAAAATTCTTTTTTGAAAGCCTATCTTTCGTTTACGCGATGTCTCTGTATTTTTCTTTCTTCCTAAAATCATGTATAAACAAACAAACAAACAGAGAGAAACGGATAGTGAGAGAGAGAGAGAGAGAGAGAGAGAGAGAGAGAGAGAGAGAGAGAGAGAGAGAGAGAGAGAGCGATATATATATATATATATATATATATATATATATATATATATATATATATATATATATATATATATATATATAATATATATATATATATATATATAGGGGGAATGAGGGAGAGAGACAGACAGATTAAAATTCACGCACAGGGAGTTGAGAGTTGAGAGGGGGTGGAAATGGGGGCTTTATTTGAGTTTCTTCTGTGCCAACAGCCAGACGTATTTGAGGGTTGCCCATTACTCTTTTTTTAAAAGTGGGTCATAGTGAACCTCTATCGATCTTTATGTGTGCCTCTGTCTGTTTGTGGTGAAATCAATGTAAGGACAGAAAATTTTTGGAAGTTTTAAATATAAGATATTGTTTGATGGTTGTCAGGTAGATTAAATCAAGTCATGGTACAATTTCTGATTGTTGGATCTTTCAATGGTGAGTTTAAACTTTGTATTGAAACTACCTTTTCTTACATTCCCACATCTTTCTTTTTCTTTGTGCGGCTGTGTGGTCTTGTGGTATTGTACTTGGTCTCTAACCTGTAGGTTCATGGTTTGAGTCCCGATATGGGCAGCGTAAAGTGGAGTCCTTGGAATAAGGCTCTTTACTCACATTTTCTCATCCTAATAAAGTGTAAAACAAGTACCTTTAACAAAATGTTTCTTTCTAAAAAAAAGTTTTCACATTGCCTTAATTGTATCTTGCCCGTTCTACATTTTAAAATGTTGCTGTTGGCTTGGGAACCTTGAAAAGCATTTTGAGCTCATGTAGTGGATATTGTGCTAAAATGAAACCATTTTTCTCTCTCTGTGAATAGTTACATTTACATTATATGAAACTTCAAATTTCTTTAACAGGACGAGACATATCAGATGCAATCCCCTACACTAAGATTAAATGTGGTGGTAGTTTTGGTAGTGATGACGATGGAGGAGAAGGAGGAGGGGGAGGTTTGGGTGTGTCTCCTGGCAATGCCAAATCCATGTCGGATCTGACATCATCTACTACAAACAGGGTGAGTGAATGTTCCAGAAAAGAAACTAGCTTTTGAAAGTTTTCTTCTCTTTTACGTTTACCATTATTTGGATATAGTTTTTCGTTGATCTTCTTCAGACAGAGTGAAAGGATGCTCAAGTAGTGAAACTGGCTCTTAGAACTTTTCTTTTAAATTTGTTTTAACCATTCGTGATTAGTTACTACAAAGAGTGTGAGTCAAACTTCATGGATTTTGATCTTTTCACTTGTTAAAAAACCGTTTCCCATTTGTGATCTACTACAAACAGGGTTAGTGAATATTCCAGCAGAATGTTTGGAACTTCTTGCTGTCATTTTAGACTTTTACCATTGTATTTACTCATTGGACTGTAGGAACTTAAAAGATTAGTCGGGCGATAGAAAATGATTGATTTGATATAATCTTTCCAAAGCATGAGATGCCATTTTCTTTTGTTTTTCTCCTAATGTTTTTGTGGGAACCTTACTTTGTATAAGCAAAGGCCCATAATAAACGTATCATGGTAACCAGTAAAGTTGGCCATGTAGCACGGTGGAGGAAGCAAGGAGAGGCGGATACATGTGGAAGCAAGTGGAGAAAATAGCCCAAGATAGAGTTAAATGGCGGAGCACCTTGTTGACCTATTTTCCAGCTGAGGTTGAAGGCTTAAGATAAGTTAAGTAAGATGATGATGATAATTATAGTCATGACAGGGATAGTGTTATGACATTGACAACAATGATGATGATTATGATGATGATGTTGATGGTAATAATAATAACAATAATAACATTAAACATTTTTTTAACTCCTCTGGTTCCTCAGACATCTGCCATCTCCCCACCTGGATTGCACCCCTTGGCAAAACGACACACCTTTGAGGAGAGTCAGACAGGCCTTGGGGTCCCCCAGGCATCCATCACCAAGTCGTTGTCTACTCCGTCCATTCCACAGGCCACTAAAGCTGGAGGTGAGGAATTCAGTGAGGAAAACCCACTTATTCTACTCATTAATTGCTTTTATTTTCAAACTGAATTATTCCGTCTACTTTAATGCCGAATGGAGCCATTCGGAGGACGCAATGCGATCACGTGATCACATTTAGCGTGCGTCTTTCATTGTTTGGAAGCTCCGTTAATTTATAATTATTTATTTCTATTTCTGGATTATTGTTCACTTAATCAATAAATTATGTTGCATCGATTCTAATGCTTTTGAAATTATTTATAAATTATTTATTAAAATATTTTCTCCATTTATTTTTGATATTTCAATATTAAAATAAAGCTATAACTGCAGACTTTATATTATTTTAAGGTCAGTATCTATATAGATTAAGTATGGAGCCATACACATAAAATTATAAGTATGTCATTATGAAAATAGACAAATGAATAGGTTTTGTAAAATTAAAAATTAAAATAACAAATTTAAAAACTGGATCAATACATATTTAAAAAAAAAAAGAAACTAACATAATGACCGTGAAATTTGGATGTTTCTCATTCTTGAGGTTTAAAAAAATGATGAATTATAAAATGTAATTATGAAGGATTTGTGCTGCTATATGGTCTATTGGTATGGCACTCACTTTCGGATCGGAAGGTCCTGGGTTCGAGCCTCACTCAGTGCATAGTTAAGTCCTTGGAAAAGGCTCTTTACTCACTTTCTCTCACCCTACTCAGGTGTAAAATGTTTATCAGATGGTTAACAGCTTTATCTCTGTTGGAAAAAAAAATTGTAATATTGCCTAACAGGCATCATGTCTTGTTCTACATGTTTCGTGTTGCTGTTGGTCAGTGACCCTTTGTAAAGCGCTTTGAGCACATTTAGTGGATACTGCTCTGTAGAAAAGCTCAATTTTTTTTTCTTTATGTATCATTTTGTATTTTTTTTTTTTAAAGGATGACTCAATATGTGAACCTGTTAAAAATGGATTTGTCTTATTTCATATCTGCAGGAGAATCTGCATACGGCGGAAGATCTGAAGGAAAACAGTAAGTAGTTATATATATATATATATATATATATATATATATATATATATATATATATATATATATATATATTTATATATATATATATATATATATATATATATATATCTATATATATACCCTTTTCTATAGTCCAGCCATTAATGTGCCTATGTTTTCTATGTCGGATTGGCTATTCCAGATGGCAAACCCTCACGCAATGTCACGTTAGTAGATAGATTCAATGTTCTAGCTTAGAAAATCTCTGTCATGGATTCGATATGGAAGGGTAGGTGTACAGGACAATCAACCAAAGAATAAATTGATAGAGATAGATAATGGAATAAATGAATAAATAAATTACATGACATCAATAAAAAAAACAAAGGGGGGAGTATAAAATTATGACAAAACTTAAGCTATAAAATGAAACTACAATTATCGTATCCTATAATCTTCTGTGTGCTTCTTTAAAAGTCTGATAACCCAAACGTATCATGGTCCCCCTGGATTGGAATAGGGAACAAAGGTGTGATGTCAAAATACTGATTCCAAACTCATTGGAAGTGTAAAACCACTGATCCACAAGACTGAGATACATATCTTGTGTAATTGATTTTCTGTGTTCAGAGTGATGGCATTTTGTTTTCTAGGCAAGATCTGTGCTGGTTGTCAATAAAGATCATCCATTCTCGTTCTTTTACATATCGTAATCCTAATAAATCTACCCATGCATTCTGCTACTAAAATAGTTATGCCACCTCATGATTCAATATCTTATTCATTATTAATCCTCCGAAGGATTGGTTACGTTCAATACACACTTTCAAAGAGTTTGGAACCGGAATAGAAGGTGTGACGTAACAATTTCTCTGCCTTATTGAAAATGTCTCAAACCAATGCAAACTAAAACTATTCTCCATTACAACAATGATAAACTGGATACAACACCAGTCGGAGATAGCTAATCATTTCAAATGACAACATTATATAAATGATTTTTAAAATTAAACCTACGAAACAACGGGTGGCTCAACCGGCATCAATGTACATTTTAATTTATTACCATAAAGTTAGTATTATAAAAAAAAAAGGTAAATCACTATAAATATTTTCTCATTTGAAATTCTCCAACTGCCATGGTAGTGTTTTTATTTCCAAAAATACAAATACAAATACTTGTAAAACTCTGACTCTTCCTGTGGCAAAAGTGAATGGACTGGTGAGACTTATTTGAACATAACCATAACCTGCGTTCAGTTATCAGACTTTTAAATATATACACATTTTACATACTCCTCTCACCTCCCCCCCCCCCCCCCCCCCCCCCCCCAAAAAAAAAATAAATAAGGAGAAGAAATGAACTTGAATTTATTATTAAAAGATCTACTACAAATGAAAATATATCCAGTATATTCACAATATTTATTTCAGCCCCCCCCCCCCCCCCCCCCCCCCCCCCCCCCAAAAAAAAAAAAAAGAAAGAAATGCTATTCAGTGATGAAACAGCTTTAGTGTAATTTTTTTTTTGTTGCTGTTGGGGGAGGAGGAAGGGGGGTTATAATAATAGAAAGACTCCGGACTTTGTATAAAATTGTTGTGGAGAATAGAAACTTCTTTGTCTTAGTTTTTGTTTTGTTTATTGCTCCAGAACACTCAATAAGCTTTATATAAAACTTTTTAAAATTCTATTTTGCTTGTAATAGCAAGTTTTTTTAATCATCTTTAAATCATTTCTCACCATTTTTTATACCACATCCTAACCAATATATTTTATTTTTATTTTTTTTTGTTTATTTATTTTTTACACTTTCATAGACTTTTCTAATGCTAGATGAACAATGCTTTGTATCCGGCAAATTTTATTCTTTGAAGTTGATTTACTTTTTAAAATCGTTTTTAAATTATATAAATATTCTATAGCAAATATGGTCCTAATACCTAAGGGATCTTGTTTTCAGCCGGCCTGAGAAAGATTTGCTCCTCTCCTTTGCCCAGGATTATGAGTGAGTTATTTCCCTTGGACCGTATAATTCGTATATTATTGGTTTTTATCTCTGCTACTACTACTATTACTGCACACTACACGCCATTTATTACTGTATTATGTATCTATTGTTTTTTTTTTCTTATTATAACAATACACACCATTAGTCAGTGTGTTATGTGAAATATTAATCCTTTATTAGACGTTCAATGTGGTTGTTTTACTCACTACCAAACTAGATGTGTAACAATAACAAAGGAGGCAATTTTAAACATTTTAATCAGAAAACTTGTGTCGCTTTCTCGTTAATCTGTTTGATGGCAATTCAGAAACGTATTTCGACTCATTCTCTTTAAACTCAATTTCTTGGTTTGCTTTTCGTGCTGGTGCTTACATAACGTGAGAAAGGACCTTAAAATAATAATTATTAAAACCTATATCAATTATTATTCATTTTCTATTAATTTAAATAACTAGGCAATTTGGGTTCCTTAATAAGATATTATTCCATGTATTCTCGTTGTATAAAGTTTCTATTTTGCTTGTAAAAGCAAGTTGTTATATTCTTTAAATAATTTCTCGCTATTTTTTAAAAACATTTTCTAACCAATATTATTTTTGTGTTCAATTATTTATTTATTTATTTATTTTTCACTTCCATTGATCGTAATTGCGAGATATATTTATGGCAATGATTGAAAAAATAAATACTCCACATTAATTTTTTTGAAGTTTTACAAAAACAAGTTGGCCATTTAAATATTTTATGATAATTTGATCAGAGAATAAGTTTCATGCTTAATCAGTTACGGTTATTTTAATAGCACAATATAAGGTCTAACTTGATATGTATGAATTGGATATTTGATTCTTTATCACCTACTGTGAGGAATAAATATGATATTTGCGAAGCGCATTGAACATGGTGAATCAACTTATATGTGCCACATAAATTTATTTCATTTTTACTTCTATATTTATTTACAGCGAACAAAACTAGAGGGCTGAGTTAGGTGTTTCTTTTTTCTTTTCTTCTTTATTTACGTTTATATTTATCTATACCTTTCTGTGTCAACATACAATCAAGTTTCTCCATCTGCCGTCTCCAGTTTCCTTCTATCTTCATAATATCTAATTACAATCTTCCCTTTTTCAAATTTCCATTACAATTGGAAAATATCACAATGATGTTTTCCAAGACCTCATAGACGACACTTTACATTTTAATTTTCACTTCACTCAGTTATTCAGTCCCACGAATAGGGAGTAGTTATCTTGAGAAATGTATTGATGGATGCAGGAGACATAATGATTCATCTGCATGCTGGTCTATCCTCGATTTTCTCTCTCAGTTCATGCGATGGCAGTCTTCTCGATTCCTTGATGTTGTCAATCCATATCTTCTTTGGCCGGACTCTCCTTCTTTGTCCCATGACCGAACCTTGTAGTATGGACTTGATAAAGTCCTGGAAAAAGTGTGTTTGAAAGAATTCCAGTTAAAGCCAGAAAGTAAAATACAAGAAAAAAAAACCTTCCCAAAAATAAAAAATCAGTCTTCCTCAACCGGGGACCGAACCTCACACCTCCTGATTACCCTTGTGAAGAATATAGGCATTAATATCGTCCCAACTATCAGATAATCTCTGTGGTGTAATGAAAGCACTGTAATGGATGTGAAACATGGTCTCTGACAAAGACACTAGAAAAGAAACTCAGAGCATTTGAGATGTGGACCTATAGAAGAATTGCAAGGGTATCCTGGAAGGAAAAGAAAACAAATCATCAAGTACTCCAAACTTTAAGAATAACATCAACAACGATCATTTCAACTATTAGAAAGAGGATAACCCGATATTGCGGCCACATCAGAAGGCACGACTCACTACAGAAGACCATTGCAGAGGGAAAGATAGAAGGCAAACGTGGTCGAGGACGAAGAAGGACAAGCTGGCTTGGAAATGTCGCAGCGTACGTAGGAAGCCCCATAAATCAATGTGCGAAACTCGCAGATGAGAGAGAGAGAGAGCTGGCGAACCATGATCTCCAACGTCGTGTCCGACATGGAACATCGGTAAAGGTAAAGGTAAATGAAAGCACGTCTGAGAGGTAATCAGGAGGTCTGAAGTTGGATTCCCAGTCGAGTAAGACTGATTTTTAGGATGTTTTTTTTTTCTTGTATTTTTCCTTCTTGCTTTGTCCGGCACTGTTTCATACACACTTTTTCAGATTCCCATCTTACACCAGTGCTTGCTCCCCAGTTTTTAAATTTATTATGTACTTGCTTAGCCCCATCATGGCAGGGTAATATGGCCTAACCATGAAAGCTTCCATCTTTTGACAATTGATAGGAGAGGTTCTGGTAGACCAGCAAATGCCTCCGTCTATTCCCTGATGTCTCCATTTTCTCTGTGCTTAGCTTAGCTACGAGACTGGCTGGATTCTTTTATTGATGCATTGCTTTTAGGTAAAATACTCGTAATTCCGCCAGCCGGGTATAACGTATCAACACACAAAACTATGTATAACCTTGAGCGTTTATAAATAGTTTGATTGATATAATTAAGTGAGTACTAATCATATATAATGGCTGTCTAGAAACAAGAGAGCTGAGTGATGTCAACTTCGTTCCATCTTTAACATTATTTTTAAAGATAGCACTTCGTTTCATCACTCTATACTTGTAGTTTACCTTCTTTCAAATACTGTACGGGTCTAGCTTTTCGTTTATCTTTCATGCCATTAAATTAGCTAAAACTATCTTAGTTAAAATATACCTGGGTATTGTAATGTTATTGGTGAATGTGTATCATATAGATTTTAGTTAATTCAATGACTTAGACCAAGGCGTTGTTGGGACATCCTTGATTTTTCCCTTTTCCGTTTTCACTTTTTCACGCATCATTACCACCACTTCCACCACCACAATCATCATCATCATCATCATCATCATCATCATCATCATCATCATCATCATCATCATCATCATCATCATCATCGTCATCGTGGTCGTCGTCTCTTCTTCTTCTTCTTCTTCTTCTTCTTCTTCTTCTCGCAAATTCATCGACAAAACTTTTTATGCCTCCTTTTTTCACTCCATAATTTCACCTTTTCAATGCACACCTTTTTGATGTAGACGTCTACACATTAAAATAATTATTTATCTATTTTTGATAGGAAATTGTGGATTTACTTGCAGTCAGAGCATTATTAATCATTATAATGGAAGAGAAATTATAATTGGAAAGATATTTTGCCCGGCTGTAAAAGGGTTAAAGAAAAAAATTGATTAAAAAATCAGTGGACAGCTGTAGTAGGATGATAATGGAAATGCAAATAAAGCGTTACATGTTATCGTTTTTTGCTTTAACACATCAACTTGTACAAACTATTATTGTATGCACTGTCATTTGACTTGTGATTGTGTCATTGTGTGGTTGATAACCAGTACAGTGTTAGTCATCGGCATGATGGCGTCTGTCATAATGATTCATAACTACCTAAACTTGCTGAATAGTTTTCAAACTTCTAGTTTTATCCCCCCCCCCCCCCCCCCCCCTCCCCCGCTGACGCTTCTATGTTTTGCCCCAAAAAGTTTAACGAGCTTCCTTTAACCAGTTAACTGCTCTACTCTGGTAAAACATGGATTTACAATTTGGCCAGAAAACTCGTCCTTCAAATATCGATCGACTTAAATGACCCTCATCTTGACGAAAACTCTCAAACCTGGGACTTCTCAAAGTCAGTTCACTCAGTTTGCGATGGTATTTAGAACTTTCCTCTCTCCCCCCCCCCCCCTCTCTCTCTCTCTCTCTCTCTCTCTCTCTCTCTCTCTCTCTCTCTCTCTCTCTCAGTCTTACTCAATCATTCATTCACGTATTATGTAATCATATCATTCTAATACTTTTATCTATATAGAACTATGTGGTGTTATATTTATTCATTCTATAACATACCATATCCCACTATCACCATAACAAGAGTACAACACGTTACTCTATACTCCCATATATATAAAAGATAATGAGGTTCAAGCTTGATCGCTGCTTCATTCATTTTGTATGCCTTCCAACCGAGATGGTTCGCTTCCAACAAATGCACACAAGAGCATGATACCAGCTTACGACATCATCTCAGCCACCAGCCGCCTATCAGCAGCACCCTGTCATTTTTTGTTATTTTAGTCCAATGCATGGAGGAGATAAACTCTATGGTCCAATGACAGGCACTTAATGTATTGGTTTATTTTATCATTTAGTAATATCAAATCACAAAGCTATTAGAAGTTACTAATGTGTTTGATATTTATAAGGTCATATAAAATAATTATACCCCTCCGCCCAAAAAAAAAAAAAGAAAACAAAAGAAAGAAAAAGAAACTTGGAATAGAAAAAAAATGAAGTGAAAGAAAATAAAAAATAAACCAAACAAACGAACAAACAAATTTAAAAAGCGAACAACACAAAAACTATATTATGTTTATTTCTTATAGCTTGTTATGTATATCAGATGTAACTACGGAATCCATTTAGTTGGGAATAACCCTTATCCCATATATAGTCCCCATTATCCGCGTTTTTCGTTTAAGTAGATCAGAGGGAAAATTGATGTATATCCTTCTCAACGTCAGAGCATTATCCTTCTTTGACTATCTTCAAAAGGGTTGCTCTAATTGTGAATGAATTGAAAATAATAGTCTCTCTCTCTCTCTCTCTCTCTCTCTCTCTCTCTCTCTCTCTCTCTCTCTCTCTCTCTCTCTCTCTATCTCTCTCTCTCTCTCTTATTTTAAAAAAATGTTTTAGTTTTTTAAAAGTTAATTCTATTTAAGAAAATCCATTTTATGTATTATCTATTTGGTTTATTGCTTGAATGTCAAATCTTCACGGCTTTGTTAACTATATTTCACATGCATGACATTTTCTTGCTGCCAATTATTTAGGATTTGATAAACGATTTAAATAGATTACAAGCTTATACGAAATAGCTGGCTTTGCTGCCGGCACTGCCGGGCACCTGGTAACTTGTCCTGTAAGCAACATGTATATTATGCCCCTACCCAAAATAAAAAATAAAATAATCGTTTTAAAAAAAGCATGCAGCGCACATACACACACGCGCGCGCACACAGACACGTATAATATACGAACGTATAAACATGCAAGGAAGAGATGGTTCAGTGGATTAAGTATATAGCTCAATCTGTGGGTAGGTCGAGATTAGAGTCCTGTTTTCGACAACTCCACCGTCCTCCCTCCCTCTCCCTCCTCCCCCCTCCCCCTCCCCTTTTTTGAGTAAGAAACTTTACCATGTTAATAATATTTGTGTTACTTTTTTTATTCAAGTCATGACCTAAAGCCACATTTTTAAAGGAATTCATACAGATTTTAATTTTTTTTTTTAATTAAAAAAAATATTATTTAATCCAAATGCACGCATACACGCTATCTTGCTCACACAACCTTTTGTTAGTTTTTTCCCCCATTCTTTCATTTATTTTATACGTACTACATGTTTTAATATGTACTTTTTTGGGACACCCCCTCTCTCTCTCTCTCTCTCTCTCTCTCTCTCTCTCTCTCTCTCTCTCCCCTTGTGTGTGTGTGTGTGTGTGTGTGTGTGTGTGTGTGTGTGTGTCTGTGTGTGCGCACAGTGCTGCTATTTATCTACATACAGCGGGGGGAAATAAAGCGTTTATAAACTTTCTCATCATTGTTGCTAGTAATGTATAATTATACGTGTCTAATATTTCAATCTTAGCGTGAGAAAAATGTGTAGTAACACACATTATTTTATCGCCAGCATTGTTTATCGATAATTTAATGATGAAGAAACATTATTGAACGTACTAAATCAATTATAACACTGTTATTTATACGACCAATTCATTGTACCTACTGGATAAAGCAGCTAACTCCTGTTTTTCCTCGGGATTTTCCCGTTTATTTTTATATATTTTTTTAAAATTCCAAAGTTCTTAAATTCAGTAAGTCCTGGCAGGATTTTAAGGTCCCACTTTTTCCTTTTTTCCTTTTTTTTAACACGGTTTGATGTGCTATAGATTTGTAATATGACCAATAATTGAGAGTCCTTAGGAATGGCTAATTGTACATGTATATTTATTGTGTTTTTAATATTAAGACTTGCAAGTAAATGTTTTTATTTAATATTTTTTATGAACCATAATTTTTCAAGAACGGTTGTGCTTTTGGCTTTTAGGGGTGGGTTGGGGGGGGGGGGGGGGGGGGGGGGATTGATCTTGAATTTAAAAATCAAAATCCTGATTGTAATAAGTCTTGTTCTGTTGTATTAGCGCAGTGGATTAAAAGCTCTGGAGGTGTTTTTCCTCCCATCCTGTTTTAATGGGTCTTAGCACCAACTTCAGACCCCGTCTGTAAGAGTATTTTGATTGTGTTGTGTTTAATTTTCCATAAACAATCCATTGCAATGTGTCTTGAATTCAGAATTTATGACGAAATTTTCGCTAAGTTTAAGATAGTCTCATATTTTAAAAAAATTATTTTTACCAAAATCCTCTGCTTCCCAGACACGGGGGTAAGGTTGGGTTTTACTGTATAATTTTTTTTTTTTTAAATGGCAAATATGACAGTTGTGTGTTGTCTTACTAAGCACATTGTGAAAATGTTGTAAATTTAACACTGTGCTGTCTTTACGGATTTAAATAAATATTTTTTTTTTATATGAGTGATTTCCGTCATTAAACAATTACCATGTTAAGATAGTCTACTCCATAATTATGTTAAAAGTTCCAAATGTTTTCCTTTTTGTTCTTTTCCTTAAAAAAAACAAAACAACAAAATATTCTTTTCAGATGAATATTATTGTATTTTATACAAGCAGTGTTTTTCAGTTGTATAGTTCGTCCAAAATTGAAATAAGACTACTCGTCAAATTTTCTGAATACCATGAGTTAATCTAGCAAAACTGAAAAAAAAATTGTGTTTGATTGATTGACGACTACAATTTAACGATGTCAAGCCAAATAGAATAATTGTATATCATAATATATTTTCTGTTTTTGACACGCCATTGCTTGTTGTATTCACCATGCATATTTTCAACATCATTAGCCTGTCGTTGTCCATTATGAGGTCCCATTCAGGAGTAGTAGATTTCAATTTAAAGTACCATGGTTTTATGATTATTTCTTGCCATTAAAACTGCTAAACAAATATACAAATAAGTAGACAACAATGCGCTATATACAGCCATGAAGACAGAATACATCATCATGATGATATCGTCATACCTACACTTTGCATTCAGATCTAAAGCCCATCAGTTACCGTGGTAGATAGTCGTTGAATGATATTCCATGGATAACTTGCAACCAAAATATATACCAAAGGAGCAGCGTCAATTGTTAATAAAAGTTAATAAAATCACTGCTACAAAAAAATAATTCGAAGTTGAAAAGAAAGGAACAAGAAATAAACAAACATAATAGATAAAAACCTCCCAAACAATAATCTCCCTCTCCATCTCTTTCTCTCTTTCTCTCTCTCTCTCTCTCTCTCTCTCTCTCTCTCTCTCTCTCTCTCTCTCTCTCTCTCTCTCTCTCTCTCTCTCTCTCTCTCTCTGTGTGTATGTGTATGTGTGTGTCTCTCCGCCTCAACTCCTTTCCCATCTGTGAGAGTTAGATTAGCACAAAGACCATTTTATTGGCTAACCTGAACACTCAACTTGTTCTTGTTCTCTGTTGAAATTCCAGCGCTTTCCTGAGTCGCCAGAAGGAAATTGAGGAGGTGGACGAGGATGAGACGGCGACACCGGAAGGGAAAGAAAACAGGAAGGCCGAGATTTCATGGAAGACATTTTTGTCTGAGGAGTAAGTTTGGACTGGTCCTTAGACAACTGTGATTTTCAATAAATGCGCCTTTGTGACACACCGTGTCAATCTGTGGGTCTCTGTGGCTCTAAAGGGGATGCGAGGAAGGGCAAATTATAATGGGTTTTTTTTCGGCGGGGCTCTGTGGCTCTAAAGGAGGTGCGAGGAAGACCAAAATATAATATGTTTATTAAAAAAAATATATTTTGACTTTCATCGAGGAAAACAATGGTTATGGCGTTTTCAACGTCATTACTTGATATAATCATCTACAACTACCACTAACACCAGCACCACCACCACTGAATTCACCACCTGTCTCCACCACCATCGCCCTCTATCATCAACTATCACTACCAGCAGCAGCAGCAGCACCACCACCACCACCACCACCACTACTACAACAACAACAACAACAACAACAACAACAACAACAACAACAACTACTACTACTACTACTACTACTACTACTACTACTACTACTACTACTACTACTATACTACTACTACTACTACTACTACTACTACTACTACTACTACTACTACTACTACTACTACTACTACTACTACTAATACTACTACTACTACTACTACTACTACTACTACTACTACTACTACTACTACTACTACTATACTACTACTACTACTACTACTACTACTACTACTACTACTACTACTACTACTACTACTACTACTACCACCAACACCACTACTAATATCACTATTTTTTCTTACTGGATCCACCCTTTTCATCCCTATTAACCCATATTTTTTTTACATTTTCGTGTCCAGGCAATCTCCCAATGATTCGGACGAGAAATCGACGCCTCCCAAGCCAGGAGTTGGAGGGCGGAAGGAGGAGAAGAGGAGGAAGCCCAGCGTATTCTCACGATTTCAGAGTAGTTATCGGACTAAAAAGGTAAGACAGGCAACTCTCGTTGTACTTGTGTGTTCACTTTTTATAAGTTGAATTATCTCCCCTCGCTAAAGAAACCCAAGACGCTGTTTATATTATGTACTTCGGCTATCTAGACCAATAACGACACATTGGTTCGAATTCGACCTGTACTTATTTGCAGGTCTGTGATATCCCAAATTGTTACGGGGTCGTTGTTGTATTGTAATGGAAATACTCCCAAAACCGACGCTACATATTATTGTCCATTACAACAATGTTAAAACAAGCCCATTATTGACGTTAGGTAATCAGACCTGCAAACACGTGCACGTCGTCCAAAACGTACCCTCCTTTATTTCCGTATTCTTCAAAAGAAAAAAGAAAATAAAACAAAACAAAATACAAACCAGACAAAATAAAATTTTTTAAAACAAAAAAACATAACGACACATTTTAGCAGATATTACAAGCGCCCCGCCCTGGAGAATCGGGTGGGATCCTCTAGAAAAGTCCGTCCCTGTAGTCGATCACTCCTGTAAGATTCAATAGACAGAAACATATTGAGTCCCTTCCCCCCCCCCCCCCCCCCCCCCCCCCCGCCACACCCATCCAGACACTCACACGCACACACCTCTCGCCCTCTCGTCCCCCCCCCCCCCTTTTTTTTTTTCCCCCCAATGATTATTTTTAAAAAAGATATGAATAATAATGCTACTTTCAATCTTCCCTTCTGTTCTATTCTTATATCCCCTTAACTCTATTGTTCCCTTTCATACTTTCCGCCCTTGTCCTGAGATGAGAATAATGGCTTTTGCCATGGCCCTGGTTGGGAGGGTATGTTTCTGTTTCTGGAGATGAGCTTGCTTTCCTTTTAAAATATCTTTGTTGCCGTATTGCTAAGTTGTTAGAGCACTTAACGGATTGTAATGCCAGAAAATCAAACAACAAACAAACACACCCCCTAGAGAGGTGGGTCGGTCACAACCCTGATAGCCAATAACACAAATCTTCTCATAAGACCCCATAGACAGACCTCTTCAAGCCCATCCAGTTAAACGCCCAAGCGACCCAAACAAGAGTGCTCCAGCCGTACGCTGACATAACTCCTTATTTCCCATATAATCCATCGATTAAAATTACCTTAAGAGCTAAGAATACTTCAAAGACGTGGTGTGTTGTTTTTAATAAGGTCTCAAGCTTGAACACGTTGAGGGCTCTATTAATGAATCGATGTAGGAAGTAAAAGTTTTCTGGTCAGATTAAAAAAACAAAACAAAAACAAAAACGGTGTTCTGTCTTTGAGCGATTGAAGAGCCTCCCCTTTTGTACTCGATTTACACCCCTTGGCACGAGTAAACACCGAGTAATTCTCTTTAACTCTTTACCATCGCGGTTTGATTTCACTAGAACCAGACGTAAAATCCTTACCTTTTTTTTTTTTTTACCAAGAAATAATAAACTGCGATGCGACTCGGACTTCAAAATGAAGACTCGGTCACGGCTGTCTTGGCGGTTGCAGTCAGAAGTTTTGATCCGATAAAACAATGATGATGTTAGAAATGTTTATGACTAGGAAGAAATCCAATCTTGTCGTGTAAGGGTTAACTGAAGTCATAAACATTCGGGGTGGGTTTGGGACACTGAAAATTACGTATAACTGTAGGACTATTGGCTGTTGTACACGAATAAAACTGCCTTTTATTTTGGCCGTAAAACTTGTATGTACTTCCAATATAAGTATCGATAGATTAAGATAACTGATTTGTCAAAAGTCTTTCTATAGACGTGGTCATGGAGATCTTGGGTTTTAATATATGTTCACAAGTTTGTGTTCGCCTAAATCGATCAACTTATGATAAAACAATAAAACATATTTGGCTAAAAATGAAAAAAAAAAGTGTTTTGTCTCTGCCCGTCTAGTGATCAAGTATCGACCATAGAAGTATATGGCGAGAGGACAAGTGTGACCTGACACATGCAGGCTTTTATTGAATCACCTCTCCAAATTACAACCCCCTTCGGATTCTCCAGGGCGGGAGGCTTATATTATCACACCGTCACCTCACAGACAGGCATTAAATCTCCAACCTTCTCCCGACCCTCAATCCTCTCACGGGGGGGGGGGGGGGGGGGGGGGGGGGGGGGGGGGGGGGGGGGGGGGGGGGGGGGGGGCTCAATCTTTACCAGCTGTCTCGCCTTCATCATCCATGAATAAGGATTACGTGATATACTCTCTCTCTCTCTCTCTCTCTCTCTCTCTCTCTCCCTCTCTCTCTCTCTCTCTCTCTCTCTCTCTCTCTCTCTCTCTGCCTCTGCCTACCCATCTATCTATCCATACATCAGTGCATCCATCTATTCATCAATCGCATATAGCTATCTATCTATCTGTCTGTCTGTCTGTC
>NC_088361.1:31178451-31183451 GCF_034508935.2 Berghia stephanieae
GAGGGTGATAAATGAAGACATTTAAAATGGGTGCAAAACAAAACTTCGCTTTAACCGTCTGACCAGACACCTGACCCGACACCACGTTAATACGAATACTTACTAACCTCTTCCCTGGCACTTTATTACCTGCCTGGAACCTGTCAGTGTTGCGGAGTGGAGTTACTGGTGACCTCATTAGGTGACATACTAACTGCCCTGCCAGTAGCACTTTCCACCTGATGATAATGTGAATGGGATTCCCAATGTAGGTCAAAACAATACGGGGATGATCTGATTCTTGATTAACTGCCTGATTTGAATCATATAGTTAGAACGAAGATGACGTCACTCAGGCCTTTGTTATTGATTTTGCCATCCATGTTTATGAGTAATTCTCAATAAACTTTATTAACCAGACTATAGATAAAATGAAGTTGTAACTCGTGTCTTTGTTATCGTTTTATGCTATGCGCGTTTATGAGTAATTCTCACTAAACTGTATTAACCAGACTATTAACGTTTAAGGTTACACATGGTTTTGTGTATTCGTCCGTTATACTTCCGGATGGCAATGTTGTGAGCTTCTTATCCAAGCGCATACTATCTATACAAGTTTAAGGTTACACATTGTTTTGTGTGTTGGTCCGTTATACTCTCGGATGGCAATTTGTGAGCTTCTGAGTCAAAACGCATACTGTCTATAAAGTCATCAGTCCCTATTCATGGTATGTGTGCTTAGGTGAAAACATCACCAAAGTCTGCCCGCCAAAACAATAGTAACGAACACACAACACTTTGTCTTGATGATATGCGTTTAGTTAGAAATAACATCTACCAGCGGGAAATAACGTACCAACACACAAACCAATTCGTATCCTTGAAAGTTTATAGTCTATTTACCGGGAACTACTCATAAAAATGGCCGGCTAAATACAATAATCAAGAGCTGAGTGACGTCAATATCATTCTACCTATAATTATAGTTTATTAGATCGATAGATAGATAGATAGATAGATAGATAGATAGATAGATAGATAGATAGATAGATAGATAGATAGATAGATAAATAGAGAGAGAGAGAGAGAGAGAGAGAGAGAGAGAGAGAGAGAGAGAGAGAGAGAGAGAGAGAGAGATGCAAGTAGAAAGAAAGATAGATAGGGAGAGATGAGATAAGGGATACGACTCCCAAGGATAAAGTCACCTCCCCCCACCCCCCCCCCCCCCCCCATAAATCTGTAAAGCTTGTCCCTAATTTACATGTCCTGGATGACAGTCTCGACCCAATAACCCAAACCGCCTTGACATAACAAGAAGAAAGTAAGGGGTTAGAGGTCGGGGTCTGGGGGAACTGGGTATGTCATAGATATTATGAGGTGTTGTTGCCCTGAGGAAAGATAATTTGCAAACATTTTCCTTGTCTTGTCGGAGATGGAGGTTTAACTCGGAGGTCCTTTTGGCGTAAACAATCGTGGTCATTTTGCTAAAATTGTTACAACGGCATGCCTCGCCCAAAGTGTTAGATTTAATGTAGACAGGCGTAAGGAGGTTTTTTAAAACGTTAAGCGCTTTAGAGCTTGTTTTACCTCAGATAATATGCGCTATTTAAGGCAATGTTTTATTTTCTATTTTGATCTCTTTGCAATTCTTTTATTAATGGATGGGGCTATAACTACTGGATCGTTTTAGCATGTAGTTAGTGGGTGGTGTATCCTAATAAGCAGCTTTGTATTAGACGTCTGATGCTTTTCTCTTCGTCAATAGACTGGATCGATTCTCTCCCTTGCATTTCTAGTCTCCTAGTTTTAATAAGGTAATCGGTCTGTGACCTTTAACGAACCAATCAGAAGAAATTACGACAGATATTTCTGTATGAACACAAATCAATATACAGGATCACAAATATAGAACTAATATTTTAAGACTCGCCATTTTTAGAAACATTTTGACGTCTGATATTTCTATTAAGCTCCTGGTTGAAGTGAAATTCATTCGTCGGACAAAAGGCAGCTAAACTGGTTAGACAACGTCTCTAGAAAGATAAAATGTTTAGAAACCTGGACAGCGTTTCTGCTAATTCAAGTTTGATTTATCTTGACATATTTTGGGAGTGGATGGGATGGGTTTTCGATTTAAATATAGAAAGACTGATATTTTTCACCGGTTTTGCTATGTCCTAAGACATAAGAAAGTATATTTACAACAAATAATTTTAAATATTTAAATCTGGAGATCGGCAAATTGGATAGTCTATGACCGTCCAGGTTGGAAAATGCTGTCCACGTCTTGTGTGCCTCCTTGCACCAGGAGACTTATGAATGGCTTTAGGTTAATAAGGTGAATATTTCAACAACAATGTTTTGCATGAAGATGCGTCGATTCAGAAAGTCTACAACATGACAGACTAGTCTTACCTCTAGTGTATATTATGGTTTGGGGATATTAACCAGCTAACTGCCGTACTATGGAGAGACATGTAACAAATTTGGTTTTCAAAAACCTCGTCCTTCAAGTACCGATCGAACATTTAGGGTCACATAAAAAAAAATATGGTTAAACTGTTGGGCCGGGTCAAATTTCGTAAGAGATCTGTCTCCAACACGAAGCTTTGAATATGACTACATTGCAAACATCTAGTGGTTTGCACCTCCCAGTGATTGCCACGACAGATAGAGCCAATAGACGGTCCTATCTATTACAATGGATATCCCGGAGTAATCGTCAACAAGGGGCTTAAAGTCTGGCCACTTTTAGGCGTCTCGATGGGTATGTCGAGTCAGTGGATAACGCTAAAACCAACTTGTTATAATCTTCATGATCTATACACACAGAGAGACCGCTGTCCCTTCAGTAATGTTTGCATTACACAGGGATTTAATCCTTGATTTTATATATATTTAAACCTTTAACTGCGAGATTGAATTTGTTGCCAATCAATTTTTTTACTTTCTGATTATTCATGGGTCTCAAATTTCCAATATTTAGCGGATTTTCGCTATTTCAAGTCCTCGGCAGTTCTCTTCAGCTTGGTATCCAGGCCTTAGTAGTATCAATACATCTTCAAAAATATTTGTAAACAGTCTGGTTGCAAGGGACTTATCCATATTTATTAGTTCTTTAACACCCCCCCCCCCCCCCCCCCCTCCCTCTTTTTTTTTATAGCATGAGTTGCATGTTAATAATTCTATATTTTATCAGTATTGTCATTAATGAGGGCATATTGCTCAACTAAATTATGATAAAACGCGCGTTCCGCGGAAGCCGCGAAATATTCCTCCTTTAAAAAAAAAAATCTGACTATTACAGTCGATAATTATTACCAAACCATCAGGAAAGAAGTAACCGTGATGCAGCTTGGGCTTCATTTTCGTTGCCACGGTGCTGTTGTTTTTCAGAAGTCAATCAACCAGATTTGCGTGATTCATCCCAACGTTTGACCCACTCTGGATTGTAAAGGATTCCATGCTTTGTTTTCCACGGTCTAGTGTTTTCCATATGGGTTTTAAAATTGTATATATTGACCGATTTTCTTGTAAATTCTTTATTGTTTTGCGAAGATCACACTCCTTCGTATAGGTGAATTGGCAGCTTCATGGCTTCCCGCAATGACAATTTTAATATTTTTCTAAAAAAGAAAAAAAAAGAATGAAAGAAAGAAAACTTTTCTGAAGTGAGTTCCACGTTTTACGTTACTGGCAATCCTTGGCACCCAATTTTTGATGAAAACCGGGTTAGCCAGATAATCTTACTAAAAAGTGCGAAATGATGGATAACATACAATACTATGCTGAAATAATAATTTTGTTTAGAAAATAGAAAGCCATCACAAAAAATGTTTTCTAATGCATCGAGGAAAAAGTTGAGACTTTTAACCAGCTATCTGCCGTATTCTACAAAGACATGCTTGTATTTAAAAATTTGGCTCGAAAACTCGTCCTTCGAATGTCGATCGATTTAAATGACCCCCAAAAACTCTCAAACCTGGGACCTCGCGAAGCCCCAGGTTTGAGATTTTTTTTGTTGTTGCCAAGATGAGGGTCATTTAAATCGATCAATATTTGAAGCACGAGTTTTCTTGCCAAATTAAAAAACAATTTTGATTACCTATCTTTCCAGAGTAAAAGTTAAATGGTTAAAATCACAACTCATTTTTTGTCTTTCCGCTAATGATTATGATGATAGACTTACTGACATCACAGGCCAACCCATTTCTCAGCTCACGACTGCATAAGAATATATCGTTTTCACTGATATCCTTAAGAATTCAAGATAAACGTTTTGTTTCATTTCAAATTTAAATTTAACCGACTAAAACACAAAAGGCAAGTTGGTCTCAAGTGACAAACTTGTATTGTAAAACATGTCATTGGTCATTTATGTGCACTGTAATCAAGACGGACGTATTAGCAAATAAGAATCCGTCGACTGTAATATTTCATTAAAAATACCAAAAAAAACCCCCCCCCAAAAAACAAAACAACCCCCCCCCCCCCCCCCCCCCCCCCAAAAAAAAAAAAAAAAAAGGAAAAAAAAACAAACAAAAAAACAAAACAACAACAAACAAATTAGACAAAAAATAGAATAAAAACAGAAAGAAACACGCCAAACAATCAGCTTACAATATTAGATATGTCTCTTTTGTTAAATAGAAGTATAAGGGGGAAAAGGGGGAGGTAATATCTTAATAATTTTGAAATGACGAATGAACATTTCGTTGATAAAATGCCATTTTAAATTGATATTGGTATTACAATGTCTAACTAGCTGGAAAACATTGATTAAAACGCAGTTGATTAGAATTATTGGAACTTAATTCATTACACATGTTTGTGTGAGCTGGTTCGTTTAGAAATTGCACTGTTGCTCCAAAACGTAGAGATGCGTAATTTGTATGAAGCAATGACGTAAAAAGTCGGAATGGAAAAAGAAAGGAAAACAACTTAATTGGATTGAAGCTGAGCGTGCAGTTTTGTTGGAAAAAAAAGTTGTTGATTATGAGAAACCAGAAAGTAAATGACGC
>NC_088361.1:31185951-31193451 GCF_034508935.2 Berghia stephanieae
TTGAACTAAAAATACTCTCTCTCTCTCTCTCTCTCTCTCTCTCTCTCTCTCTCTCTCTCTCTCTCTCTCTCTCTCTCTCTCTCTCTCTATCTATCTATCTATCTATCTATCTAACTATCTATCGTATCTATCAGTCTATTTCTCTATCTCTCTCTCTCTCTATCTTTCTCTTCCCCCCCCTCTCTCTCTCTCTCTCTCTCTCTCTCTCTCTCTCACACACACACACACTCACACACATACATACATACATACACACCACAGACCGACGTGCACACACGTACTCGTTGACAAAGGCTTTGAGAGAGAGAGAGAGTCAATATTTGCTCAGTCTGGTTAAACCAACAGGATAAACACACAGTCCAGCTACATAATGTTCTATATGTTTCCTATTTATTCCTTTACGCCTATCACGATTTGAACCTTGGTTATCATTTATTTCCTTTTAATTTTTGCGCCTGGTACAGATGCTTTACTTTGTTAGGAATAATTAAAAGCAATGCCTTTTCTGTAACCTTTACACAATCACAATCACCTGCCGACACCATTCCTTTCTCTCTTTTTAGATCTCTGCACTCTATAGTCTCTATTTATCTATCTATCTATCTATCTATCTATCTATCTATCTATCTATCTATCTATCTATCTATCTATCTATCTATCTATCTATCTATCTATCTATCTATCTATCTGTCTCCTATCCATCTATTTATCTATATATATATATATATATATATATATATATATATATATATATATATATATATATATATATATCCATTTATCTGTTTGTTTGTCTCTCTCTTCTCTCTTTCTCTCTCTCTCTCTATCTCTCTCTCTCTCTCTCTCTCTCTTTTTCTTTCTTTCTTTCTTTCTTTCTTTCTCCCCCTCCCCCTTCTCTCCTCTTCCTTTTTCTTCTTCTCCTTTTCCCCCTCTTCCTGCTCCTTTTCCTCTTCCTCCTCCAATTCTTCTCTAACAATTATTTTGGAACACCCCACGCAATCAAGGATTTCAACAACTACCCCACTTAACTCAGATGTGAATGAGTACCACCTATTCAACTGGGTGGGGTTCTTGACCTCCCATAGTGGGCAGAGAGGCACTTATTGTGTCTTCTATTGCCCCATTCCTGTTTTCCAACTTGCTTTCTGTCTTCGTCTTGGAGTGCGATTTCTTGGTTTTGTCCAGGCCCTGGCTGGATACCCGAGCTGGGAGAGAAACAGTCAAATGTATAGTTAGAGTTTTGGGAGATGATATTTTTTTTCCTTGTAAATCATATGTCTGTTATGCACTGTATTGTTTTGTTTACATATTATATATGATTTGTAAACATTTGAATGTATCCCTCTTAGTTGGGACCTTTGCTTGTGTCTGGATGAGACTTTTAGGTGATCTCAAATTAAGTACTTTGATAGTGTGCTCTTGGAATCTACATCTGTTTCCTATTTGAACAAATTCCTCTTTGTCTTACCCTTTCTTGGGTGCTTTAATTGGAATTCTAGAACTTTTTACTATCCCATTTTCTTCCTTTTTACTGGCGCTGATAAGACCTTGATGTGTTGCAAGCGCCTTAAAAACCTTAAAAACAAAAAAATAAACCACCTATTCAAAGGCAGGAACGGGGTATTTTTAGTTGAATGGTTGTACAAGAATGGCACCTAACAGGCGACTTCCACGGAATGCCTTTGTGATTCCGTTCCTTGTGACCAGTTTGGGAGAATTGTGATAAGCGTTAAGTCTGGTAGCAAGGTGGAACAATATAAAACATAATATATCTTTATACACACACAGACATACCTACACACACACACACACACACACACACACACACACCACACACACACCCATACCCACAAGCCGTTGTATCCGTCACAATCACAATTGTTACCTTTGCTTGATTCGCACTGATTTGACCTGCTCTATGGTACACTAACAGAGTGCATTTATTTCCATTTTGGCCATCAAACTTTCACTTAGATAAATTTTTAAACGTGAGCTTTATAGAGTAGCAGGATAACGACTAAATGTGCTCAAAGCGCTTGAAAGAGCTGTCCCAAGCCAACAGCATTACCTGACATGTAGGACAAGGAGACATGATGACACCTAGAATGCGCTATGACTTTTGTTTCCGACAAACAACGTTGTTACCGACTAGATTCTCATTTTACCCCCGAGTATGTGAGCAGAGCTAAGCGCCCCGACCTTCTCGGAGTAGAGCCTTTTCCCAGGAGTCAACTTCGTGCCAACCACCGATAGCTTCGACTTCTTATAAGTCTTAATTAAATTTGAAACTTTTTGACAAGTATCGATTTATGAAGTAAAAAGTTTCCAATCCAAAATACGAAAAGTGTGTTTTGTTAGTGTACTGGCTGTCGTAGTCCATAAATACACATTACAGTGATATTGTTCGTTATAATATACATATGTACCCGTACCAGAACAAACCCGTAGCGCCCCCTGCGTGACATGCATGCTGGGAACTTACACACTCCCACGTTCCATGTCAGTTCCG
Organism: Berghia stephanieae; assembly: GCF_034508935.2. NCBI lineage: Eukaryota > Metazoa > Mollusca > Gastropoda > Nudibranchia > Aeolidiidae > Berghia > Berghia stephanieae. The sequence goes on from NC_088361.1 coordinate 31,188,461, forward strand.
CTTCACGGCACCTCGACTACAACAACCATGTCGACGACTATAACGATAACGATGATAACTACTCTTCTCTTCCCCCCCCCCCCCCCCCCCTCACCCCATTTTGTGACCATCGTCAAGGCCCTGTCTCTCCATATTTTAAGGACCATAACATTATGATACAGTAAAACCTTGATAATCTGTTCTCTGATTTTTTTGATTTTTTTTTTTTCAGGGAAATATTTTTTCCACTGATAATCAAATCATCAATTAGTTTGTACAGGACAAATAGGAAGATGAAAACCAAAGATAAAAACAAACAAATAAAAATAAAAACAGAAGAAACCCCCCCCCCCCAAAAAAAAAAAAAAAACAACAAAAGAAAAAAAAAACTAAAAAAAACAACAAACAAACAAAACAAACAAAAAATTAAAAACAAAACAAGACAAACACCCCCTACCCCCCCCCCCCCCCCCCCCGAATGATAATTATACTGAAAAAAAAACTAACCCCACCTCCCCCCCCCCCCCCCCCCCAAAAAAAAAAAAACAAACAAAAAACAAAAAACAAACAAACAGGATATTATGTTCTACATTCGACTGCTGGAGTTATCAAATCATAAAATGAAAATATATACACGATAAGTTTATGTTGGGCGTTTATTTCTATGGTATCACAATGCTCATTGGCCTTCTTTCCTCCTCTCTCCCCGGAGGTCCCTTGGAACCATCTCTCCTAGAGTACTGGGCGCCTGTTTTGTGATTGAACCAAAGCTAATCAATGCCTTGTGTTGCGCTCAGTAACATCTTAACTGGATACTATAGTTGCACTCCTACACAATCTGTCACTGCCTATAGTTAGCTTTTGTCAGGTCTAAAAAGTCTCAGCTACTCATATAATATAATATGTGAGTAAAGTGTCTTACCCATGGTCTCAAAGCCCGGGCCATGAATTTGCGATCGTTGTCACCTCAGTCACAGACCATATTTGCATCGATTAACAAGTCAAGGCACTTGACCTGCTCGACCAAAGACCGGGCAAATAAAGACGAATAATCAACATTGTGTTCTCCCCCTCAACTGTTTCGGATTATCTAGACTCTGGCGTTTCAAACGTCCGAGATAATAAAAGTATACTGTAGTAACACAAACTAGACCGTTGTACGTAGGGGCTGGCTGTACGTGACACAGCTAGCTGTCCACACACAGACACACGCGTACACACACAGGTAGAAAAGGCCTTTTGTTTTAATCAGTCCTACGTCTGCCGCCTGCCTCCACAGCTGATTGCTTGATTGGCCCGAACGATCAGGGTTAATAACTCATTTGTGTTTTGGTATGTGTGTGTGTATTTTTAATTCAGTCTCCCAGCTTTCTCATAATGTACCTTTCTGCAAACGCCTTGATAATAACAATACTGGTAATTTATTTCTCAAGTATTCTTGCTTGGATTGCATTTTGATTTCTTTTCAAAATTCGTGTCGGATGGAAGGAAGGTCAACCAGGTTTTATTGTTATTCTGGCTGACGGTCGTTTGGAATTGTGTTGATATTCCATAAAAAGGCATTCTTGTTTGACACGATATCTGGGACTAGTTTAGTTTGTGTGTGTGGTTTATGATTTTGTATGTGTGTAGCTGTATTATTAGTAGTTATAATGTGTTCTAGTGTAAGGTTTGTCCATTTACGTGTATATTATGATCAAAAGATGTTTTGGTGTAAAATATGATAATTACATAGATTGTCTATTCATATTAATTATTCCCTTCTACATTCCTTTATTTTCAAAAGATTATCGCAAAGTAGTTCTCTCTCTCTCTCTCTCTCTCTCTCTCTCTCTCTCTCTCTCTCTCTCTCTCTCCCTCTCTCTCTCCTCTCTCTCCTCTCTCTCTCTCTCTCTCTCTCTCTCCTGTCCGTCTATCTACCTATATATAATATATATATATATATATATATATATATATATATATATATATATATATATATATATATATATATATATATATATATATATCCGCCGTATTCCTCCTTTCTCCGGCATTGAAATAACACATTCGAGTCGTTAGCTCCGGGAAACAAACTCGGAACGTTTAAAATATATATATTTAAATTTTATTGGTTGGTATATGTGGGGGGGGGGGGGGGGGGGGGGGGTGTTTTTGAGGGTTTAAGTACAAAGGAACGAAATTTTCACATTCTGAACACCCTGTCTGCACACAAACCACTGTGTAGTTATCCAAAATACTAAATTATTATTTAACACCATCTCGCCCAAATGTTCTGTTCTTAAAACCATCTACATAGTTCTCATCCAAACACTCTATTGTCACTGTAGATACTCTCAAATCAACGGAAGATGTTCTCCATTAAAGCAGCAAGTTAGGGAGCAGGCACTGGTATAAGATAAAGATCTGAAATTGTGAGTCAACGGAAGATATTCTCCATTAAAGCGGCAAGTTTGGGGGCAGGCACTGGGTTGAGATAAAGATTTGAAACTATGAGTCAAAGCAAAGAGAAAAATACAAGAAATTAAAACAAAAAAATCCCCAAAACAATCAGACTGTCTCGACTGGGGATCGAGCCTCCTGATTACCGCTAATCGAAAGGTCTGAGGTTCGATGCCCAGTTTAACTCTCTCATTACCACATATTTTCAGTTTCCACCCAACACAAAAATAGATTTTTCCTACTCAAACAGAAAACCAACAAGTTCATTCTAAATACAATATTGTTCAGCAAAATGAGCTCTATAACACAGTGTCAAGTTTTTATAGTTATAACTACAAATTTTCTTTAAATTGTGTGATGTGCTAAAGAAATCAGAATGATAAAATTGTTCGTAATATCGTAACGAATGTGACGATTTTCCTATGGTTGGTAAGGAGAGGGTAGTCTGATTATTTTCTTTTCATACCTTTAAGCCCATCATTCCGTTGTAAGATCATCTTTCTAATTTGCATCTCACGATAGCGTTAACAATAAATGTGGTATAGACCTATTATTATGCTGCATAATTTTGACGTGAGTGTGTTGTGTCCACATAATATGATAGGTGTATTATACCAGCCAGCCCTCCGATTTTTGTCATGCTTCATTAACTACGGTATTATAGGATATCGATTAACTCTGATGTGATTTTGGTGAAGTGTTCGTCGTCGTCGTTCTATGCGTGTATCGAAAAGGGATCGGTAATATATTTTTAATATTCTAAATATATACACTATAATGAAGTCGCGTGTTATTTGTATTCTATGTAAAACATACTCTGCCGTACTCTAAAAAAAAAAAGCAACAACAATAACAAAAAACAAGACATTTTTAAAGAATCGATCGATATTTGAAGGGCGATTTTTCTGGTCAAAATTCTAAAATTTTGTTTTTGCAGAGTACAGTTATCCAATTATAAATGCTGATTTTAGAAATTATCGATGTATGATTAATTCCCCCCAAAATCGAAAGATGTAAAAGTTGTCCACGACCATCATCCTTGGAACGCCTTGAGACGTGTCCTTACGTTCCGTTCCTTATATATTAGTATATCTTCCATCATCAAGTTCGTTATCATTTTTCATCTACCTCCACAATCCCTGCCTCATAAGATGAAGTATCTAATTGTTAGTTGACGGTTGGCATTGAATATTATGTGAAACCATCCGAAATTCAGTATGACGTATTCTGTATTTCAAAGGAATGTTTGTTGACAATTTAATTCAAGACTATTGTTTTCCAATGGAATTGAGTACCGTAACGACTTTACATTCAGAGATGCGACAGTTGAACAATAATTGATACTTGGTATTAAGTTCTTGAAGACGTTGTTGACCATTTAATTAGACTTTGTTGGGGTTCAAGGGTCAGTGTATATATAGGGATTACGGTGACAAGCCTTGCCACATATTACTACAGGTAAGTTATTTTGAAGGTATTTGTAATGACCTTAACCCATTTATGCCGAAGCCAAATTTCCTTCATCCTTATTCTTCTTTTAATTATCTGGTTTTGTATTAAAATAGTAATAGATGCAAACAATATATTTTAATACAAAATGGGCATGTACCACTCTCTCTCTCTCTCTCTCTCTCTCTCTCTCTCTCTCTCTATCTCTCCCTCTCTCTCTCTCTATCTCTCCCTCTCTCTCTCTCTCTCTCTCTCTCTCTCTTTCTCTCCTCTCTCCCCCCCCCCCCCCCCCCCCCCCCCCCCGCCCTGTTGAACGCTCCTTTTTGGCTTAAGGATTTATCATGCAATTATTAAAGCGCTGCATTTTAAAGAGAGGATTGTAGGAATATAATCGACGTGCATATATTTGCAGGTCTGATTGCCGAACGTAATTAATGGCTTTATTTAACATAATGATAATGGACAATATTATTTTGTGTTGGTTTTGAGAGTTGTTCCATTCAACAATGAGCCCATAACAGTTTGGGTTATCAGACCTGCACATAAGTGCACGTCGGATACATTGCATTGCTTCAACTTTGGCACCACAACTCAAAAGGGAATTTTTATCTTCAATTGTGCATGCAGTGTAGATAGATCTACTTTCTTGTAACATCGCCATGTGTAATAAACCACTGTGCAGATGACCCATCCTGAAAGATTTAAGCCGACCTCGGCCTTTGAAGGGTTAATTCGTGACATACGACCACATTCCTACATCCTTACGCACCTACAGTGTCTGAGTCATAAGAATGTGTGCCTAATGAAGAAAAGGTTTCAGCATCAATTATCCCGATAAATGTGTCTGCACAATAAATCCAACGATGATAAATTTTTAAGCATATAAATTGCTTCTTTCGATTATATTATTTCTTGATTCACAGTCTTTGGAATAATTGATTTTTTTACATTTTAGAAATGAGAATCTATTTTTCTTTTAAGGTGAGAATCGAATTTTCTTTTCATCTCTAGTCACAAGAGCTCGTGGGAGAGATAAGAGACTGGGTGGGGATCCTGACCTCCCATAGTGGGCAGGGAGGTACATGCTGTGTCTTCTATCCCCCCATACCCGTTTCCCAATT
>NC_088361.1:31203451-31238651 GCF_034508935.2 Berghia stephanieae
AGGAATGGAGGTCATCCTAATCTATGGAAGTAGTCAAAGTTTTCTTGCCGAAATGAGACATGAATAGATGGTATAGATGACAAAATACTCGGGTGTGTTTCTGGATCAATAAACCCAGTCTAACATATTTCATCAGTATTTACAGATTTCTTTGAGCTCAAAATGAGCCAATTTAAGATTATCTTTTAAATGAATTATTTCTCTTAATTCGAATTTTTAAAGTTTTTGAATTGTTTTTATACAGCTTGGTGGCTGATTTGTTCCCACTCAAGGCTATAAACGTTAATGCTTACACATAAATGTGTGTGTGTGTTGGTACTTTTATATGGATGGTGGTTGTTGTGAGTATTTTACATAAACGCATAGCATCTATCGGACGAGAATATGAAATATTATCATGACGTAAATATAGGCCATGAATGTTATATATCGGCTATGTGGTCTTGTGATATGACACTCGGAAGGTCCTCGGTTCAAGCCTCGCTCGGCGCATAGTTGAGTCCTTGGACAAGGTTCTCTACTCACATTCTCTCACCGTATCAAATGTAAAATGAGTACCTGGTCGTTAAATAGCTTTGTGTCTGTCCGGGGGGAGGGGGGGGGGGGAATTGTAATATGGCCTGAAAGGCATCATTTCTCGTTCTATATTTCTCGTTGCTGTTAGTCGGAGACCATTTGTAAAGCGCTTTGAGCACGTTTAGTAGATATAGCGCTATATAAAAGCTCAAGGTTGTTCTTTGGTGTATATGTGTGTGTGTGTGTGTGTGTGTGTGTGTGTGTGTGTGTGTGTGTGTGCGTGCGCGCGTGTGTGTGTTCATTTTCAAATTCACTTTTCAGAATCGGGGTCATCAAGACATAAAACCAGATTGAGTTGATGGGTCACGCATTTCAAATTAGCTAGGTGTTTCTTTGTCCTTTGTTGATCTACCTGCATTACGAAAAGAAAAAAAAATGAATGACCTTTTGTCACAGGCTGATTTGCCTGTTTGGCTGATCGGGGATCAGTCAGACTCAATCTGATTAAGTCTGAGCTTTTTGGCCTTTCTTCTGTTACACTGACAAAATTCCTCTTTTTTTTATTATTTTGGCCAGAATTTAAAAAAAAATATATGTATTTACTTCATATATCGATATATTGGAGGCGTAAAATTTCGTCAGTGACTCCTAAACCCGAGACTTCTAAGCGTCCAAGACTTGCCGGGTTTCTCAGGTATTAAGACATCTAGGCAAGATGAATGGGTGTCGTCTCCACGTATGGCTTTACAGTATTATTTTATGGCCTAATTTATTTCAGGCAAAAATGAAATAAATAAAGGTGTTTCATCCATGTACGCCTCTTCTGGACTTTTTGGAATATTAAATAAATGCCATTGACCTCGGATTTGTGATTGCTCTATAAATGTCGTTGTGACATTAAATCATCTATTTGTCTTTATCTAACGTCTTTACATAAATGATGACCTTTTGACTTCTCTCTGATATTTATCCTCCAAATCTCGCGCCGTTTTTATTTATTCTTTAAATATTTTTGCAGACCGGCCGCTTAAACCAATAAGATCAATTTGCATATCTACTGACTTTTGGAAGTTAAATCGAGTCTAATTAGTCTCTCTCTCTCTCTCTCTCTCTCTCTCTCTCTCTCTCTCTCTCTCTCTCTCTCTCTCTCTCTCTCTCTCTCTCTCTCTCGCTCTCTTTCTCTCTCTTTCTCTCGCTCACTCTTTCTCTCTTTCTCTCTTTCTCTCTCTCTCTCTCTCTCTCTCTCTCTCTCTCTCTCTCCCTCTCTGTGCCCCCCCCTCTCTCTCTCTCTCTTAAAGACAAGTACCAAAACCTATGTCCAATTTTTCTCACTTTAAAAAATATGTTCAAATTCGTTCAACACACAGTCAAGTTTTCATGATAAAGCTTTCAAATCTGTAAATTTATTCTCAAATTAAAGTGATTTATATTATCTAGATAATATATGGAATGGCATTTACAATACTAATTTTTTTTTTTAACCGCTAGTCCAATAGACCAATTTGAGAAATTGATCCACAAAGAGGTGAAATCATTAAGATACGGTTAAATTTGGTCATTGCTTTATTAAAATTGTTCCAATATAATGTTATTTCGACCATTTATACTTCACACATCATGCCAGTCTAAATACAAAATTGAATCACACTTCGGCTAGGAATCTTGCACCTCAGGTTTATAGAAGTCCCCACTCCCACCCTCTTCCCAAAGTAATTCGGACTTTTATAAAATACTTAGTGTTTTATTTTTGTTGACTGTGATAGATCAGTCTAATTATCAAAAGAAATAGAGCCGAGTTTTATGTGGGGTTTTGTTGTGCGGTTTAACGTTTTTGTGGTATGACACTCAACTTCATTGCCGTACTCTGAAAAATAAGACAATACAAAACAAAACAACAACAAAAAAAAAAAAAATAAATAAACAACAACAAAAAACAACAACCCAACGCATTAAAAGAAATTTGAAGGAAGCCCCGGGTTTAAGAGTTTTTGACAAGATAAAGATCATTTTAATCGATCCAAAAAATAAAAGATGTTTTCTTTTTTAATTTTTTTTTTTAACCACGGCAGTTCTGAGCTGCAAGGTCTTGATTTGATAGCTGTAGGTGGCGTAAAGACATTTTGGAAAATGTTCTTTACTCTCAATTCTAGTGCAGTCTTTGATTTCTGATGAATTTATCGAGGAGTTCGATATCGTGGTTATTGTGTGTGTGTGTGTGTATGTTGTTTGTGTGTGTGTGTGTGTGTGTTGTTTGTGTGTGTGTGTGTGTGTGTTGTTTGTGTGTGTGTGTTTGTGTGTGTTGAGAGTTAATTGATTATGCGATAGTAGATATTTATGTATGTTTGATCAACATAATCGTCTATGTCGTCGTTGTCGTCTTCACCATCATCCTCATCCTCACCCACTACTCTACACAACTGTCTCCATTTCAATCCCTCACTTATTTCCTCCAATGTCTTCAAGATTTACCGTCATAATAAAAAAAGAAAAAAAAAAAGAGGAGCGATCGATTACACCTGGATTTAACCCTTTCTTGTCCCGAGTTCGATTTTAATCTAACCTGTCATCACGTCAAACTACTTCTATACAACCAAAAGAGCATAGCAATATATAACAGCGTCGGCTGTTCCCGTCGTCTTGTAGTTTTATAACATACATGGTAAGAAACTAAAGCCTATATTATTGCATTATTTGAAAGAAATTCGATCTAGGCGTTAAAGGGGTTTATAAATAAAGAAGAGATTTTTAAAGAAGAAAAAAAAAAATAGACACAGGAAGCTGTGGAGTGTTTGGAGGTGAAACCTTGCAGTGTGAAGTTCGTGGAATTTCCTGTGGTCGTGTTCCCTCTATATTATATTGGCTTTACCAGTTAACTGTCGTACTCTAGAAAAACACGTATTTAAAAATTTGGCCTGAAAACTCGTCCTTCAAATGTCGATCGATGTAAACGAACCTTATCTTGGCAAAAACTCTCAAACCTGGGACTTCGGTGAAATCGATCGATATTTGAGTTTTTGGGCCAAATGTTTAAATCCTAGTTTTTCCAGCTTATATGGTAGTTAACTGGTTAAACCCATTTTCACATTTTGGCTATAAATCTTACATTGGTAGACTGATATGACTAGGAACTTGTCGAAAAATCCTAAGCCTGAGACTCCAAAGAAGTGACCCTCAGGTTCATGTATGTAAGACTTTTCGACAAGTTAGGAGTCATCTTGATTTTGATCTATCGATTAATGAAGTAAAAGTTGTATTTTTTTATGGCCAAAATAAGAAAACAATATTTAGCCAGTGGTGCGGCATCTTAGTCGTATGTGAATGAAGTGATTGTGCAGGTATTTCTGCCAACGACTGGATCGGCCACATTTTTTTGGTTAGAAGGATGGATGGATAGGGGGAGAGATTTAGGATTAATTTAAAATCGTCGAACGTGTAGCTATCTAGTACATGATCCACACTTTTATATTTAGACAAAAAGCCTTTTTTAAAAACTTAATTTAATTTTGCCAGAAAACCCTAACTCCAAATATCGATTGATTTAGATGACGAAAACTTGTCCAAAAGTCTTAGACCTTGAACTTGGATGGTCATTTATTTGATGTTTCAGGCTTGAGACGATTTGGTAAGTTTTGGGTTATCTTGATCGACTGGTGTTTGACGTTAAAGTTTTCTGGCCAATTTTTTAAAAAAAAAGGTGTTTTGGTAGTGTTCGGCGGCCTAATACTCTGTATTTATACTAGCTCGTAGTCAACGTGTGTGGATTGTGGATTTTAGTTTGTGTATTGTGGATTAGAGAGGCCGGGTTTGTGTGTGTAATTGTGTCTGTCTTCTTGTTCTGTCAGTTCAGAAACTATCGTTTACTCATCGCGAAGGAAGTCCACTTTTTAATATTTAATATTAGTACAGATTATTAAAGTTTATAGCTTATTTGAACGTCCTGTCGTCAGGCTGACAAAAAACGTAATTGTTGTGATGGAATGTGATGATGTTTTTCTTTCGGATTCGGATATGTCTTTGTTACTTCAAGAGTTTGCGGTGAGTGGGTAACAGGATTTTATTTGGTGCTTGGTGTCTCGTCTGTTGTGAGGTGTTTGGAAGGGGAGGGGAGATGGAACGTTCTTGTCAACAATGACAATATTACTTAATCTACACCTACTTGTAAATGTTAGGCCTAACTATGTCTTAATCATCGAACGCAGTCCGTTTTGCTTGTTTATTATGGGATGGTATGGGGTGCATATACGCCCGTTGTTTGAATTTTGACGATTCATAAGTTTGTCAGAATCTTTAATTGAGAAACGATGATGTGGTAACATTTTAGCCTAGATCAATTTTTCATTCATTTTTTAAAGGGAAACCCCGAAACGTCCACACTGTTCGTCTCTGGTTTTTTAAAAAATGAGCTAAAATGTTAGGTACCCCGTCATTATTGATCATTTTTTCAATGTTCAAAAAGCAGTGCAATTTACAGTTCATAAAGGATTGTATATTCGATACCTTGTATGACCGAAGGGCTAGAGCTAGCTCAGCTGATCACTTTTTGTATAGCATGGAAAGACACATTTGTTTATTTGATAACAAAAATTAAAATCCCACACGATGTAAGAGGTAATCAAGACTCTAAAAATAGGCACAGTGATATAGATTATCATGATGACCTGCTATCCTGTCTGTTTGGCCATAATATTACGTATAAAGGTCAATGTGGGTTTATGGTTTACTTGTTTGTTTGTTTTATTTATTAATTTTTTTAAATTGGGGTGGGGGGGGGGGGTTGTTTTTTCTTTTAAAACAATTTATTCCTCTTCTAACCTTTCCGTCTTTTCCTCTCCACTTCATCCCTTCCTCTCCTTCTGTACCCGCCTCTACATTTTTTCACATCCCCCCCCCCCCCCCCCCCCCCCCCGGCGTTCTCCCCACCTCTTTCTTGTGTGTACTTTTCCTCCTTTTTTTCTTCCTCCTTTTCTTCTTCTTCCTCCTCCTCCTCCTCCTCTTGCTCCTCTACAATCACCAATCACATGTTCTGTTGCGTCCAATAATATTTGTCACACCTTCCCCAACCCGATAACACACAGGGCCCTCTCTGTGTCTATCATTATTTATGAATCTTGCCAACGATAACGTTGTAGCATCTTGTAGTGTAATGCGTTGTTAATCCTTTCACGATGGGGACATTAATTTTTTTTTTCTAATCACAACAAATCTCCGTTCACAACCACCGCCGTTATTTGTCTGAATATGGTTACAATGCAGACCTACATGTCAAGCGATTTTGCCAAGACAGCAGTAACGGCTATGCTACTCAAGCATCGTTGCATACATCGCTACGGCTGCTCTCTTGACGAAAATGGTAGGATTTACAGTGGCTGGTTAGAGTAAGATCTAGGACTTCATATATAGATGTCACTGAGTAAGATAGATCATCGCCTTTAACGAGTCAATGTGGTAACAGCTGCTGGGATAATATCGTCTTACCGGTCAGATTGCGTGTGAACGGCTATATTGGAATAACTATCGATTTTGTTGGGGGTTTTTTTTTCACGCCTATCTAACTAAAATTCGATATCATTGTTAAGCTCTCTCTGACGAGTATGGGGGGTCTTATTTTAAAGCACTCGACTTACAACCAAACCGATCGGTTTATTATGAAATCGAGTAAAGACCATCTCTCTCTCTCTCTCTCTCTCTCTCTCTCTCTCTCTCTCTCTCTCTCTCTCTCTCTCTCTCTCTCTCTCTCTCTCTCTCTCTCTCCCATCCCCATTTCCTCCCACTAAGTGATTGAGTATCTGGAGATCTTTGGGATATTCTAGTGTCTTATCCAAAGGGTGCGATCAATTCCTGCCTTTTTACCCAATAATATGAGATATGGATAGAACTCAGGCTCATTAAAAAAAATTAGCCGTGCGGTCTGACTGTCTGCCATCACAATTGTTGGTAAACTTCTTTAACCCGATTGTCGTACTCTGAAAGAACTTTAAAATTGTGGCCAGAAAACTCGTCCCTCATGTATCGATCCAGTTAAAATCGACCCTCATCATGTCAAAAACTGTGTTTAATAAAGTCCTACGTTCGAGAGTTGTGCCAAAATGAGGGATGCATATTTTTTATTATTCAGGCGATCGATATTTGATGGACGAGTCTTCTGGCCAAGAAGTCCCAGGTTTGAGAGTTTTTGATAAGATTGGCTTCATTTTAATCGATCAATATTTGAAGGAATAGTTTTCTGGCCATATTCTTTAAAATGCGTGTATTTGTGTGTGTGCGTGTGTGTGTGTGGTTTTTCTGTGTGTGTTTTTTTAAGGGGGGGGGGGGGGGGGGGGGGTCAGATTACGGCTGTAAACTACCTCAATAGTTTGAAGGGTTGAACGAAGTAGCTATAGATCAGACACCTGGCCTTACCTACTGGAATCCAGAGAAATATCATTGCTGATAAGATAGAGTCGATATTAACCTCTCACAGGTGTGATTCGACTTTACTGTTACTTGACATCATAATATCTTATAAGACATCATGTTCTTGACGTGTTCAGAATAGTGCAAAAACAGCAGTCAGATTTACATCTGTTGGTGAAAGCTAACATACTCTGGCAAAAAAAAAAGGAAAAAAAAAGAAAGATTTTTTCTCTCACTTTGATCAGAAAACTTTGCTTCATACATTTATAGATTTATAGATAAAGATCACCCATCAACTTGTCAAACCGTCGAAGACCAGAGATTTGTATAGAAGGCCCGTTGACTACTTTGAAATGTTAACTAAGGACTAGACTATTAAACACGATGACACCGAGAGAGAGAGAGAGAGAGAGAGAGAGAGAGAGAGAGAGAGAGAGAGAGAGAGAGAGAGAGAGAGAGAGAGATTGTATGTATATGTGTGAGAGGGAGAGATAGAGATATAGAGACGGAGAGTGTGCATGTGTTTGTGTGTGTGAGAGAGAGAGAGAGAGAGAGAGAGAGAGAGAGAGAGAGAGAGAGATTGTGTGTATATGTGTGAGAGAGAGATAGAGATATAGAGACGGAGAGTGTGCGTGTGTGTGTGTGTGTGTGTGTGTGTGAGAGAGAGAGAGAGAGAGAGAGAGAGAGAGAGAGAGAGAGAGAGAGAGGAGACTCTGTCTTACACTCATCCCATTAGCGGTCTGGATGGTCTGGACCACGCAGCCTACTCGTATAATAATATAAAGTCAAGGAAAAGATAGATGTGTGGATTGTCCGTGTTGGACATGTGCGATTGGTGTCGCCTCCCTAGGGGTCACCTACTCACTCCTTCAATCATTCCACCTCTTCCGTGTGAATAAAATAAATTTTGCGCTAGCTAACACCCAGAGTTCGAGCCTCATTTTCGGCATCTCTTGAGTAAGAAACTCAGCTCTTATGCTCACATTCATTGCGACGCTGCACTGAAGCCTGGGCTATTTTGAAATAGACACTATAAGACCCGGCTCCCTGCCATGAATACATTTAAATCTCTCTCTCTCTCTCTCTCTCTCTCTCTCTCTCTCTCTCTCTCTCTCTCTCTCTCTCTCTCTCTCTTTCTTTCTTTTTTTCTTTCTTTTTTTTTCCCCTCTCTCTCCCATCCAATTACTCTCCCCTCTCCTCACCAACATGTCCTCACCTGTTGTTGTTATGTATAATTAGAGTCACGTGATCTATTTTATTTCTTCCTCTTTGTCCAAGGACGAAATACCTGGTATAAGCAATATACATGCCACACTCCTGCCCCCCCCCCCCCCCCTTTCTCTCTCTCTCTCTCCCTCCTCGTCTCCACCCATCCACTCTCATTATACTTAAAATACACCAAAAACTAAGAACATTTTTGATATGTATGTATGTGTATCTATCCATCTATCTATCTATCTATCTCTATATATATATATATATATATATATATAGTTTCTCGACTAACCCCCTCCCCCACCTCCATTTATTTTATGATTTACTGTTATTATAACGGTCGAACTTCGGCATTTCTGAGAGGAATGTTTTTGTAATCTTCAAGAAATACTATCTCAAACTTCCTCTTTTTGTTTACGTAACCAAAAAGACATACCGATGCATTGTACGTACATAGATCTGCGCTGGAATAGGTTACACAATTTAGGTCTCAGCAATAAACACGTAAATAATATAGAGAAAGTACTGATCGGGCACAAGTGCAAAGATTGACTAAAATTTATATTAAGGTTGTTAGGCATTGCACAGAATGCTTTGTTTAGGGGAGAAAAAAAAAAGAGAGAGAGAGGGAGAGAGAGAGAGAGAGAGAGAGAGAGAGAGAGAGAGAGGGGGGGGGGGGGGGGGGGGAGTGTGGTAGTTCTCCGCCCTTGTTATTGTGAAGTTTCAAGTGCCCTATATTCAGTACAACAGTTTTTTGTGACGGTCGGCAAAAAAAATAACATCCACACTATCATTAGAATCGTTCCCAAAATCAAGACTTTATGATCCCGCCTTCATTTTTTAAAAAAATCTGATTGGAATAATGACAACATTTATCAAAGAAATTGAGAGCGACTGGCACCTATCGAATAAGAGGACTAACTTTTTAATGTGTCGTGGAAGGGGAAGTTGTCAATGTATCAAATCTGTTTAAACTTTATCAGCCCTTTGAAAAGCTTGTCCCACCAGTCTTTGATGTCAGGCCTAAAGTTTTGGCTCATTGTTTTTTAATAGAAACAGATGAAAAGTAAATATTTCCATTTAAAAATAATATAATACCAATGTTTTGGTGTGTGTGTGTGTGTGTGTGTGTGTGTGTGTGTGTGTGTGTGTGTGTGTCGAACGGGGAAGGGAAACATACGGAGTTGGGATTGAGGGGTGGAGGTGGGGAATGGATGCTCTTCACTGATGACTTTCTACTCTGTGCCTATTGCCATCAGAGATTCTGGCTACTTTGGTGATGACGACTGGAATGTGACCGATGAGTCATACCCGTCCTTGTAGAGTCCGCTCTGCACTGTACTCCGTGACCTGTCCCCCTTCTTTTATCAAATCATTGTTATTATGGCCCTTCTTGGTGTGGTCATAGTCCTATACAGCCTTGCTCTAACGAAACGCATTTCCCACTTTTAGATTACAGTACGTTTATTTCATGACATATCTAGAGATTAAGATGTCCTCCAACTTGTCAAAATGGTTTAAGCACGAGACCCTAAAGAAGAGTCTAGATTTTAGCCCTTTGAGAAGCTCGGGGTCGTCTTCGTCGTTCTACCTAAGTTAAAGTTTTCTGGGCAAACTGTGGAAAAGCTGTTTTACTAGATAGAGCACGTCAGTCCAGAATTCCGGACCCCAAGCTTGCTACCACCAGTGAAATAAATTATGTTACTAATTAAAGGATCTCGGTGTGTTTATTTATACTTGCATCTATATCGGGACCTTAGTCTATGTTTGGAAATTCTCGGATACCGTATCTGGGACACTTGTGTGTACTTTCCTCGCCTTGCTCAAGTGCCGTGTGATTTCATTATGACGTAGGTAACGTCCCCTTTTAGACCAATGCTTCTATATTATTTCTGACAAAACAATCTTTTTAATTTTTTCCATTTTGGCCAGAAAACTTTTACTCCATAAAAAAAATAATGTACAGATAAGTTAAGATGTCATCCTATTTGTTAAAGATCTTAAACCTGAGACTGACAAGGTTACGTCGCGGAATTATCATGTTTAAAACTATCTTACATGATGGAATATATTTCATTTATCAATATATTATTAAGAAGTAAACGTTCTCTGTCCAAATGGAATAAACTGTGTTTTGTTAGCGTACATAGTGGAGACTTCTGAGGAGGTTTAGTGAGATGCCAAGTAGGTCCTTGCAGTGTGGATGGATATAACACTTCAGTCATTTTCCACCCACATGTTTTCATGATGTTATTGTTATGATTCAAGCATTGCCATGTCATCTTCACGCCATTTTGTCATCTGTTATACTTCATCTTGACACGATTGTGTCACTGGTTGTCTATAAGTTGTATCTGTGGTGTGTGATTTTGTCGTGAAGATATACTGTTGACAGGGAAATCAAATCGAATACGATGAGACATTTAAATAGATATAGTGCGGTTGACGACATCTCTTGGTAGCTTTATTACCTTCACTCCAGATTAACTCTTGGTTCTATCTTGGAACTTTGTTTTGGATCCATGGAGGAAATAAACTTCGTTTCGTGACTCTTTGTTTGGATCAGAACTTGATTCCTTGCCAATCTGGTTGCTTGTGTTGTTATTACTGTTGCTGCAGTTGTTGTTACTGTTGTTGTAATGTCACTGCTGCTGCTTCTGATACTGTTGTTTTTATTGTTGTTGACCGCTCTGCTGCTGTTGTTGTTACTATTATTGTTATTGTTGTTGATGGTGATGATGATGATGTTGTTCCTAGCCAGTCCCTTGTACCCTTTTCTTCTCATCTTATCTCTTTTACTCCTCTTAGTCGTTTCACGGCATTTCGTAAAAGTACTAAAATTCTTGGTCTTATGAGACAACAGTTTGTAATGGTAATGATGTAATGAAAATTCCAAATTTCCAAACTATTGTACCACTTATTAATTCTCCTCCATTCTGTCCATTCCATTCCAGAACAAGGAGAAAGAGATCAAATCAAAGGACGGTCATCGGTTCGTGTCGGCTTCCTTCAGCAATTCCAGTCTGTGTCAAGTATGCAGCAAGTCTATGGCAAATAAGGCAGCTCTACGATGTGAAAGTAAGTACATTTGGTTATTTCGACAATTGAACCAACTTACCGGTGATGTTTAATTCGAACTCGGACGATTCCAATCACAAATGGGGGACAAATGAAGAAGAATTACGTGACTGTCACGCTTTAACTCTCTCCTTTCCAGCCATTTTCAGGATTTTCCCCAAAACTTCACACCCATCGAACACAAAAATAGATTTTTTATCACTCAGACATAATCCCAGTTAAATTCTTGCCATACATTATTTCTTTAGCAAAACTTGCTCTACAATACACTGTTCATTTTCTTGAAATTTTATGATGTATCTATCTACAAAAGAAATTAGAAAAAGAAAAATTTTAGTTGTAGCGTAACGAACGCGACAATTTTCCTATAGTTGGTAAGGAGAGGGTTAATGTGCGTTAGAACAAACTGATCAAATAATATAACGAGATGGGGCACATCCACACATACATGCATAATCTATAACACTATTAGAGTCTAACTGATATTTAAGAGTGGGTGGGCATTTGTTCCCCATTCGTAATTGGACTCGTCGGAGTGAGTTCGAATTAAACTCCAATGACAAGATGAACTTTATTAATCCAAAACAGGAAATTACATTGTGTTTTGCATGGCTCAAGGTGAAAGATAAGATTTTTAGCAGGATAGATGATTATACAACAAAACAATGACATTGTATCAAAGCTAGTTGGGATTAGTACCTATTCAAATTTGTATAGAGAACCTTTACCGGAAAAGTGGCCGGATGGGTTACAGTGATCGTGGAAAATTCCGGTCCCTACGTTAGGTATGTTATTGGGTTAAGGCTTTTATAAAACACACAGTGCCCCACTAAACTCAGATGTGATCGAGTACCTGGCGATAGGCAGCGACGGATATTGGAAGAGAGTTTTATTACAAAATTGACCCCCCCCCCCCCCCCCCCCCCCCCCTCCTTTATCACAGTGGATAGGTACTGTATGAAATAGAAATATAAACTCCCAAAAAGACCCCCAAAAATATGAAAAGCTTGAGATGCACGTATTTAAGACACCCCCCCCCCCCCTCTCTCTCTCTCTCCCTCTCTCGTTCTCTCTCTCTCTCTTTCTCTCTTTTTTTCTCTCTTTCTCTCTCTCTCCCTCTCTCGTTCTCTCTCTCTCTCTTTCTCTCTTTTTTTCTCTCTTTCTCTCTCTCTCTCTCTCTCTCTCTCTCTCTCTCTCTCTCTCTCTCTCTTTCTCTCTACGGGTACGATTATGTCATAACGTAGATATCAGTGATACCAATCACCACAATTGAACCCGGCCTACCTCCATACTACACCCTATTCACACCGGGGTCGAGGACAGTTAAGTAAGGAGGAACATCCATAAAACACCAGGATCCAAATTATAATTACTGTATGTCACACACCCTACCGCCACAGGAGTCGAATATCACCACAGCTTACTTCAATCTACAAGCCCCCGACAACCAATCACATCAAAGCTTACTTCAAAAAGTATCGAACGAAATTGGACGGTTTTAAGTAGAAGTGGGGGTCCTGATAGCTCAGTTGGTAGAGCACTCGCTTTTCACCCAAAGGGGCTAAGATCGATCCCGGGTGCAGTCGATATGTTTGTTTTTTTTTCTAACCCCCCCCCCCCCCCCCTGTATATCCAGAAGGGAATGTGTGGTTGGGTCCGTTCGATCTGGCTGGAAGTACTTTTCGATAGACCTCCGTCCTCTCCAAAGGATTGCAAGTAATTGCCATTGTCTGTTTCACTCTTTGTGGGAAAGATTTCCTGACTTGCTCTGAATGACTACTTTTTAAAAAGTAGAAGTAGACTGTCCCATCTATTTTCCAAAATCTCATTTTCACTTTCTCGATTTTAAAATAAAGAATGTCACTGTCACGTATAAATCCTCCAAATATTTAAAAAGAGGAATGATCTCTAGATACAACGGGTCAAATCTGTTATAGGAATAGACTTACAATGAGTGGATTTCGATATCATAATATTTACCCGAATATTGCCTTATTCTGAAGTAAACAGAATTTTAAAAATTGGCCACAAAACTCGTCATTTAACTATCGCTCGATTAAAACGACCCTCATCTTGTCTAAAACTCTCAAACCTGAGACTTCGCGGAGTCCCAGATTCCATGTGTACATTACATATTGTTGCACTTCCACAAATTCACCTTGCTCAATAGACTTCTTAATGATTCTTGTATCCCTTCCAGCCTGGCACATGGAAACAATTTTCCATCTGATACTGTACAAATCGCCTGCTAGTCATTCTTTTTTTTACCAGCTTTCTTACAACAACTGCCTACTAGGGACTCGAAATAGAGGAGATTAATGCTCGTATGTGTAAATTGAAATACCTTACCCAAGGATACAACGCCGATGCTAGAGTTTTACAATATTATTGTTGCCACTGACATAGCCAACGTTTCTTGAAATTTGTTACAAGACGAGCCAATGTAGCAGGTAGCCAACGACGAAACTTAAAATCCATCAACAGTATAACACCAAGACGTACGACGTAGTTCGGTATCGAGCTTAATCCGTTCGTGTTTGAGATGGACGCTCTACCAATTGAGCCACTTTGCCTTCAAATTGATATCATAATAATTGAAACGGTCGTGATTCGTTGATTCGTTGATTCGTTCCGTGATCTCCAAACGACGTACACGACCGAGACTATTCAAATTAAAAATTTGTCGTTTGATGTCTTGCCCTAGCAACCGTGTTGTAATTATGGCCGTAACGCCGTGTACCGCAATATCGCCTATCGCCTGTTTATCTTCAAGGTGTTTGTGTAGTGTTGGCAATTAACAGGTGTCACATTTTTGCCGATGTTTGGCAAGGGAACCGTTTCACAGGAGAGATGATAAACAAATTACCGGAGTGGGAACCGGTTGATAACCTTTAGGTTTGGAGATTTGAAAGAGAAGAAGGCATTGGTGCATAATATACAAATGTGAAATGTTGTGAAGGATAGTGCAAGACAAGGTTGACAGATAAACACAAGAAAATTTCCTCTCTCTCCCCTTCCCCCTCGAATATGACCAACAAGTAAATAGATAAATCAATAAATAAATCAGCGTCCTTTCACTTGCATAATACAAATCAAATACAGTGGCAGACAATTCAGATCGAAAAATGCAAGCCAAAAATTAAAAAAAAAACCCAACATTTTCACAAACCGCTGAAGACTAAAAACGTCTCTCTCTCTCTCTCTCTCTCTCTCTCTCTCTCTCTCTCTCTCTCTCTCTCTCTCTCTCTCTCTCTCTCTCTCTCTCTCTCATACACACACACACACACACTCTCTCTCTCTCTCTCTCTCTCTCTCTCTCTCTCTCTCTCTCTCTCCCATTTTGACCAGAAAACTTATAAATCGTAATACTAATACAATTTACGGTGCCCCCCACCCCACCCAACTATGTCCAACTCTTACACCCGAAATCTCTGTGAGAAGACGATTCTACATGGAACGCGTTATACACACATTGACACCACTACATTATTTATTGATGTCTTAGGTTTAAGTCTTCTTTGGAGTCTCCAGTTTTAGTCTTTTTGACAAATTGCGGTCACAGTAATCGATCAATATTCGAAGTAAAATATTTCAGGCCAAACTGGAGAAGAAGAAAATAAATATCTATATTGTTCAGTATACGACAGTATGCAGTATATACGATTTGGTGACGCCACATTATATTATTACTCTTAATATTAGTAATATTGTAAATGATTTATACCGCGCCTATTCCATATATAAACAGCTCTAAGCGCCTTTTCAATACAGATATCAATACTGCAATTACAGGTCAAACACAAAACATTCCTAAGCATTCATATCAAGAAAAATAAATTATACAACACAGACCGGACACTGGTTTTTAGTCTTATCAATTATTTTCTAATAAAATAAGTCTTAATATTTGTTTTAAACGTAGCTTCTGTTGGTTTGTCTACAGATTGTCTGATGAATGTCCACGAAAACTGTTGTAAGGATCTCAAGTCTTGGTGTGATAAAAGTCGGCCTCCAAAGGTAAATTATGATTTTTCAACTCTGTCTGACTTGTCCATTATAGCCTTTTTAACATTGTCGCCGGAGATTGATAAGCTACGGCTCAGGGCGTATATTGCGAAAAGCTTCAAACATTCATTCCTGCGCTAAGAGACACCATCAAATGACTTTTGTTGTTCTTATTATTATTATTTATTTTTATTAATGCTTGTGTCATGTTTACTTTAGATATTCCCAGCGCTTTGCTTTAAATTGTCCACTGCACGGCCTGAAAACAGTGCACCAAAGAGAATAGTTTCGAATTACTCCTTGCGAGAAGCAGAAAACCTCTCAGTCTGTTGCGCACTGAATAAGATTCGACGTTTTCTTTCAATTAGAAGCAGCATTATCGTCGAAACCATCGTTTCCGATCGTTGTGTCGTCTGTAATAAATTATCATCGATGGTGTCCTTGTGCCGACGCCAATATTTTGATTCGCGTAATGAAATGTGGGATAGTTGTCTACTTCTTTTTATCCTATTATTTTATTATCAAACACCCACGCTCAGCCTATTGCGATTTTCATTGTGGGGAAATACGTATGGTTTTCATGTCGGGAATTTCCGGTATCGAGTAAGCTGACCTAGAGTTGTATGCTCACTATTCAATATTGCCAAATAAAAATACAATAGGAAAACGCCTTTTATATTATTTCGGTCAATTTATGTTCACTCGAAATATTTATTAGTTCGGGTGTAAAAAAAGGATATTTAAAATAAATAAAAGTCCCTTTATTCATCCCTAAGGGGAAATTTTTCTTTAGGATTTCATCCAAGAGAAGACTGAATTAACCCAGGCGTTAGCCGCAGTGCAGCGCCGCAAAGTGAGCTATGGCTGGCGCAAGGCCACACAGCGCGAGGGTAGTTGAACTAGGTACCTTTCGGGTACGAAGCAAAGGCTATACCGCTGATATATATATATATATATATATATATATATATATATATATATATATATCTTTCTCTCTCTCTCTCTCTCTCTCTCTCTCTCTCTCTCTCTCTCTCTCTCTCAGTGACAGGATGGGTGACAATAACAAAGTTCTGACTGAATCCGACATTGCTTCTTTTTAACCAGGCACGTCCCATTCAACTCGGTTGTCAACGAGTACCTGGCTAAAGCAAGTGGCGTATTTAAATGTTATAAGAGTACCGTACGAAATAAATTACCGCTTACCAGGCAAATTGTACCGGATGTAATGTACATTTTGGTTCCTTATAGCTCTCTCAGTCAAGCTAAGTTAATCCCTTAAGGAATCCCCAGAGCTCAGAGTCAGAGCCCATGCTCAACCAGCAAGAGAATCAGCATTGACCCCAGGCCTAATCGAGGTTTTCTCTTTCTGAATCATCTGCCAACCCAGTAGTTATTGGGTAGCTGTTAGATCGGGCACAAAGTACGAACGTCTTGTTAAACGCGTAGCGTTAAACAAGTACTAACAATAATTTCTGCTACCATTTGGATAAAACGCCAGAATGCTGAGTAGAGTATTTCTACCAGATCAAAGAGATCCAGCTACCCAAACAGTGTTTGACTCACGGAGGGTTCAGAACATAGAAGTGTTGAGAACAATCCTTGACTGAACCCGAGATGAATACCGGTTTCTTTGGTTGTGAGTCGAGTCGAGGGCTCTATCAGTTGAACCGTCGGGACTTCACTATTGAAGTGTTAATTCAGAGACGTTGAGAGTAGAGGAGTCGAAGAGGGATGAGGAAACTGAAGAGATGGAGGAAAATGAGGAGAAGACGGGAGATGGAGAGCTGTATTTACTTGAATACCAGAAATACTTCTACTCGTCATTGTTACCAAATAACTCCCCGAAAAGTTCACGCTAACAACGACATACCGAACAACGACATAGTTATTCCCCTTGTCCTACATATCCTTTCCCGTGTACTTTCGGTTTTTATTGAGTTGTCTTTTGATATCGGAATGTCGGTATTATCGGTATGATGGTGGATTATTTTCGTCGCTAGTAACAGCTTTAACACCGTTTATTATTTTTATTATAATAATTTATATTTTCTGTCGGGGTTTCCCCCAAAGCGTTGCTTACAAGCAGCGTTCTGGAACCACAGACATAGCGAATTCGATGTTGTTACAGATATTCGTATGTTAGGATTGCCAAGAAGTATGCACAGGTAGATTAGTCCAGACACACCAACTGCTACGGATAATTCGTATGCTGCTAATTTTCGACACTCTGTCCCATAATATGCTTTTTTTTTCTCTTCTATTCAATAACATTTGTTGACAAGGAAAGTTTTATACTATTTAAGGACTTTAAAGTATTTCATTCTATCTTCATGTGGACTGGCTGTTTAATTTATAAAGATTTCTTTTCAGTCATAAACCCAAATCTGATATTGACTATCGGCAGGACCCCCCCCCCCCCCCACACACACACACAAACACACACCACTACCACACCTCGATCCTGAGAGAGTTACTCTAATTCCTCCTCTAAGATACCCGCTTAGCTCTGTTTACAATTTGTGTTGTTGTGGTATATTATAAGTACAGCCTTGGACTCACAACACCACCTAAAGTAGGTCTAAGGTGTCGACCCCTCAACGATATACATAAGAAAGGCATTTTGCATATATTTGCTTCGTCCTATTATCGGAGATGGACGTTAAATTCGAAGCCCCTCTTGTTTAAAGCAGCAATGTTTTGGTCCGGAAATTGTGCTAACGCTTAAAAGGTTGTATGTGTCGCCCTACATGCTGAATTATGCTGTTTCATCATCAGAAAATGAAGACGAAGCATAAACGCTCAGAGCACTGTGTAACTTCACTTTCTTCTTTCCTTCCTTCTTTAATACTGTTCTCGTATTTTTCTTGAACATTACCTACGAATATTTTTAGCCATGAGACAAGCCCGATATTTTTTATTTTTTTAAAATTTCAAGTTGGTAGGTCTGTGTTTAGGGAGTGATAGTGATAGTAGGTTAGGTATGTCAGTTCTAACAGGTTGGTTGGAGATGCTTGAAGTAACATTAGGTCGATGTACCTGTGAGGTAGGCAGAACTCAGGTGTCGACAGGTGGAAATAGAGTTTTAAATGATAGCTAATGGCACAATGGAATTTCAAGGTGTGAGTTGATTTTATCCCAGGTAGGAAGACATTAAACAGATATCGTTTTAATGTGGAATATTTTTTCTAACATCTTGGCGAGTGAAACAATAACAAACACTGGGTGAGGTTGCTTAGTTGGTCTATCCATTGATCTACCTACCGCCCGCTTATGGGAAATGAAATTCCTCAAAAGTTTGGGTTAGCAGATAATTATATATTTACGGATTTAGAAAATGTGAGGGGGGGGGGGGGGGGAATTAATTGTTGTATCATTCTCAAAGAGCAACAAATTATCTTCCAATACCTTTGCTTTGCCTCACTAAGGCCATGGTTTTAGATCAGCTAGGGCACAGCCCAATTTGGACCCTGAGTCTATGACCTAATATTATATTTTGCACTGTTTTCAATTTCCTGAGCTAAACGTTTAGTAAGTAAACCGCCGATGGAGATGGGACCTACAGAGCTAAGGTAGACTTCTGTGGTTGCACCATTTAATGCTCTGCTTCCGCTTAAGGTATGGCGTGTGTCATCAGTGAAACATTTTGTCGTATTGGAATGGCCACCTTTAAAGATCTCAGTATATAACTGATTGGGAAAATGCTTTTGGTCTTTGTTCCTCTCGCCCCCCCCCCCGCCCCCCCCCCCCTCGCCCCCCACCATCTCCCCAAAACATCCCGGGTTAGTTGTTTAAAAAAGAATATTATTATTATTTATCTTTTCTGTTTATTGTTTATTTTGTAGACCAAACGTTTATGTTACATTTTGATCCATTCAAACTTTTTCATTATTTTATTGCGAACGTTTTCCTGTTGGCGTGTCGGAGTGTTTGAGGCTGTTTGCTGGGTCGGATGTGATTCCGTTCTCCTACCC
Organism: Berghia stephanieae; assembly: GCF_034508935.2. Lineage (NCBI taxonomy): Eukaryota > Metazoa > Mollusca > Gastropoda > Nudibranchia > Aeolidiidae > Berghia > Berghia stephanieae. The sequence goes on from NC_088361.1 coordinate 31,222,630, forward strand.
GCTCAAATCTGGACTCGATTAGCCTCAAGAATTATTATCGATTGGAAATTTGACCTTGACCTTTTGTAACCGAAGTGTCAAATGGAAATGTATTCGCAGGAAATCGGTGGAAAGGAAATACCAAGTTATTTGTTGTCTAAATGAAAATGCCAAGAATGTGTGAGGTATTTTGTGGGGATTTATCACTCATTATGAGGGGAAGGGGGGGGGGGGCGGGGGAGAGAGGAGTTTTTACAGGTTATCGATTGTTGATACATTGATTATCGATAGACTACAGGTGGTGTCTGCTAGAAGGTTTACATCGTTAAAAAAAAAAAAAAAGAAAAAAAAAAAAAGAAAAGAAAAGGAAATGAAAAGAAAGAACAACTTTCTCTGCAAGGGTGAATATTATATTATGTGATAGGCTGCAGTTGTGAAATGACTTTCTTTGAGGTTTCACAATATGACAATATGATGTGTGGCGGGTTTTTTCTCCCTTCTTTTTTGTATATATATATATATATATATATATATATATATATATATATATATATATATATATATATATATATATATATATGTGTGTGTGTGTGTGTGTGTGTGTGTGTGTACGCGCTTGTTTGCGGTTCAGAGGTAGGTAGACCTTGGCGATTATCAGCTTTGATAAGACTTCGGTCTGACTTGAAGGGCAAGGCTGGCAGAGTTATGGTTCCTTGAAGGTGTCAATGTTCCCCAGGTCGTTTATGTAGAAATACATCTACACTTTTGTTCACTGACAAATCACCTTTGCGGGTGGTTGGATGGGAGCATCACCCTTGAATCATATACCTATGCTGTTCGCATGGGTGTACGATCCGATAGTGATGTCGCTTCTTCTTCTCTTTACTAGCCTATCCTGCTTCTTTGGTTTGTGATTGTATTTTTGACAGGGGATATTTTTTTTCTGTAAATATTTTGCCTGTTTGTTCTTGGTTATTTATAATTTAGCTTATGATATCTTTAGGTTATGATTTTGATTTACATTTGTACTATTTTTGTTAGATTGCTTGTTTTTTTGTTTCAGCGGTCTCTCATATAACCTCAATTGTGTTGGAAGAGACCTAAAGCAACAAACAAACAAATCAACCCCCCCCCCCCCTCTGTGGCTGGAATATCGATGTGTCTCAATTTGTCAATATTCTTAAATCTTAAGACATCTGGCCAAAGGTGTTTGGGGGTGTCCAGCAATAGGCTTTTAACGAAATCGGGTCGAACGAGACGCCGAACCCGAACCCGAAAGGATAGAGCCTTCTCACGTGACCATGAACGAGATCTGGATAGTGAAGACTCTCAAGCGGTATGCAGCATCGGATCTAAGGTCACGTGATAGAGGATAGCTTGGGTTGCTGTTGGCTTGTGTTAGGGGAGGGGCGAGGTCAGTGTCATTCATATAATTGTGCACGTGGCGCTCTATTAGCCACTCCCACGCCTCGTTCTGAAAAAAGTCCGCGAAATTAAAGGGGAGGCAAGAGAAAATCAGCTGATCGTTAAAATAGTAACAGAAAAGTGGAGGTGCTCGGCAATGAATGCAAGAAAGACATTTAAAACGCCGTAAAAATGTTTAAAAATCACTTAATGTTATAATTACCATCCATAACAACCTGTCAAATTCACATATGTAAGATGTCAAGCCAAAATTAATAATAAAATAATAAAGAACACGATTGACCGGTGGTCCTTTGACTACACATGCATACGAGTACCAGAAATATTTTGTAAACAATGTAACACAATATAATGTGTAAGTTTCAAAGCAAATGCAACCACAAATAACATCAAAGAACAATGTGGGACTACTGTTTTAATTTCATAAAACCAAACGTATATTTTCTGCCCCCGATATTGAACATGTAGTTAGTATGTATCGTACAAACAACATTCGTTTAGACAGGTAGTCGGGATTCTAGCGCCAGTTTTATTTGGGCAACCATGATTGGGATTTCACTCAATGCACTTATTATTAATTATTATTATTATTATTATTATTATTATTATTATTATTATTATTATTATTATTATTATTATTATTATTATTATTATTATTATATTATTATTATTATATAATAATAATAATAATAATAATAATAATAATAATAATAATAATAATAATAATAATAATAATAATAATAATAATAATAATAATAATAACAATAATAATAATAATAATAATAATAATAATAATAATAATAATAATAATAAGCAGTTGAAAGGATATAGTCTTTGGTGTATAAGTGCATATGATCAATATTTCTTATAATAAATGCTTCAAAACAAAACAAAACTAAAAAAAAAAAATAAAGAATAAATGAATAAAAATATCTATTTGGGCATTTACTTACATTAATAGTCTTGAAAATCACAATCACAATCCATGAAAATTAAATATCCCAAAATCCGAAGAAGACATGAATTTAATCCAAAATCCAACACAGGAATGTATTTTAATAGGAGACAGATATCCTATTAATATTAAAACCATAGCATTACTTGCAAACAACAATACCCCACTCTGCGTTTAACGGGTCTGTGGCCGTCACATTGTAAATTGTGGCCGCATTAGGGTAATCGGTGTCCTAAAGACTGACATACTGACATACAATCAATGAGAACTATAAAGAATCCATTCTAGAATTCAACTACAAACTGAAAAGCATGATAAATATCACTCTCTCAAATAATTTCCTTTGCTCAGGTTCACTCACACTCTCCTTTATTGCAAAACATTGATAAGTGAGATAAAGTTTGTATTTCAATTATAAACTTAATCACATAACCTAAATGATGGAGAATAAAAACAGCTAATTATTAAAAAAATTCACAGATCAAGTTATCTATTTGAACTCCGCATATTTAGCTTAATTACTCATTGACCATATATTTTTTAAAATGGCATTGTTTCATTTAAACAAGACCATGACGCTTATGCCTGGACCGGGATTTCACAAATTCTGCTTTTGTGTTCCACTTTTCGAATCGAATGAATCTCTATCTTATCCGTTTATTTGCAAATTTTCTGCACTTTATAAATAAGACCATAACGCTTATGTCTGGACCGGTTGTTCGCAAATTCTGCCTTTGTGTTCCACTGTTCGATTAGAATTAATCTCTATTTTTTTCCGTTTATTTGCAAAGTTTCTGCACTTTATAAATAAGACCATAGCGCTTATGTCTGGACCGGGCATTCGCAAATTCTGCTTTTGTGTTCCACTTTTCGAATCGAATTAATATCTAGTCTATCCGTTTATTTGCAAAGTTTCTGCATTTTATTAATAAGACCATAACGCTTATGTCTGGACCGGGCATTCGCAAATTCTGCTTTTGTGTTCCACTTTTCGAATCGAATTAATCTCTATTTTATCCGTTTATTTGCAAAGTTTCTAGATTTTATAAATAAGACCATAACGCTTATGTCTGGACCGGTTGTTCGCAAATTCTGCCTTTGTGTTCCACTGTTCGATTAGAATTAATCTGTTTTTTCCGTTTATTTGCAAAGTTTCTGCACTTTATAAATAAGACCATAGCGCTTATGTCTGGACCAGGCATTCGCAAATTCTGCTTTTGTGTTCCACTTTTCGAATCGAATTAATCTCTATTTTATCCGTCTATTTGCAAAGATTCTGCACTTTATAAATAAGACCATAACGCTTATGTCTGGACCGGGCATTCGCAAATTCTGCTTTTGTGTTCCACTTTTCGAATCGAATTAATCTCTATTTTATCCGTCTATTTGCAAAGATTCTGTACTTTATAAATAGGACTATGACGCTTATGTCTGGACTGGGTATTCGCAAATTTTCCTTTTGTGTTCCACTTTTCGAATCGAAATAACATCTAGTCTATCCGTTTATTTGCAAAGTTTGTGCACTTTATAAATAAGACCATGACGCTTATGTCTGGACCGGGCATTCGCAGATTCTGCTTTTGTGTTCCACTTTTCGAATCGAATGAATCTCTATCTTATCCGTTTATTTGCAAAGTTTCTGCACTTTATAAATAAGACCATAACGCTTATGTCTGGACCGGGCATTCGCAAATTCTGCTTTTGTGTTCCACTTTTCGAATCGAATGAATCTCTATCTTGTCCGTTTATTTTCAAAGTTTCTAGATTTTATAAATAAGACCATAACACTTATGTCTGGACCGGGCATTCGCAAATTCTGCTTTTGTGTTCCACTTTTCGAATCGAATTAATCTCTATTTTATCCGTTTATTTGCAAAGATTCTGCACTTTATAAATAAGACCATGACGCTTATTTCTGGACCGGGTATTCGCAAATTCTCCTTTTGTGTTCCACTTTTCGAATCGAATTAATATCTAGTCTATCGGTTTATTTGCAAAGTTTCTGCATTTTATAAATAATAATAATTGTTCAAAATTTTACCTTACACCCGATATTACAAGTACAAGTGAGCCAGGTGAAGAAGATTGTCAAACAGTGTGACAGATGAAATAGGAAGAGAGAGAGAGAGGGAGGGAGAGAGAGAGAGAGAGAGAGAGAGAGAGAGAGAGAGAGGGCAAGAGAGAGAGAGAGAGAGAGAGAGAGAGGGTAAGAGAGAGAGAGAGATATTCGTTTTTTGTTCAAAATCTCTCTCTCTCTATCTCTCATTGCACAAGGTTGTGCTATTTACTACTATTTATCAAGAACAGCCAAGCTGGCAACCCAGTCTCTGTATAAACTAAGCAAGATGGCAACAGGGACCTCGCTCCTTATCCAATGCCGAAGCTTTAGTTTGAGTCAAACGGTTTTGTTAAAAAAAAACCACCCAAAATAAGTTCGTGTCGTAAGTGATGGAAGTTGAAGTCGGCTTATTATAAAATCGTTTTTATGGTCTGTTTGGATTACCCTTTTTAAATAGAAAAAGTGAATATAACATAAACTTGAAGAATAGGCAAGCTAAATGAAATTTAAATTGACTGATTAAATGAGTACGCGAGGCTGAGTTGCGAACGACTACTGGGTTCCGACATTCCGATCCCAGTGTCATTCATGTTCACCGTACCGTGTTACTGTCTACACACTACACTGCATTGTTAGTGACTGGTCATGTCTTTTTTGTTTGTATGTTTTACGCAAGCTTAATAAAAATTAAATTGACTGATTAAATGAATACGTGAGGCAGAGTTGCGAACGACTCATGGGTTCCGACATTCCGATTCCAGTGTCAGTCATGTTCACCGTACTGTGTTACTGTCTACACACTACACGGCATTGTTAGTGACTGGTCATGCCTGTTTTGTTTGTATGTTTCTTTTAATATGGGTCAATTTACAAAGAATAATAATAGAAATGTTCAAAACAAAAACTAGATTCACTATTACGTGCCTGTAATGAAGTGCTTTCCACAAACCGTGAGCGAGAATGATGGTGGAGGTAATGGCAACCATGTGGGTTTGTTATTGTTTCCTACCTCCGTCAACCCGCGCATCCAGTTGCGCACCCACGCTGATTCTAACCAATACAAAGAGAAAATTATAAATTGATTACAGGCGAAGGTGGGGGGAGGGGGGAGGGGTGGGGGGTTGACCCACAAACGATCGAGGTGTTGGGCTTCGGGTAGACCATGATACGAAATCAAAGAGAAAATGCCGCCGGTACTTGGATGGTGGAAATGGTTGGGGGGGTGGGGGGGGGTAGTGACAATCAGCATGGGATTAACATTAATAATATAGGCAATAGATGTGTATTGTTTGTATATGTTTGTGTGTGTGTGTGTGTTTGTGTGTGTGTGCGCGCGCGTGTGTGTGAAAGAGATTACACAAAAATACCTTTCTCGGGAGCTTCCAAATAATAATAATAATAATAATAGATCTTTATTGTCCATAAATATGGCAATTTGTCATTTAGTTACACTTGTTATAATGTTAAACGATAACTAAGATTGAACAGATATTTCACTCCTACTTATTTTCTCTCTCTCTCTCTCTCTCTCTCTCTCTCTCTCTCTCTCTCTCTCTCTCTCTCTCTCTCTCTCTCTCTCTCTCTCTTTCTTTCTTTCACACGTGCTATATACACAACATAAACATATTCATTTCGTTTTCAATTTGTTACGATTGTGGCAATTCGACACCAAAAATTATCATCATTATCAATTGGTCAGTTAATCTTACATTAAATAAATTAATCAGTTAATCAGTCAACGAATCAATCCTTGGTTTTTCTGTACCATATGAAATATTCAAAATTTTTATTGCTGATGGAACGAACGTTGATTTATACTTGTTAGTTCTACATTTAATCTGACAAAACCTTCTCCCAGATGGTAAAAGACTAAATTCATGGTATAAAATATGTTTTTTATTGTTGGTAATTGAGAATGCTTTCCTTTCTATTGCTTTTCCATGAATTCTTTCTACTCCATCAAGAGGATGGTTTATTATTTTTGATGCCTCTTTGATAGATTTTGAAATTTTTGATTTATCTTTAAGTCGGCATCCTCCAAACCATATGGTGCAGCCAAACGCAATTACACTTTTAATCAATGAGTCATAAACTCTTAACATAGTTTTCTTCCTTACTTGAAATGTTCTCAATTTCCTTAGGATGTATAATCTTTGGGCAACTTTCTTAGAAATTATATTAATATGTTGAGAGAAATTGAGGGAACTATCAATGGTTATTCCTAAATATTTAAAATAGTCAACTATCTCAACATCATCTTTACCGATCGCCACACACTTTAAGTCGTTTTTATTTATTATGATTACGTATACGATAAATTTGAAAACCACATTGTTTGAATCAGCTTGAAAAAAGGAGAACATTTATCTTTGTTTCACAAAAATAGGTTTAGAAATAAAAATTTTTTCTAGTAGATTGATTTTGAAAAAAATATTGCTCAATTTTTTTAATTTAATGATAGTTTCTTTATTTTCCGGTCGGTTTTCTTGATTTATATCTCATTTTTCAATTCTCAATGCGACGAGCACACTGATGTATCTCGTGTGATTCAAAAGCGTTGTTTGTTTTTTAAATATATATATACTGAGAGTCCTCACTAATTAATTCCTGAGCGTTGATATGGTGACGCAACTATTACATACAAGACCTTGCAGTCGAGTTGGCAGGGCTTTTGGGTTACACAATCACTATTTACCCATCGGTCAGCGGTACTCTTTGATGTATACAACACTCACCGCCTTTACGCAAAGCCGCCTGCCCATAAATCAAGAGATGGTCTCCTAACTGTTCACAAGCGAACTGTCAAACGAGCAATCGATGATTGGATAAGAATCTCAAGATCTCATATAATAAGGTAAGTTTTGGAGAGGTGATATCCCCCACCCGTTATCGGACAGAACTTTCATTGCGTTATATCATTTTAGCTCCGCCTCCTCTTTCTATTCCGGAGTGACGAGATTAGACGAGAGGACGCGAAAAAAAACTGATCACGTGATCGGTAAGTCGTTCGTTCGGTGTCCGTTCGGTGAGCAACTATAACTCTGTAATATTCTGTCTGAACGCATGGAGAACTTTTGGCGGTCGACTCCTCGGCCCGTTTGACTTGCTTTCAGAATACTGATTTCGAATTTCATTTCATTTTGTTTGAACCAACGTATACTAATTTGAACGTGTCGAATTGAATGGTTTGGAAATAAAATACACGAAATTAAAAAAGAAAAGGAATAAAAATAAAAACAAACAAATAGACAGCTTCAAACAAGGATTCAACTATGCGCCGAGCGAGGCTTGAACCCAGGACCTTTTGAAGGGGGGGGGGGGGGGGGGGTGTCTTTGTAAATTTTACGAGGGATGGGGTAATGTCAACTCACTTGGCCCGCATCCAAAGTATATCTTCTGTGACAAGAAAAAATTAAAACCAATTCCTCAATAAACACACACACGCAGACACACACACACACACACACACACACACACACACACACACACAGAGAGAGAGAGAGAGAGAGAGAGAGAGAGAGAGAGAGAGAGAGAGAGAGAGAGAAAGAGAGAGAGAGAGAGAGAGCGGGTGGTTGGATGGGAGCATCACCCTTGAATCATATACCTATGATGTTCGCATGGGTGTACGATCCGATAGTGATGTCGTTTCTTCTTCTCTTTACTAGCCTATCCTGCTTCTTTGGTTTGTGATTGTATTTTTGACAGGGGATATTTTTTTTCTGTAAATCTTCTGCCTGTTTGTTCTTGGTTATTTATAATTTAGCTTATGATATCTTTAGGTTATGATTTTGATTTACATTTGTACTATCTTTGTTAGATTGCTTGTTTTTTTGTTTCAGCGGTCTCTCATATAACCTCAATTGTGTTGGAAGAGACCTAAAGCAACAAACAAACAAAACAAACAAAAGAGAGAGAGAGAGAGAGAGAGAGAGAGAGAGAGAGAGAGAGAGAGAGAGAGAGAGAGAGAGAGGAGGAGGAGAGGGGGGGGGGGGGGGGGGGGGGGGGGGGGGGGGGGGGGGGGGGGGGGGGGGGGGGGGGGGGGGGGGGATGATGATTGTACTTGTAAATTTCTGTATTTTTAATGCTTGGAGCCACTCTGAGTTGATACACAAGCATGGATTCAGGATTCAGTACACAAGTGTTTAGATAGGATGTGCGTGTCGTCCTTGGTGCACTTAGCTTGTAAAACCATCACAGGTGTGAACACGGTGTTTGATGTCGGGGATGGATAAAGAGATCAAACCGTGTTATGTGTACACTCTAGATATATAGAAATCTTTAGTATATACACAGTGTGCAATTTGCCTTTATCCTTCGTTCTTAACCCTGTACCCTGTAACGACCTGTCTGAATTTTTTTTTGGATAGATTATAAATTTTCTCTCCCCCCCCTTCTCGCCATGTCCACACAGCAGTGTTTGAGAATCAGGGACGGATATTGATAGATCTGGCGAAGAGTACGTTTCTATTAACTGGAATCCTCTCCAATGGGTAGAAAGCAATTGTTATTGTCGGTTCAAGGCTGAAAAACGAACAAACGACAAAACAGAACAAAAAAAAAAAAAACACCATAATACAAACAAACAAACAAAAGATCAGCAGCAACAAACCAAACCTAAGGTCAATGCACAATGTCATTATTATTATTATTATTATTATTATTATTATTATTATTATTATTATTATTATTATTATTATTATTATTATTATTATTATTATTATTATTATCATTATTATTATTATTATTATTATTATTATTATTATTATTATTATTATTATTATTATTATTATTATTATTATTATTATTATTATTATCATCATTATTATTATTATTATTATTGTTGTTGTTATTATTATCGTGCGGCTATGTGGTCTAGTGGTATGACACTCGCTTTCGGATCGGAAGGTCCTGGGTCCTTGGAGAAGGCTCTTTACTCATGATCAAAAAAAGCCCTGAAAACACATCTTTTCAGGAAATATTTACTTAATTGAATTTTAAATGTATTGTATATGACATTTATATTGATGATGTATTGATGCCCTTTAATGCTCTTAATTGTTTTGATACCTTGGTTGAATGGTTTTTTATTTTATTTTTGTTTTTTGTTTTTTAAGCGCTTTGAGGTTTCGACGAAAGGCGCTATATAAATATGCTTATTATTATTATTATTATTATCATATTTTCTCACCGTAATCAGGTGTAAAATGAGTACCTGGTCGTTAACACCGTTGTCTATGTCCGAAAAAAATTGTAATATTGCCTAAAAGGGGTCATGTCCCGTCCTATATGTTAAATGTTGCTGTCGGTCAGGAACCTCTTGTAAAGCGCTTTCAGCACGTTTAGTGGATATTGCGCTATATAAAAGCTCAATTATTATTATTATTATTATTATTATTATTATTATTATTATTATTATTATTATTATTATTATTATTATTATTATAATTATTATTATTATTATTATTATTATTATTATTATTATTATTATTATTATTTTTTATTATTATTATTATTATTATTATTATTATTATTATTATTATTATTATTATTATTATTATATTATTATTATTATTATTATTAAGCAAAAGCCCGCGGAGATAAAGCTCACCATAACCGATTTCTTTAATAACTTGCTTCACTTGAGCTTTAGACTGGAATAACACTTAATAGGTTTGTAAATTACTTTATCTTGTGTAGAACCGGTAAACCAATAGTAACTATATAAAAGTTTTATTAATTTTTAATATCCCTTCCATATTGTTCATTTTCCCCAAATACGTTCCGCTTGTGGAACAATTTACTTGTTGTTATCAAGCATATTATGAGCTGTATTGAGAATTATAAAGATGTACTGCACACATCAGGAAAGGACCACCGGGTGGGGGTGGGGGGGGGGGGGGGATTAATCGGCCCGTATCGTTAAGTCTTCAATAACCGCAAAAAAAAAATAAATAAATAAAATTATATAATATATATATATATATATATATATATATATATATATATATATATATATATATATATATATATATATATTAGTAAAATTAACTCCTTAATTAGCACAGAGATAGATAGAGAGAGAGAGAGAGAGAGAGAGAGAGAGAGAGAGAGAGAGAGAGAGAGAGAGAGAGAGAGAGAGAGAGGGGGGGGGGGGGTCACTGTTAGCCCCTAGAATCAACAGGCACGTGCCCACACTGGCTGTGTGTGCGCGTGCGTGCGCGCACGCGTTATGTGTGAATAGATCGCTGACTCTTGGATTCTTCCATGGACGTGAGTGAGGAAGGTGAGAAAGTGAGTTGTGATGGCATAGCACCGTCGTCATGAGTAAAGCAACGGATCGTATTCATTGCTGTGACGTATAGGCCAGGACGAGTAGAGAATGCCAGACAGATCGCATTGTTTTTACAATCGTGAATATTATTCATCATTTCTTATTATTTCCGTTCTTTCAAAATTTAATAGTTATAGATATATTCCGTACTCCTGGGAAAAACCCAACTGTGAAAGTTATTATTTTTCCACTTGATGTTCGACAAATAAATAATTTGCTAGTGTGTGGATTTAATTAGGATTGTCGTAACTGTTTGCTGTGGGTTTTCCCATTCCTTTAAATGGATTAATCAATTGGTGGTCGTCTTTGTTGAAATGTAGTTTCTTGGAATAAATAAAAAAATACATTTTGATTGCAGTCTGATGGATTTGTCCTTTATGGTAAGGAAAACCCCAAAAGTGGATGATGCTATTGACGATTTATTTGTTTTTCTTCTCTTCTTTGATTACGTAATTAGTAATTGTGGGGTTTTTTTTAATTTTAAAAGGATTGATACAGACGAGTGTTTCCTGACAAATTGTTTATTCTGAATTTCCCTCGGTACCATCTCTAAGAAGTCAAATATGCGTGTAAGCTTTTTTCTTTTTCCTGGATGACTGGGTGTTTTGTGTTTTGTTTAAATAAGAAAGGAGAAAAGGATAAATTAGGTTTTTTACCTTGCTATTATGAAAGCTTACTTTCAATAGAATGGTTCGGTATTTACTAAACAATCATAGAGCGCCACGAAGAAATAATTATTCTTTCGAAACTGGCAAAACATTTAAAAATAAAAAATATTTTGGTCGGTAAACGTATACATCAAAGATCGATCAGTTAACTTGAGACTTGTTAAAATCTTTTCAAACTTGAGACTGGAATAAATACTCCTTCCTTCTATGACTTGCTTGATAAAAGGTTTTTTTTTTTGTCATTGTTGACAAGTTTGAGTTATTTTAATTGATCGATATTTTAAGTAACAGTTTTCAGGCCAAAATAGAAAAGAACTGTTTTGTCAGCGTGCAGCAGCAGGTAATAAGGTTTACTTGAATGCAATTGAGAAGTCCCATCCTATTTAAGTAGTTTGTTTTGATGTTCGTGATTCTGTTCACCAGAGAACTGGAATAGTAAGATGCGCTTAATCGGGGATATAGTATTTGATATATAATAGATAGAATGCTGTCGACGTAACATCGTTTGTTTTTGTTTTTTAAATTTCTTGTTTTTAACCAACCAGAGAGGTGATCGGTTCTTGTCAAATTCTCTTCAACGGACAATCAGCAGTTAAGGTTGCATCTAAGTCTGTGTCTTAATTACAATTGTTTTGCTAGTCAAAACTTGTGTACATTTTACTGAACCACATACTCTCAATAATAATTATATCATGAGGCGATAAGAGCAAAGGCTCACAATTGTGGCTGGCAAAAGAATAACACAAATTACCACAGTCATACAAACCTGTAAATAATTTTGATTACTTTTAGTATATTAGATCTAATGGGGTAAGATTTGACCACATTTCCGGCTGGTAAAAACAATAATAATAATAAACGAAAACAAAGTAGGAATGTTATGTCAACTGCTTTTTATATCATATGAATAGAACAAATAAGTCGTTGGCCCATACAGTCGATTGTATAAATAAGTTGGCCGTGGTGCCGTGTCAATTTGTTCAGGATGTGTTTTGAAAAGAAAATTGTAGATACTCAGTGTTAAAGGAAGAAAACTATTATTTACTAGGCGTGTTCGGCTTTAAGTCTCGGCTCGTGTTGAAAATTCCAATCTTCTTCTTGTTTCGTTATTGTTGGCATTCCTTTTATTTTGATGTTTGCAGTGGAATCCAGTGTTAAAGTGGAAATTTCCGTGACGGTTTCTTCAAACTGATTCAAAATACAGGGACGATTAGAATATATTATTTGTGTGTTCATTGAACAGCTGTTTTCATGGATAAGATTGTTGTGGTGACAAAACACGAGATTCCAGCTGTGCCCATAATATAGATTTGAAAAGGACGTCTAGAAAGACCAATAACGGTTTTTAGGGGGCTCAAGGTAAGGCGGTTTATCGATCGCTATTCTTGATGGAATAATGGCAGGCAGAGAACGTTATGGACCAGGATAGTGTTGAACAGATTGGTAGTCGTGTTGAGTGTCAAAGAGTACCATAGATCTGAAAACGATAAGATAGATACTACATACACCATTACGAGGCAATTTAGTGATCAGTTAACATCTACGGAAGACAGGCAGGCAGTGATTATTTGCGGGTTAAAAAGGACCATAGATGTTAAAAGGATATGATAATCTTAGATGGACTAACAACGGTTGCTTTGTGACACAATCTCTGTAACTGACGGAAGGCAGGCAGGCAGTCAGTGATTGTTTTGGACAAGGAAAGGGATGGTGCTGGATCGACGGGCAATCATGAAAAGTGTTATCACTGTAGGTTGAATTGATTTTTTGTTTGCTTGTTTGATTTTTTGGGGGTTTTTTTCTTGTTTGTTATTTGTTGTTTTGTTTTTTGATTTTTGTTTTTTGTTGTTTTTTTTTTTGTTTGTTTTTTCTATATTTTTTTCCTTTTTTTTTTCTTTCTTTTCTTCTTTTTTTTTTTTTTTTGGGGGGGGGGGGGGGGGGGGGGCTTTCTTTTTCTTTTTCGTGTTGCGGTTGTTATTGTTGTTGTTTTATTCTATTTTATTTTTTTGGTCGTCATTTTGGTTGACGTCATCGTCGTTTGCTACTGTCATGATTGTTTTCTGTCTGTTAGTCGCCATCACTTGTGGAAATGTTCATAAAATTCCACCATGTTTTCTTCCTCCTTACGTTTCCTCACATCCTCCTTCTTCAAATTGGCTCAGCTTTATACCTTCCTTTCCATTTTTCCTCTTCTCCGTCTCCTCCTCCCCCTACCCTTCCCCAATTACCCCCTCCTTTCTGTCATCATCTTTCATTTCCCCTCAGTCAGGCATACATCACAACAGCATTAGAACGCCATGTAAAAATATCGTAACATGAAGAGTTAGATAATCGATCCTGCGTTTTCATGAAAATGATATTTTAAAAATTGTCTTTTGAATTCGGAGCAAACATCAATACCACGCCATTTACAGACCTGCCTACTTATACAACAAATTCGTAGAATTACGAAATTTTGGCTCCAATTTCAGAACTTCACGAGGATCTAGAAGTCATTAAAACTCATTGAAAATGAAAGTTGGTGTCAAAGTGCAAAATATTAAGGATTTTAAAGTGTTATTTAATCATTGTGAGGGTAAATTATTAAATCTGTAATGTTAACTATAGCAATACAATTTCTGTCTCCTAAAAACTACGAATTTTTAACTTTTCAGCTAGGGTCTGCATTTACCAAGCTGAAACAAACAACGGTTAAAACCCCCCAAACCAACACCAGCGACAGTTTATTGTCACTTTACTATACTTTTAGCTCATTAACAACAGTGGGACATAGGTTCTTTTCCTACAATAATTTATTTTTATATAATTATAATATTATCAGGTCTTGGTCTTAACAACAAACTGCACGCCTAACCGTTTTAGTTTTCTCCCAGGCGGTTTGGCCTTTATTGAAGCGGGTCTCATGATATCCTGGAGTTCGATTTAAATCGGAATTTTGCCTGGAAAGGGTTAAAATAGTTTAATACATTTTAAAGATCTCTTTATCGCCACTTAAACCGAGCCATTAAATTGCTTTGAAAACATATTGTGTAAGCCATCTTTATTGTTTTGGATTACGCGTGTGTTTGGATGTAAATGGCCTAGATCTAGCTGTATTATGGGGCTTTATTGTGGTCTTGTGGTCCGACGCCTGTAGGTCCCTGTTAGGCGCAAAGTCGAGTCCTCGGAGAGGGCTCTTTCCTCACATTGTTTCACGTGCACCCAGGTGTGAAATTACTGCCTGGTCGTTAACAACGTTGTATTTATTATCTGTCGATAAAAAAAAAAAAGATAAATATAAAAATAATTGTAAAATATATAGAGTCCTACATGTTGAGTGTTGCTGTTGGCTTGATACATCTTGTAAAACGCGTTTTTATTTTGTTTTTGTTTGTTACTTTGTGTATATGTGTGTGCGTATTTTTTTGTTTTTGTTTCTTTTTATTATTATTTTTTCATAATGTTCTTATTGTTGTTGTAGTTTTAGTTGTTTTTATTTTATTTTATTATTATTATTTTGAATTTTAATTTGTTTATTTGTTTTGTGTTGGGTATTTTTTTTTTTTGGTGGATTATTTGTTTGTTTGTTTTTTTTAAGGGGGGGGGGGTGTAAATATCGTACACAGGCAAGCACTATTTATCCGCTCTGACGAGATATTTATTTCATGTATCAATAGACTAAAGTGGCACCACAATTGTCAAAAAGCGGCAAACCTTGAATTTCTAAAGAAGTAGTTATTTTTTTTTCAAAGCATATATATTGTTGTGTCGCCCAGTGTTGACACATTAAAATGTGGTATATACACAACTCTTAATTTTAGAAGTTTCATTTGATTGTATTATTAAAACCCTCAGTTTTTGGAGTGGAAATGCATTTCTATGTAAAATATAAATTTTTCCTCTTGTTCTAGCTTCCGCTAGAAAAAATATTAAATAAATAGATGAATCAATAGGGAAATGTAAATAGATAAATAAATACATGAATAAATAAATAAATAAATATTTTTTAAACAAATAGATAGATAGATAGATAGATAGATAGATAGATAGATAGATAGATAGATAGATAGAGAGATAGATAGATAGATAGATAGATAGATAGATAGATAGATAGATAGATAGATAGATAGATAGATAGATAGATAGATAGATAGATAGATAGAATAGATAGATAGATAGATAGATAGATAGATAGATAGATAGATGATAGATAGATAGATAGATAGATAGATAGATAGATAGATAGATAGATAGATAGATTTGATAGATAGATAGATAGATAGATAGATAGATAGATAGATAGATAGATAGATAGATAGATAGATAGATAGTATAGATAGATAGATAGATAGATAGATAGATAGATAGATAGATAGATAGATAGATAGATAGATAGATAGATAGATAGATAGATAGATAGATAGATAGATAGATAGATAGATAGATATAGATAGAATAGATAGATAGATAGTAGATTAGATAGATAGATAGATAGATAGATAGATAGATAGATAGATAGATAGATAGATAGAATAGATAGATAGATAGATAGATAGATAGATAGATAGATAGATAGATAGATAGATAGATAGATAGATAGATAGATGATAGATAGATAGAGATAGA
>NC_088361.1:31238750-31243750 GCF_034508935.2 Berghia stephanieae
GGGGATTCATCTCAATCTTTTGGTAATATAAATTGAAAGTTTTCTGACTAAAATGAAAAAGAATCTGTTTTTCAGTGCACGGTTTATTTTGACATTAACAAAATCTAACTTTCAATACAACCATTTACAACTCTACAAAGAAAGAGAAAGTAAAAAGGCAAAATTGTAGGTGATGAAATAATGCATAACATTTATTTTCAAAAAGAGAGAACTATTTCCCCTCTCCCTCCTCCTCAGACTTCCCACCACCTTCCACAAAGAAACAGAAACACAACACACTCTCTCTCTCACACACACACACACACACACACACACACACACAAAATGATAATAAAACAACACACCATAAGAGCGTAAGATTGTCGACTGATACCCAATCTATCTCCACATAATTGATACCGTTCAAGCAACCAAAATATGTGCATCGCATTCCCTCTTTCTCATTCTCACGTCTACCTCGACCTCGAATGCTTACTTCTACAGTTACTCGGCCCTGTTCGGATCCCCTCCAAGCAGTACGGGCGGCAGTGGCGGCAGCAGTCCTGCAGGTTGGCCCCCGACCATCAGCATGAGCAGGTTCAATTTACTCGAGTAAGTCTGGCAGCGAATAAGAAACGATAATAATAATGATAAATGATAAGTAAGTTATACAGCTCTCAACTTCCGCATCATAAGTGCTTAGCACCGCTTTACAATTTCATATGCCAACCATATTTTATCTTCTAATAGAAAGAAAAACAAAACAAATGATTAAAATGACCCCCCCCCCCCCCTTTCCCCCCGACATAATCACTTCCACTCCACTAACAGTAATACCCTATTCTAAACTGACATCTGTGGAAAAGAAAACATTATTTAGCACGTCGATTTCATAGGGAATAGCAAGAATATAATATGCTTTTACATTAACATTTGCTGCATTGACATTTTTAATTTTACAAATTAAAAAAAAAGAAAGAAGAAAATAAAAGAAAAATAGATAAAACATCTACTAGATAGCTGCGTATATATTTTAACTCAAAAATCAAATTCGTTTTTTTTTTTTAATCGTAGATTGTGGAAGTATGGAACATGTTATATACTATTATGAAATAAATACACAGGTTTGGATAGGGAGAAGGTAGATGATTGATCTATGGACGGAATGAATGGATCGGGCTGACAATTTGAATACGTTATGATGTAGCGTCAGATAAAACACAGAAGCATAAAAATAATCAAAAACATTCTGCAGTTTTCATCATCATCATCATCATCATCATCATCATCATCATCATCATCATCACCATCACCACCACCACCACCACCATCCTCTTCATCGTCTTCGTCGCCATCATCATTAGCTTCATCAAAATCGTCACTACCACAATCACCCACCGTCCCGTTCTAATTTCATCATCATCCATTCTAATGAAATAAATTGTCATTCTATAATAATGATGTGATCTTATTAGTACAATTTCTTTTACATTTTGATTGGGTTTATTTTCTGTCTTCGATCAAATCCATGGAAATCGAAACTCACATTTCAACATGACGCCTTATCTCTCTCTCTCTCTCTCTCTCTCTCTCTCTCTCTCTCTCTCTCTCTCTCTCTCTCTCTCTCTCTATATATATATATATATATATATATATATATATATATATATATATATATATCTTTCTCTCTCTCTGCCCCCCCCCCCCACCCCTTAAAATTCCAAATGAAATCATAACATTTTAGATAATTTCACAATACAAACAAACGAGTGACTAACACACCACCCAAAATACACCAGCGTGTATATGTACAATATGTGTTTATCCAATTTATAATTAACATCGTCATTGCGTGTGTGAATCGTGCTACAATTCATTACTAATTCCTGCAGTAATCCGTGGATAAATTACCCTCCACCCAGCTATGTCATCTAACATCACGTTACAATTGTAAATATATTATTTATTTTTTTTATGTTGTTGAAAACATTACATTTCGTACAATTTACAGTTAAGAGTTTAACTTCAGTTGTTGTTTTAAAAAAATATTATTTATCTTTTTTTTTTGGTGGGGGGGGGGGGGGGGCGGGATTATTAAAACAAAGGTTGAATTCAAGTTGCCAATGATGTAAATGAATAAATCTGAAAACTAGAATATGTTAAGAAAAAAATCGACTTACCCGGATGCAAAGACTACTCACTTAATTAAACCGATTCCATTTTACGGATACACAGTTGACTTAGCGGGTGGTTGGATGGGAGCATCACCCTTGAATCATATACCTATGATGTTCGCATGGGTGTACGATCCGATAGTGATGTCGTTTCTTCTTCTCTTTACTAGCCTATCCTACTTCTTTGGTTTGTGATTGTATTTTTGACAGGGATATTTTTTTTTCTGTAAATCTTCTGCCTGTTTGTTCTTGGTTATTTATAATTTAGCTTATGATATCTTTAGGTTATGATTTTGATTTACATTTGTACTATTTTTGTTAGATTGCTTGTTTTTTTGTTTCAGCGGTCTCTCATATAACCTCAATTGTGTTGGAAGAGACCTAAAGCAACAAACAAAAAAAAAAAAAACAAAAAAACAGTTGACTTAAAGGTTTTTTAATTCATCACTAAGACAGCAAGCAGTAACTGCAGTCCAATGGCTAACGCTTTATTTTTATTTTTGGCGGAACATTTTTGATATGTCCTTCCTATCCATATATTTAAACGACCCAAGCTTATCTACAGGCCAATAAATACACGAGACTTTGTAGATGCCCATATTATGAGCATTGTAAAGAGTCTCAGGTTTAAGACTTTTTGACAAGTTGGCGCCGTCTTTATCTGTCCTATATCAAATGGGATTAATGATTGGCCAAGATTGAGAACGTTTGTTGTCGTGTGTCATTGAGTGGGCAGATTATCCAAGATTCGACACGGAATCTCTCAGTTTAAAAAGGGTAAGGCATAATAATATACAGTATGAATGTCTTGGTAAGATACGACGCCAGGTTAGAGTTGAGTCCAATATAGGGTCAGTTTCTAAGATTTCAATTCATTAAGCGAGAAAAGACAACCCCCCCCCCCCCCCCCCAATCCCCAATCGTCCGTCTATCCCTACCGCCGGCATCTTGGAGGCTTAGAGTAGATTGTCTAGATTGAAGGCCATCTGCATACAGGCATTCTTCACCCATCGCCATCATCATTTTATTGACACTTATGTAAACACGTGTTTATATGACAGGTACGACACCTGCTTGATGACCATAGGACACGAGAGGTGTTGAAATCTTGGCCATTGCCAACACGGACTTGCCCGACAACCGCGGCACATGCACTATGCTCAGAACGATAATTTACTGTGTGTAGTTTGGATGGTGATTTGTTTCTAAAAATCTCAATAGCCTCGATTAAAAAGAAGAAGAAAAACAAACACAAAAAACAAAACAAAGTAAACAAACGAACAAACAAGCAAAAACCATTACCTTCTCACTGTCAGACTTTAGTCAGCAAAATAAACAATAATATACCATGATTAGCTGACAAGGGTCTGAGCCCGAAACATCCATATTCGTATTTTTACCTCGCTACATGTACTCTGCGACGTTTATTCCTATTGGAGTTGTTATAATTTTGGTAATAGTAAGAGGACACCTGGGTTTTTATAATACCTAGTGTTTTTTTTTTTTTTTTTTTTTTTTTTTTTTTTTTTTTTTTTTTTTTGTCATAGACAAACTTTTATTTAAACACCGATAAGAGAACAAGATTGATATTTCTCTCTGCTGTTAATAAAGAAAAGTTACAATAATACCATTAGGATGCGCGAACCGAGATAAGAACTCGGGGAACTCGCATGGAAGTCGAAGCGAGCTGTCTGGATACATTCTCACTCTACCAAAGCCATAATATTGACTTGGTTGACGTACTGGTAAAATTGGTGAAAGTTATCGATTGCATACAGTAGATGGATATACGGTAGAGGAGATGGAGAGATGGCGAGAGGTGAGTAAAGGGAGGATAGAGTGAGAATAGAGAATGAAGAGATAGGAGAGAGGCAGAGTGATAAAAAGAAGACACGAAACAGAGAGAGATGGGGGGCACACACACACACACACAGAGAGAGAGAGAGAGAGAGAGAGAGAGAGAGAGAGAGAGAGAGAGAGAGAGAGAGAGAGAGAGAGAGAGAGAGAGAGAGAGAGAGAGACTCAATTGATCGAGAAATAGATGAATGGAGAAAAGACAAAATCAATGTTTGAGTTGGTGCTGAGGTCTGGGTTTTCTTTTCTGCTGACTCGGTCATATGAATGGAGGTGTGTTGGTGTGTGTGTGTGTGTGGGGGGGGGGGGGGGGGGGGGGGGGGGGGGGGTGATGGGAATGTGGGGGACAGAGGGGGTAGGTGTGGTGGGATACGGGTGGGGGACTTTTGCGATGATGATGTGGTGATGATGAGAATGATGATGATGTTGAGGGTGATGATGATGATGGCAATGATAAGTGTCTTGTCGGTACCGTGACTCGTCCTGTATCGATATTAAGCGATACCGAGCCTGGTTATTACCTGGATAGACGACAACAATCCCGACTTCTGACATTCTCTCTTTGAGAAAGACTTTTTCTTTTCTCTTTGTCATTCAAGTCAATCCCCAAGGTTTGGTTTCCATAGGGTCTCTTGAAGAAGACAGTAATCATTTAAAGCCTTACTGCTTTTTGATCCAGAGTTTTATTTATTTATTTATTTTTAATTTATTATTTTGAACTGGTACCTGTTACGCTGACGAGTAACAACTGCTTGCTACACTTTTTATAGGACGCTAGGTTATCGAAAATTAATTCAAACGGGGTCTTAATGACCCAGGTACACTCAACCAGGACAGACCCCGCCATCCAAAAATTATGGTTGTCCTGATTTTGAGGCCAAAGCTCTAACTCTATAGAATTAGGCCCTATTCAGTGGTACATAGTATACTTACTTAACTCTCTCCTTATCAGCCATATTCATGATTTTTTCTTTCTAGAAAAGTCGTATCCAA
>NC_088361.1:31256250-31318750 GCF_034508935.2 Berghia stephanieae
TGTAACCGGGACTAAGAAAACCGCTAGATATATCAAATTTATATAATGTAAAATTGGATAAATTTTGTGTTTTTGTTTTGTTTTTGTTTTTGAATCCCGTCTCGTGGTCAACCATGCTTAGGCGAGACTCAGTTTTACTATTATCTGACACAGACAGTATCAACGATTGACTTAGGCATCGCTTTTATTGTTATCTTGGTGAAAATGGTTAGAGTTTATGTCATATCAAGGGTAAAATCTGTTCCCACTTGTAGAGGATTAGTAATTGAATGGCATACAACACGTCAACAACACAAAAGCAACACGTCAAATTAACAACTTGCTGATCCACACAAGTATTTGCTTTGGGTAATTATTGAATATCACTTCTTGAAGTACTTACCTGTTATTAAGAAGACAAATCTTTCAAGGGGCAATTTGATTTGATATTAGGATATCCCCGAGTGATTGAGGCAATGCGATTAACAAGACTTATATACATATTTGAATTAAAATACCAAGGTTTTATCGGATTAACATTCCACTGTTATTGAGAGCTTAGAATTTTGTCCACGGTGACGATATTATCAAACCTGCTCCGATGAAAAAGAGAGAAATGACGAAAAATTTTATTATTATTCGAAGCTGTTATGTATTTATTATACATTTCATACTTCTAAGAATAGGCAGATGTTTATATTTGATGCTTCTGGGTGGTCTAAATTGGTGCATTGTTTTGGTTAATCTTGAAGTAAGGATGGACCCCCTGGTCAGATGTATTTATGCGAGTCGCACACACAAACATTGTACTTATATTATGGATACAGTGGGGGTGGAAATTCCCTGATTTAGTGACCCCGAGGGTAGTGATTAGGAGCAGATTAACTATGACGTCACACATACTATATCCGGTCTGTCGTCACGGCCCAGAGCGCAACAAACAATTATTATATCGATCATCTGTTATTGATCTGTTCCCTGTTATAGCCCAATAGTTATAGTTATAGACTCCCACCGATATCAAATCAAGATAGACATGTGTATTGGAATGCTGCTGAACAGTGACAAATCGCCTTTGCTATTGTTTTTTTTTAACGTAATATTTGTTTAAAATGTCTTAACCATAGATTTCTAAGAATTTTATTGAATATTTCCAAAGAAGTTTCGTGTTTAAGTCATTTCGATCAGTTTAGGGTTACTTTAATATATCGATGTTTGTTTTTGGAAAGTTTTATTGCCAAAGTAAAAGAAATACGCGTTCTGTCCTTTTACGATGTAATTGTTTATTGACGTTTTGACGTGAGATGAGCTGCCAACCCCGATAGAAGACAAAGCATAAAAATGGCATGCCAAGAAATTGTGAGATTAGTAGAAACCATGGGCATAAAACAATATGAGAAAGTAAAGCCGTCCAACCATCTCTATCTCTTCTCTGGACGGTTTTTGAATGAGGTATATTTTATAATTGTTTGTGTAGGTAAGAATTTTTTAGATGCTCATCTTTATCACCATAGCCGTAGATTTTTAGATCTGTTTGGAAAAGATACATTAGTGACCAAGAGTGTTGGTTTAATGCTATTAAATAGTCAACTATTGTTGTGGATTACGAAAACCCCGTAAAATTTTCGAGAATGCTCTAACGTTAGAAGATGATGAAAACAGCACACTACACTACAATGATGAGATTAAGACACATACGCTATTTTGACGTGAGCTTGGCAGCTCTTGATATAGAGAGACTCATGCCATGGCAGTGGTGGTGTTAACGTCACTTTGTCCCTCGCTAGTGATATTTGCTAAGGTTGTGGGAGAGATTTGATTTGGAACAGGATCATTTTCCCTTGAAAATCTTTTCCTACTTGTGTAAGGGAAGTTATTGGCGTTTCAAACTTGCATTCATTTTGATAAAAAAAAAGTTCCACGAAATTCTGAATATTTTTCACCTTCGACGAGGAAGTAATATTTCAATGCTTTTATGTCGCCCCGATGCTGTCGAAGTCTACATGCGTGGAGCAACGAGATTTGCCCCTTTTATTCATTCCAAATGGAGAAGCGCTGACTGACTCGCGAGTTTGAATTTTCTTGAATTTAGGACGATTTGTTTTTTCTAAAAGAGTTACCAGGATTGGAATAGTGCTTGGTTTATTTTTTGTAGCCGTCAGATCCGTTTGCCTTATTGACTTGATGCAAACGTAATTAAAACCACGGGGAAAGCTTGATGTGTTTGCCCGTGCCAACATGTAAATGAAAACAAACTGAATAAACAAACACCAACCAGCCCTCCATTCACAACAAACAGGTGGGGTGAGGACGAGGGCCGAGTGAGGCAATTTGACATTCTTCCATTTTCCACTCGGGCGCCAGGCCCGTGTCATGTCGGGGTAATGATGGTGATGATGATACATTGTGTCATAGAAGCTGTTCGCTCATTGGCCAACCCTCTTCGAATGGTGTCGTCTGCCCGTTTATGCGGTCTACGCGCTTAGATTACTAAGTGTAACTTAACCACTGCACCCACGTTACGTAGAGAGGGGAAGGGGGAAAACATAGGTTTATTTCCCTATTATTCACAGCTCATCACATCATTAAAGCAAGTAGGAAGTGGGCTATTGCGGCGAAGATTGAATGCGCTGTGCTAAACTATGCTTCTAATAGTAGATGGAGATGTAGTTTTTCAAGTACCGTGTATTTATGCGATGGATAATGTGCTGTTACTTAAGTATGACTAAGTGAACATTAAGTGATTTGTATTAAATTAACGTGCAAGGTTTTCCTGGTTTCAGTGTTGGGGATTTAGTTTGCTATATAAAAACGTGTATCTGGATAGTAAAAATCTCATCTTAGTTCTTACAAATCAAGACAGCGTGATAATTTTAGTATGTTGTTTATTTAAATATCAGATGTTACCGCACTACTTATGTCTTGTGATTCGTGTGTCTATGATATAATTGGAAAGTTATCAGCATCGTCATAAGGAGTTACCAAGAAAATACCGTAAGACGCTGATAAACTGTCTCGAGTGTGTATTTGTAATTAAGTAGTCCTGTATATCAGAGGAGTGTCATTATTATCTCGTTTTCCAAAGGAATTTACATTGACTGTCAGAAACTTATCAAATCAAAAACCAGTCTTGTGATTGCTGTGGAGTCAAAGGTTCATCAATTTGACTTGAAGTCACGCTGGTCGTGGATCAGTCAGTCAATCAATAAATCAATCAACATTTCTTGTTGTAGAATCATCTTCATTGAATCGTCGGACCACTTTTTCTGGTTCCGAATTTTTGTTCCACTCCAAGTCATTCATGTTTTCAACTTTCACCATACGGATATATTTTTGGTGTTTTGCGAATTCAATTCTGAGTTCGTCTTGTTTTGAGAAAATTTATAAATTCTTGTTGTTAAAATACATTTAATTTTGTATTGGACGTTGATCTCGGGAGGATGGACAAGGATATCAGAATAAAAAATGAAAACCACAGGATTACTATTTGATATTTAGAACTTTTTTACGTTCCAAGGACGTTTTGTAATTATTTGTGATTGTTCATTATATGGATAAATCGCCTGTTGTCGGGCGGAAGAAAGTAAACATGACCAGAGGTAGCAGCACCATGTTGAGCTCAGAACGTCGACTTAGTAGATTTAGTTTTCGTCGCAACAAACGAGGGACGTACACTCTTCGGGATAGTGTGTTACTGGATGCCACGACGGCAGCCTGTATCGCTGAGGAAAACGATCGGGACAGCAGTAGCACCATCCCCATCCCTCAGAGAAAGACCTCCGCCAACAGCGTTCATTCATCATCCTTCGAGGACAATAATTGTTGGGATAGCGCTCTGGACAGCGACTCCAGTTGTGATACGGCAAAGTATGAAACATACATTTATATTTAAGGGTTACAGCTTGTGATACGGCAAAGTATGAAACATACATTTATATTTAACGGTTAAAGCTTGTGACAAGACACATTATGAAACATACATTTATATTATTTAACGGTTAAAGCTTGTGATACGGCGAAGTATGAAACATACATTTATATTATTTAACGGTTAAAGCTTGTGATACGGCGAAGTATGAAACATACATTTATATTATTTAACGGTTAAAGCTTGTGATACGGCGAAGTATGAAACATACATTTATATTAAACCTGTAAACGGTTAAGTATTACATACATTTGTATTTAAAGGGGTAAGGCTTGCGATCCTGCAAAGTATGAAGCATACATTACTAATTTAACCCGTTAACCACAAATTCTGAAACATAGCTTCGTTTATTTATAACCCGTTAATTGCAAAGTATGGAAGCACATTCACAGTTGGTCGCTTTTAAGAACAAGTGGGTTACCATGCTTTATAAAACGTTTCTGACAAAATCAGTTGGATAGAGAGAGGGGTTGAGAGAGAGAGAGAGAGAGAGAGAGAGAGAGAGAGAGAGAGAGAGAGAGAGAGAGAGAGAGAGAGGGGGGGGGGGCGTGCTAAAACAAAATTAGATGCATATTAAGACTGAATATGATGATGATAATTATAATAATAATAATAAAAATAATAATAAAAATAATAATAATAATAATAATAATAATAATAATAATAATAATAATAATAATAATAATAATAATAATAATAATAATAATGGTGGTGATATTTGAATTTGACCACAGCATTCAGTTGACATTGTCATCGTCATTAGAAATACTAAAATCGTTGATTTTTTACACACGCACGTGCGCTCGCACACATTTAGGTGTGTAGATATTGTCGGCTTTCCACCCCCTGTGTTCAATGTTAAATAGTAAAATCACAATTTTCACATCTTTTTTCCATTTCTAGGTTTACACACCATGTTGCTATTTTCTTTTTTCAATTTCTTGTTATAATCCGAGTGTCGCTTTGTCGTTCCTTTATTTCTTTAACTAGATTATTCCTCATGCCTTTTTGATTCCTTGTGCCTTTTTGTAAGCAGATTCGTATTGAATGATTCTCGTGAACTTTTCCACAGGTTGACGCCAATTTATATCAAGTTGAGTTGGATATGATAAAGCTCTGAAATTGGTGTCGGATAAATTGTCAGATATTTTTCTCTTTTCGTTTCTTTCATTCTTTCTTACTTACTTTCTTTTCTTTTCCCTTTTTTATTTTTTTATTATTTTTTTTTTTTTTTGGTACTTTAAAAACAATGGGTTTTTTTTCCCTTGCATTGAATTGTGCATAATTTTTTAGATATTTGTCTCAAACAATTTGCCCTTTTTTCCAATTGTTCATTACAACTCTCGAAAATGTTGGATGTTAGCATTTCATTGTGTCATGACACCCTGAAAATATTTATTTTTCTATTGCACGCAAAGTTGCAAAGTTACTTGACATTTTTTGTGTGAATTATTATTAAATTTATTTTTAAAACGGGATTTTAAAGCCTAGTCAACTGCTGGGCTATAGAAAAACACGTTTTAAAAATTAGAAACCTCCTCCTTCAAATATCGATCGATTTAAATGACCCTCATCTTGGCAAAAACTCTCAAACCTGGGACTTCGCCAGTTAACTTTTGTAAAGTTTTTGTTATTGAAGAATTGTTCCATTCTATGATATTATGTTTATGGTATTTTCCAATATGATCATAGTAGTTTGTATACATTCAACATTTTGGAGAGTGACTTTTTTTGTAATGACCATGTCTGCCAATAAGGTATCAACTCCCATTGTAAACACCAGTTATAACCTTTGTGTTGTTTCAGTATGATGGAGACGAACTCTGAGTCGGTGGAGTCTCTTGATGCAGGTAAGTCTTGACAAGAACTTTCTACCTCTTGGTTGATTTGGATTTAAAACTGTTTTTGGACATCCATTTCGCTACGACGATTCACCATGTCGACTGCATTCCATAAATCTCCATATTTATTTATTTATTTATGTATTTATTTATTTATATGTTTATTTATTGATCCATAGTTCTCTTCCACATAATTTCATTGCTGATCGACCTATCAATGCATGTACCGTAGTATGTTGTCCCTGTTCTACCCTAGATAGATTGTTGTTGTCAGGTTTGATAGTCCAATGTCATCCTTGTGTTTCCTCTGACAGTGTCCCCTGGGGAAGTGAGCTCGGTGGACGATGAGCCAGATCTACAGTTATTGATAGAGGAGCCAGAGGCCTGGAATGTCACTGTGGACAAAAAGGTAAGTCTGTGGGTGTGTGTGTCTGTGTGTGTGTGTGTGTCCGTGTGTGTGTGTGTGTGTGTGTCCGAGAGAGAGAGAGAGAGAGAGAGAGAGAGAGAGAGAGAGAGAGAGAGGGGGGGGGAGGAGGAGAGATGGGTTATATAACATCTGGTATTATGTCTTGGTGAAATAACGGGGGGGGAATGAATATCAAGTTATAATAGTGAAATCCTTAATTGAGTTTTTCCATTGTGATAAAGTCAACTGTGATTGGAATTCAATTTCCAGTATCCAGTAAAATAATAATAATAATGCTGAAAAGAGCTATAACTCCGCGACACCAGACTCTAAGCGCTTAAATTACAAATTACTTTGGCTGTAACTTACTCATTCACAAACACACACACACACACACACACACACACACACACACACACACACAATACACAACACAAACTAGACTATCTATCAGTAAACCTTGGATATGCATAATACCCATGTTGATGGGATGGGTCACATATTATGTATTTCACGTCAGCTGAATGCACCAGCGTGACCTTGTGATATACCAATAGGTTATATTTAGAGAAAACAATTCCATTTTAAAGATAGCGCTCAGCAGTTTTTATGCATTTTGTTGACCAAGCTGTTCTAAATTCTCCACACTATCTGTCATAAGATAACAAATGATCGTGAAACGTTATCACCACTTGATTGATTTTTCTATTTTGAAGGAGTGTATAATATGAGCTTATCTACTTTAAATTCCAAGTTTGTTATATATATATATATATATATATATATATATATATATTATATATATATATATATATATATATATATATATATATATATATATATATATATATATATATATATATATATATATATATATTATATCTATATATATATATATATATATATATATATATATATATATATATATATATATAGAGAGAGAGAGAGAGAGAGAGAGAGAGAGAGAGAGAGAGAGAGAGAGAGAGAGAGAGAGAGAGAGAGAGAGAGAGAGAGAGAGAGAGAGCTTGATAAACAAAGATAAAGAGAGCTTAACCTTTTTTTCTTTTTATTTAATACATATATGGAACTTTGAAACGATTCTCCTGTGGAAAACCGGTTAACCTGCTTCCTGTGGTTTCTTGGGGAATACACTTGAAAAATGACAGTATTTACCCCTGACAATGCAAAAATGAATATATTTTATATATCACACGTTCTCCCATTATATACGATGTTATGAATTCAGATCTATCTGTTTTCATGGGGATTGTTACTGATATCACGTGATGTGATAGCAGGCCGTCACTGAAGCCTGAGTGGCATCAATTCTCCTGTGCTTTCTTGAAATGCACTTGAAAAATGACAGTATTTACCCCTTACAATGCAAAAATGAATATCTTTTATATATAGGGGCAGCGTGGCTCAGTGATACGGTCGTTGCCTCGTACCGGAAAGGTACAGAGTTCATTCACCCACCAAGGCGCTGTGTGGCCTTGAGCAAGTCACCTCGCCCTAGCTCACTTTGCGGCGCTGCACCGCTCCAGTCTTCCCTTGGAATAGACCCTAAACACAAATTTCCCCTTGGGGATGAATAAAAGGAAATTTATTTATTTATTTGATTATTAATTTAATTATTTATTTATTTAATTATTTATTTATTTATGTCACAAGTTCTCCTATTATATATGATATTATAAATGCAGATCTATCTGTTTTCATGGGGATTGTTACTGATATCACGTGATGTGATAGCAGGCCTTCACTGAAGCCTGAGTGGCATCACAGTTACTGTTGTCTTAGTGAAAACAGTAGGAGGTGATATAAGGTTTGGATAAAACGGATTTTTGCCTGTAAAGGTTGTTGAATATTGATATGTTTTTACGATTTTATCATGTTGTACTTACACTTCATGGCCTCTTCTTCATTTGAAGTGTTTTTTCATGACTATTTCAGGTCCTCAAGAAAATGAATGCTAAAGATATCAAGAGACAAGATACTATTTGGGGTAAGTCTTTGGGCTTTCCAAAATCTCAAGCATTATTATTATTATTATTATTATTATTTTGGGGAGGGGGAGGTTGTCTGTTATATCTTTTTTTCATCATATATATTTCCTTCAAGTTGATATAATTTCTATTAAAATTAAAACACCAGTCAACTATGATTCAATAAACTTTTCACCTTGTACCAACGTTTTAGGGAAAATTTACCTCCGTTTCAAAACCACCATTACATATATTTCTCTTGAAATCAACCTCTATTCTCTTGGTCTATATACCCCCCTGATGTCTTTGTTATGTTGTAACATAAGTATAACATAAGAGTAAGATATATCTTACTCTCCCCTTTCTTTAAATAAACATTTGTCAATGCTCTACCCTCTAAGTAGTAGTCTTTCACAGCCATACCCTTAATTGAACCAGAGATTATCCCGGTTTCAATAGTGTTTAACAAACTGTAGGATTTGCATGCTACCCTTTGGATAAGATGTTATCCAGTCTCTGTCGGATGGGTATGAAAAAGTAATCTTGCTTTCAACCTGGATCAATCCTGATCCCTTTGCACTTAAGCAAGTGCTCTACCTGTTGACCCCTTCAACCCCCTCAAGTACTACAGTAATCAAGAGCATATTTTTTCCTTTTTCAGAACTTATCCAGACAGAAAAACAGTATGTCAGGAAACTCAAGATTATGCAAAAGGTCAGTCAGTTGATCATACACTCTATAATACAATGATTTTGTTGGACAGTGGAGAAATAAGAGGCACACTCAATACGTTTTGCATGTATCATGTATCAATGTATGTAGCATGTATCAAAGAAGAAAACTTTGAGATTATTATTATTCATTATTATTATTATTATTATTATTATTATTATTATTATTATTATTATTATTATTATTATTATTATTATTATTTTGTTGTTGTTGTACTATAAGAAGTATCTTCATAACTTTTCATTTATTTATTTATTTATGATTCATAACCATTTATATATGTTAATGCTTTATATGTAAACAAACAATTTTATTCATCAGATTTTCGCCCAAAACATGCTGGAGTATCAAAACTTCACAATTGACCAAGTGGATCGACTCTTTCCTCGTCTCAATGAGCTTGTGGAGTTACATGCAAATTTCCTCCGGAGTCTTTTGACAAAGCAGAGTAGTAGTGAAGACAGAGCCATAGAGGAGATTGGAGATTTGCTTCTTGCACAGGTAAGGACAATCATTCTCTTTAGTGTTTGTTCTTAAGGAGTTAATTAACTCTTGCAAGTTCAACATGAATGGAATTTGAAGTTTTTAAAAAATGGATAAATTATTTTTCATATGAACACAAACATTTTAAATTTTGCATGCAACTCTTAAAAGGTCATTCCAGTACCTATAGGTATTCTGTAAAAATATTCAACAAAATTATAATAAGAATATAATAACTTGGAATATATCAGAAACAAAAGCATTGGATGATTGTATGTTGATTGTTAAGCTTTTGTGACTGTACTGGAGTTTGACCCGAAACATTTTTTTGTTAAATTATTTGTTCTTCACTGTTATTATCAGTTTTGTTCTTCAATATCCATAACCGTGTTCAGTCTGAGCCGTGTCTTAACCATTGACCTCATTTCCACCCATCACATTTTCCCAGTTCCAAGACGTAACGGCAGAGAAGATGAAGTCGGTCTATGGAGTCTTTTGCTCCAGACACACAGAAGCTATGCAGCTGTACAAGGAGATCGTCAGGACAGACAGAAAGTTCCAGACTTTTGTCAAGGTAATAAACTATTAATTCTATTAATAGACTAGTACTTGTGAAATTGTGGGGGTGGGGGCATAGTAGAATAGAGATAGAAATACACAAATATAAATCTATCTGTTCTTTTCTGACACAAGTATTAGATGAAGGGGGGAAAATCATTTGTAGAGAATATCATAATCTGCCCCTGTTGACTTTTAAATTGGTTTATTAATCAACACGAAGAAGCAAAGAGGACAAGCAGCTTTTAAAAAAATTATACCTTATGTTGAAAAGTGTCAAGAGAGAGAGAGAGAGAATCAAGGATAGTTTCAATGAAATGTTTGATTTGTCATTGCTTCAAGTCCTATGACACACCGTGTTATTTTTCTATCTACGACAGACCTGCACCAATCTGAGCATCTGTGAGAAGCGAGACATTTCTGATTTCATCTTGGGTGTGACAGTACGTTTGGCCAAGTACCCTATTCTCATTGAAGCAATTCTCAAGTGTACTAAAGGTAATGTTAAAATCAGTTGTCATATATGGCCAATCATCTCAAAACAGTATTATTCTGCTATGAACCTATTACTTAAATCTTTCTTTATCAACCATTGTCAGGATTTTTCCCAAAATGTCATGCCGACCCAACATTAAAATTGATTTCTTTACACTCAAACCTAAAAGTATGCTAAACATGATTTTGTTCTACAGAACAACATTAGTTCATATAAATTAAACAAGTATTTTTCTTCAAATTAAAAAAAAAAGAGTAAGAAAAATGTTCATTGTATCATGACAAATGTGACGATTTTCCTGTATTTGTAAGGAGAGGGTTGAAATAGGTTTTCAACACGCTTATGTTTTAGATAATGGGTTTTATTTCTTTTACTTTTAACAATTTGAATTCTATATTGCTGATTAATTTGCTTTGTCTACTGGGTGGGGATCCTGACCTCCCATAGTGGGCAGGGAGGTACATGCTGTGTCTTCTATCCCCCCATACCTGTTTTCCAATTGTTTCCTGTCATTGTCTTGGAATGAGATTACTTAGTTTTGTCCTGATCCTTGCCGGAGTTCCTTTGCTGGGAGGGAAACAGTCGAATGTATAGTTATAGTTTTGGGAGATGATATTTTTTTCCTTGTAAATCATCTCTTTGTTATGCATTGTATTATGTTTAGTTTACATATTATATTATATGATTGGTAAACATTTGAGTGTATTCCTCTTAGTTGGGACCTGTGCTTGTGTCTGGATGAGACTTTTAGGTGATCTCAAACTAAGTACTTTGATTGTGTGCTCTTGGAATCTACATCTGTTCCCTATTTGAACCTGTTCCCCTTTGTCTTACCTTTTCTTTTGCGCTTTAATTGTAATTCTAGAACTTTTAACTATCCCATTCTCTTCCTTTTTACTGGCGCTGATATGACCTTAATGTGTTGCAAGCGCCGTAAAACCCTTAAAAACAAAAAACAAACAAATTTGCTTTGTCTAATTTTTGTGACACTACACCAGATGGACACATGCACATTTTTATAGCTTGTTTTCAACAGGTGCATTTTGTTCATTGCATCCTGATATGGTTGATTGAGTGTGTTTGTTTATTGTGGTATGGTAATGTGTTTTCATCTGTATGTGTGTGGGTGTGAATGGTATTTTAGATATGGCATATTTGGTTAATCGTGCCCTTAACTACAAATAGATTTCCATAATATGTAAATGAATCCACCTTTCAGCATATGGTCATGAATATTATAAAGATCTGAAAAAGTAATTGAGATTTATCAGAAAGATGAAAGTTCAAACTGGCAGCATACATCTTTTGGGCCTACGACTATTTATAAGAGAAAAGAACATTAGGATGTTGTCTGGAACCTGGTGTTTAAAACATTAAAAAAAAAAGATTATATACAAATTCATACAGTGCATTACCTTGGTAACCCTATACACACTGAGGTATATGCCTCTTTTATTTTTCCAGCAGGCCATTGAGTAGGTCTGAGGTTCGATTCCCAGTGGAGGAGGACTGATTTTATAGGATTTGTTGTTTTTTTTCTTATATTTTACTTGCTTGATTTGTCTGGTACTATTTTATACACATTTTTTCAGATCTTTATCTCACTCCAGTCCTCTATTTTGTCACATGAATATTATGATTGTTTTTTTTTTTCATTCCACTGATTTATTAACTCTCCATTCTTTTCTATTGACAGACAAGAAGGATCGCGAGAGCATCAGCCAGGCTTTGATCCTGAGTAAGGCAGTGGTTCAGCATGTAGACAGCAAGGTGGCGGCTTACATGAAACTGGTTGATATCCAGTCTAGGGTCGAATCCAGGGCTGTCATGTACAGAGGAAAGAAGTTCAAGGTCAGTTGGTTAAACTGTTGATTTGAGGGTTATGCATGCACAGGGATAAATGGGTCACCTCTCTGATTTGGTCTTGTTTTGAGGGTTGTGAGTATGTGTGTGTGTGTGTGTGTGTGTGTGTGTGTGTGTGTGTGTGTGTGTGTGTGGTAGGGTGGGGTTGCTTTGCTTTTTCTTCCTATTTTCTTCTTCTTCTGTACCTTCAAATAAGCGCTTTCACATCATTTTTTCATGTCATTTGACGAAAACAAGAGTTTAAAAAATTGATTACTAGTGGAAATGTAAGGAAGGTGATTTGTACTTTAAGTTTCATTAATTAAAACGATTATTGTGCTGAATGAATCATCAGTGATCTTGAATATTTTGTTGATATTAATTGCAGCGTCAAGATTTAACTGCAGGACACCGAGAACTGTTGTATTCTGGAAAGATTGGCTGGCGTAATGCTAGGGGCCGGGTGTATGACGTCATTGCCTTGGTTCTGACGGATATCGTTGTCTTCCTACAGAAAAATGAACAAAAATTTGCATTCCTGATGCAGGACAATAAGGTATATTTTTATTTATTTAAACTTCTTTGTTTATTTCATGAAACACATAACAGAAAGATAAAAATTAATAATTCCCAAAGTGAAAATACCAAGTTCAAGTTTATTTATAGCCTCTCAGTGCTATTATAAGCAAAAAGATATTTCTTTAAAACTTACAACAATAAGAATGCTGATTAATATAATAAAAAGAAGTAATTAAGTATTAAAAATAAAGTACTATCTTTCTTTTTTTCACAGTCATGTGTGATTCCATTGTTCCGTCTGCTGGTAAGAGAGAAAAACGACTCTAAAGACAGTCGTGGAATCTTCCTCATCAGTCAAAACCGTTCCACACCCGAAATGTACGAGCTGATCTGTCAGAACAAGGCAGAGCGAGAGGCTTGGATTCATCGTCTGATGGAGGCCATTCGTTGCTGTCCCCCTGAGATGGAGGATGAGGAGTTGGATAGAACAGCCAGCCATATGGCAGCACTGTCTCTGGAAGAGGACAGGAGGAGAGAGGAGAGAGCTAGCCAGATTGAACTCATTATCCGTGAGTATTACAGTTGATTAGTCTGGAGGTTTAGGGAATAAAGAAACAAATGTTTATTGCAGTGGACCTCAGATTCAACAAACTTCAATAAAACAAGACTAACGATCATTTTTTAATATTTGATTTGTCAATCTTTGCTTTCAAAATGTGGTCTCCTGACCTCGTTTATCTCCTCTTGAAATATGATAATCAATGAAATATTTGAGAATAATGTCAATCTTATTTGAGACAAGAAATGCTTTCACCATTGTGCTCATGTAAAGACTTGTATCCAAGATCCACTGGACAATGTAAGAGCGAGTTTGTGTGAAAAAAAGAATGTCTGAGATTTGTATCCAGGAGTCAAAGGAAAAGGAATTTTCCTTCTTTTAATATATATATATATATATATATATATATATATATATATATATATATATATATATATATATATATATATATATATATATATATATATATATATATATATATATATATATATATATATATATATATATATATATTATATATATATATATATATATATATATATATATATATATATATATTCTATTTTCAAAGATTTCCCCCTTTTTCATTCATTACAATTTAAAGATTCCTCCCTTTCACCTTTGAATCCTATTTGTTATTCACCAGAGCAACTTCACCATCAAGACTCCCTCATAAAGCATTGTTGTGATGAGAAAACCAAACTCATGTATGCCCTCATGGAAGTATCCTCTTCTGCTCGTAGTGACAACGGATCTGTAAGGATTCTTTATTATCTCCTCTTCTCATTCTGGTCATCCTCCTCTTTCTCTAGTGCTCTTGGATTATTATTATTATTATTATTATTATTATTATTATTATTGTTATTATTATTATTTAGACTATTGAGATTATTATTAATCATCATCATGATTATTATAATTAATGATCATCATTATCATCACCATCATCATCATCATCATCTATTCAATACACCAAATTCTTTTCACCTTTTAAGAATGTATGTTTACTGAATGTGGTGCAGGACTTCCAGCGACAACAAAACTGGACTATTTATTATATATTTATTCAGGATACACATTATCACTTTTGATAAAAATTAGACGATATTATTTGGTAATGTTTCTATTCTTGACTTCAACAGCGTCCAAATTCCCAAGAGATAGTCTGTGTCAACAGCGAATCTGTAGAAATTGTCCAGGCAGCCATGCAAGAAGGTATGTTGTTTGTTACCTATATTATTATTTTATGTGTTTTATCAAATCTGAAGGCCATAATATTATTATGTTTTTCTTCGCGTTGTCATGCCTATGTTAGACATTTTCTCATTAAAATTTTGACAAAATTAATTCATCGCAAATTAAAAAAAACCAACCCCAATATTAATTCCATGAGGAAATTTCTTTCAAGGTCTATTTTGAATAGAGTAGGTGTCTATCACGATTCAGAGCCACCAATTGAGCTACATAGTTTCTTGCTCCAGGAAAACATGCTGGTAGTAGGGTTCAAACCCAGGTTCACTCGATTATCTCTGCCATTCTCCCCCCTCCCCTTTGTTATTTAAATAGATGTAGGGAATTTCGGAATTTTTAAGGAATGTATGAGATGAATGTCATCCTCACCCACTGTTTGACCAATAGTAACGTATTGGTGTCATTGTGTCCCATCAGCATCCAGACTGACCATCATTCTCCAGGGATCGGGTACTCATCTCAGTCGTAGTGTCAGCAGTGTCGGGGAACACGTCAGCCATTCCTATGTCGCCACACCCATTCCCAAACGAGCTGAGACCTTCGCTGGTTTTGACAGCAATCATGAAAACCAATCATCACCTAAATGTAAGAGGAATTGGTCAACATTTTTGTAGTATCTTCTCTGTGTGCATTAGCCAAGTTTGAATTTTATTCATTTTCAATGTGGAGAGTTACTTGTAGAATCTTATCTAACCCTCTATATCTGTTGAAGCTATATTTGCAATGGCTCTCTGTTTTTGTCCTGACATGAGACGAAGTAAGACGACTTGGTTTTGCCTTGATCTAGCCCCTAGTCTAGCTGGAGTCCTATTTCTCTGGTAGAGGTGATCAGATGTTGGGCTGTATTTATCCGTGAATCGTCTCTATTTTAGTACCTTCCTTTGGTAGGGTTTCTGTGCTGGCATTATGGGAGGGGGCCTCAGGCTTCTGGTATTCACTTCAGTGAACCATTCCCATTTGTAAAAACAAAAATAGGAAAGTACAAGCATCTTTATGGAACATTTCCATAAGTTTACCTTGTTCAATGTGCTTCACAATATTCCATTTATTCCCCTAGAAGACCATATGGATGCATATTTCCGTTTCATACAGTATAAGTTGCCTGTACTATTAGTAGTCATCATTGCCTATAGCCTTATACTCATTCAAATCTGTCTTGAGTGGAGTAATTGGTATACACCAAAACTCTAAATCTACTGAATTGTCATCTAATATTTTGAAGATATTGATATGACCTGGATGCTTTCAAACTCACTATTAACTCTGTCGTGTTCAATATGAATTAAATTTCTAAAACTAAATCTTTTAAAATTCTGCCTATGCTTCCCTGGTAAAATTGGTATCTTTAACTTTAACTTCCTTGTGTTTTCCTTGCCAGTGAGTGTGATGAAGCAGCGTTATGTCCAACTTGAAAGTGAGGAGGATGAGGTTGGCCAGTCGGTTTCAGATGTCAGTCTAGACCAACCAGACCTCATGGATAGTGGTCACGTGGATGCTGCAGACGACTTGACGCCCGTCATGGTATGGATACGAAAATTGTGTTTTAAATCATGTTTGACCTATCTGAATCCTAAAATTCTTAGTAAATTTTTGGCATGGCTCGTTATCCATTCATGTTTTTATCAGGTGAAAAGATGAACTAAATTATTCAAGTTACCAAAAAATATTGATAGATATATAGTCAAACTCAGAATCAAGTCAAATTTCTTTACAAAAAAAAACTATTTTTTTTTACCTATTATCTTTTAAATTAATATTGGAAACATATTACAACAGTTTGTATGGAGTTTTGTTTCAGCTGTTAATTCTGCTATGCATTGGAGAAAAAAAATTATGAAATTGAATTAAATGTTGGCTGCACTTAACAAAACAAAGCAAGAATGACAATCTTTGCATCAGGCCGACCTGTTAAGAGTAACATAATTTTGTATATCTCCTTTTTTTTCCATTTTCCTGTAGGAAAACCCCACCCAAAAGGAGTTTGGCCCGTCCATGTCATCAGGTGTCCCCTCCCCCCTCCAGCATAGTTCTCATTCCCATCTATGGGAGGAATCAGGGGGTGGCTCTGACCGCTCCAGTGATGGTAGGGGCTCCCTGGATGAGCTCATATCAGCCACTTCTGTCTCCCCCCTCGTCCCATCTCTACCCCCTTCCAACAACGCCGAACAGATGACTTCCATAGTACACCTTGTGCAATATCTTAATTCTCTTATGGTGAGTAATTACACTTGACCCCAGATCCAGATGTTTTCATTGACTCCTTACCAAAACCGATGACTTACTTGCATGCTTCCTTAAACAAACCAGCTGATCTCTAGCCATTTGATCTTGTCCCATGACCTAAAAATTGAGATTCTTCCATTTTAATAAAGTTGAGTTGCCAATG
Source organism: Berghia stephanieae (assembly GCF_034508935.2). Lineage (NCBI taxonomy): Eukaryota > Metazoa > Mollusca > Gastropoda > Nudibranchia > Aeolidiidae > Berghia > Berghia stephanieae. Next base: position 31,273,216 of record NC_088361.1, read on the forward strand.
GTTGAATTTGGTGTAAGGAATGTGTGTAAGAGCATCTCCCAAGGGTTCACTCTCAAACAGGTGGTGTGTGACAGTTTTGTTTTGTAAATGTCTAATTGAGATATAAGGGAACGGGCACCGTTGCAAGACAGGAATCTGAACAAGTGTTTTGAAACGGTGCCAGACAAAGCAAGAAAGTAAAAATACAAGAAAAAAAACCTCTAAAAAAATCAGTCATCCTTGACTGGGGATCGAAACTCAGACCTTCTGATTACTGGTCAGACGTACTACCATTACACCACAGAGGTTCCTGATAGTTGGGGCAATTTTAGCACTTATATTCTTTTTTTGTGTGTGTGTATGACATAAAGGGTAAATAATGGGATCTATCTTTGATTTTACTGAGATGAATGCTTAGTTAAAAAGACACCTTACAAACATTCAGTTAGCAGACTCCGATATTCTCAATTTTTTTTTTTCCTTTACCTTAATGTTATAATTTTATATGTACACCCAGGGTTTTGATCTTGTCGATAATGTAGTGTGGTCTATCTGTCTGGTAACCAAAGATGTAATGTTGAGTTTTGTTGTATTAAATGTAACTCTTGAAAAGAAATGTCAACCGTGTTATTGATTTTACTTCATTTTTATTTTTCACAGAATATTACATCTAAACAAAACACAAAAGTAGAAAGTCTGCGAGTGGAACTTGAAGAAGCCAAGAAAGAGATAGCTAAACTGTCAGTGGACATGCAGGGAAGGAGGACTGTTTATCGTCATGATCAGCTGGAGGAGCTACGCAACCTGCAGGAAAACATCAGTCGAGAGAAACAGGAATGGGAACGAACTAAAAGCAAGGATAGAGCTCTCTTTGAAATGGAGAAAGAGAAATTTTATGAGGAAAAGAGAGCATTTGAAAAAGAAAAGGTAAAAATAATTACCAAGGGGAAAAGGAGGAACCAAATCATTTTATTTGAATTTTATAATATTAAATATCAGTTAACCTGATCTTGCTGTTGGGTTTTCTGTTAATGCATGTCTTTATTTCATAACATTGTCTTGTACTCTTTAGTATTAAAACGTAATTACAATCTAAGATAATGTGATCAACTGAAAATAATTTTTTAAATTGTCATTTTAAAAAAATGTTATTCCCTAACCGCTTAAACAAAATAAAATTGATAAAACATGTGACTTTCAGTATGGATGCTAGTAAAAGCTCGGGCTATAATCACTGACTCATTGTCACAGTGGAGGAGTAGTACAAAATATTGTCTTACAGGTGAAATTTGTTGTACAAAATGGAATTTTGAATTTGTAAGGACCACTGGAAAAAGAAGCATCATATAGCTCAATGGGTATAAGGATACCAAAGTAATGTACTGTATGCATTTGTATATTAATCTTTTTTGTTTGTTTTAATGTTTGACACACCGAGTTCCATGCGACATCGTATTGTTTTTTTCACTTATAAAAAGAAGTAGGGCCTATAGATCTATGCTGCCAGTTTGAACTTTCATCTTTCTTAAAACTCTCAATTACATTTTTTATTTCTTTAGGTTGAGCTTCGTAGAGGCAAAGAAAATTTGAAAAGGGAACGTGAGACTCTCCAGGTCCAGATTGACATGATGAAGGAGCAGGGCTACCAGGTGTTCAGCCCATTACTGAACCCTGCCCAGGGAGGCAAAATGAACTCAGACACTGTCTTGCCCCAGCAACGACCAACGGCACATCGACGTTCAGCATCTGCTGATTTCTACAGCACAGTGAATGTGAAAGACGTTGAGGCCATGGAAAATTTCAACCCTGCTGCAGAGGTCCATGGTCCCAATGTCCGACCCAGCGGCTTCCCACGTCAGGGTCGACTGTCTGTTGGATCCCTACAAGGACAGCAGACTGGCCACACTTATGGCCTTCCTATGCATCTACTCAGTGCCCGCAATGAGCAGAGGATGGGTGGGGCAAATGTTCAAAGACTCCCATTGAAACTAGCAGGCTCCACGAATAATAACTCGCCCCAGCAAGCAACGGCTTCTGTGGTTCCATCCAAATCTTTTGCCGTTGGCATCCAGCAGCCTTTTCCCAGTAGGTCTGCATCTGGAATTAGCCGTGTTCAGTCCATGAGTGCCTCCTCTCCTCGGTCCCAGGCATCAGTATCCGCAGCAGCATCTGCCAGCAACTTAGGCGCTGGAGCAAACAGTCAGAGTGCCCCATCCAATTTGTCACGGATCATGAAACTCGCAGATCCAAAGGGTGGCAAGTCATCAAGTCCCAGTGCAGGACCCACCCACAAACCCCCCATTCCCCACAGCAATAAAAGCAGTGGAGGTGGCCCCGCCCCAGGTGCCCCAGCCTCCAAGTCAGAATCAGAGGACCAAGGCCAAGTCAAACCAGAAAGTGTCATTTATTTCTAGGGAGTCAAAAGCAAAGAAACCACAATTTTATTTCCATCTGTTCATCCCGGTTTCATCGTAATCTCAAACAAGAACATGTGATCGAATTTATAAGTGATGGTTAATTCGAGCTGGACAAATGATAATAAAAATTGCATATCACTTCACACAGCAGACCTGCTTAGGACTACCAAAAAATTCATAGCAATATTTAATCATCAGCTTCTTGAATGTAATACAATTTGGGATGCCAGAAGATTTAGAGGAGTCATCGAATCTTGTCAAAGGCACATTTGTTACGTCTTGTATAAATTATGTCATTGTTAGCATTTTATTTCTTTGCCCATGAGAACTACAAGTTTTTCAAATGTCAAATTGGTAGCTCTGAAAGGAGTAGGTCTGTAGTCTTCGCAATGCAATAAGATGTCAGAGAACTCATTTGGAACCTGACTCCATTTGCCTTTCGTTCTTTCATTTGGGATAACAGGAATTTTATCACTGAATGATTTAAAGGATTTCTATGTACGCGGAGAAGGGTTCATGCTTCATTTGACTGTGTGAAGTCCAATGATCTTGTAACACATGTCATCATGTGGAAGATTGGATCATGATAGTCTCTAAATAATTTTATCATAGTTTGGATAATGGATAATTATCATTTATTGTTTTTAATTAAAAAACAAGTCAATAATTATGCAAGGTTTTTTTTGGGACCTTAATGTTTGTATAGTACATTGTAAATATAATCTTGATGTAAATGTTTATAATATTAATATGAATTGAAAAAAATTGGGAGCAGGCACTGGTGTGAGATACATATCTGAAAGGTGTAGATATATGATTTATTGTCAGATAAAGCAATAAGAAAAACGCAAGGAAAATATCATCCGAATAAAAACAAGTTAATTTTTGGATAATTTTTTCCTTGTAATTTTCTTACTGCTTCTGCTAGTGTACAAATACACACACACACCTTTTTAGTTGGGTGATTTTCGATACTGTTCGTTAATGTCCAATCATATTATTGATGTCACATGACAACAGAAATGGATTGCCGATTTCTGCCGCGAGTGTTTATCATGCCTTTACTTATCACTCTCTAACCTTCGACACATTTTGCACACATGATGATGCAAACGATTTAGTCCTAGACACACATAGTAGAACTGGACAGGAGTATGTCACCACGCATACTCTGTGACTTGACATTAACATTACAAATCACCTTCTAACTTCATTCACTCATGCTTTTTAAAATTTTAAATCTCATGATTGTTTAATTTTAAAAATTCAGTCAAAATTTACCTCTAAGAATAAAGCATTCAAGGCCCTAGATGAAGCATTTTTTCCCTCTTTCAATTGCTTTTGCATTTGTTGACACTTTTTTTTTTTTCAATTATTTATATATCAATCCTGCAAAGTATTATTACACGTAACTGCTATTGTATGAATGAATAATTCGTGGGAAATTAACTTTTGGGTTATCTAAACTCATCTCTTAAAATACACATGAAAGTTTACAGTAATTGAGATAGGAGTTGACAAAAAATACCTTTGAACCCTTTTGACTAATGTGACCAATCGCCTCAAAACGGTATTCTGTCAGTGCAGACCAGATGCTGAAATTGGAATCCACTATCAAAAATATGAAACGGAAGTCTCACTTTGTAGTTGTTATTGGTGAGAATGAATGTAGTTCCTATGTAAATACAAAGCTATGGGTAGCAGTGGACTATAAAAAGTTCTCCTTCAGAGCCATTCAGCACATGGAGTCGGAGTTTATACCGGTTTCTATAGTGGGAAACGGACAATAGCAAGATAGGATGCTAATCTGTTGCAAAGTACTTTCCACTAGAACAAATAGACCCAACTACCCAATCTCTGCTGGGTGGTCTGAGAAAGGGATCAGAGAAATATCTGGATTACACCCGGGATCGATCTAGGTCCCTTTGCATGTAAAGCAAGTGTTCTACCAACTGAGCTATCGGGACCCCTCTGTAAAAAGAACTGCACAAAAATGAATTTAACATATCAAAAAAAGAACTCAAAAGATTATCTTCAGCCAATATAAAAAAACAGTAAAAGCGTTAATACCTCACTCTAAAGCCAGATAGATTGCCTGAAACTTTCTGTGCTTGGCATTTTGTTCTTTTTTGAAGCTGTTATATTCATTTTTGTAGTTCCTTAACTGTCTAAGACCAAAATTTCCTCCTTTGGATAATTTTAACTTCCAAGTCACTTGACAGCATCTCCTTCCTCCTGACGAAATACCAGATGGAGGTGTTGTGTCACAAATCAGGCCTTTTTCATCTCCATTATGATTTATGGTGCTATTATTATCTACAACTACAAGTATTGTACTGTATCATTATAGGACAATACTGAACACAATTGTTTCTACCGTGACCATTTTATTTGGTCATTTCACAAAGCACGATTTAATACCTAAAAAGAAAAAAAAGATCCTCATTGAGGTGTGCATTTTTATTTTTTAATTCAATCACCTCATAGTTTGAGTTGAGTCTTGTTATGTGTTTGTCAATAATATCAAAATTGCTATCTCGCTGCTCATAATCGATTGAAAGGATATCAAGGGTGAACCAGAATACGACCTCAAATTATTGTATTGAAATCGTCTTTAAAATCTCAATTATCATCAGACAGAGCGAGAGAAAGAAAGAGAGAGAGAGAGTGGGCACGCGGGTCGCGCAACCTACAACTTATTCATAACACTGATAAAAAGAGGAAGATGGGTTGATATTGAGAGGGAGAGAAATTGTATGACGAAGTTCCTTGTTTGATAGTTTGCCATCAATTGTATTTTGTTTTGGCAGTTAATATATCATCTGGAGCCTGAAAACGAGGTTTCAAAAGCTTGTGTTGTTGATTTAATTTGCATTTGGGCATTTGCATTTTTTTTTCTCCTTTTATATTTTTTAATGTACACACTTAGAACCCCCTTAAACTTCCCTCACGCTGTGATCAGTTAGAAACCTACCTAAGTTATCACCTAAAATACACACCGCATAAAGCTAAAAGAATTGGTCAGGAATTAATATCATAGCTTCAAAAAAGATCAAAACAATTAACAAGGAGTGTTTCAGCATCAAAATCCTTCTTCAGTTGAGTAAGGCTTTGAGCGCGATGTTTCTTGGGTATTTTGTTCTTTTTTTTCCAATCATTTCTTTTGGTTCAATATTTTTTAGTCCACTACTTAGTGTTCAGCTTGGATAAACAGCACATTATATGAAGAGTAAAATCTCGTTATATCACAAACCTCTCAACCTGATGAGTTTGGACTACAACAAATGAATTAATTCTAGCGTCAATTTGATATTCTGCTAGAAATAGCCCTGTTGTAGACTTGGCAGTATAATGAGGTTTTACTGTACGTTATCCTTGTTTCCCCCTTGCACTGTTACCCTGCCTTCTTGTTGTACCATGTTATTTCTTAGATAATGATAATAGGTCATTTTTGTAGATCTGCATCAGAAATTGTTGAAACCCTCAAAGTAACTTTTTGTCTAAAACCACCTCCCATAAGACTGATCAAAGTAATAATAATAACAGTAATAATGATGATAACCATTTTTGGAAACGACTGGGATCCCAATAAAGCCAATGTTTTGATTCCAATAGGTGAAATCTCATTAGTTTGTATGAGCCAATAGTCATTATTATTGTCAACCAACACTTTCGTTATATCAAGCCCGTTGCCTGGGATTGGAAAAAATGAATATATCCATTCAGCAATTTTTATGGGAATCGTTCAGATTTTGTCTGCATGCTGTATACATGGTTGATAACAGACACGCTATGTAATGTTTACTTCTTGAATTTTTAAACCTTTAGCCACGAAACTAAATTTCTGTCGGACGAAAAGCATTATTTATTCCATTAATTGTCTGGTCTAAATGTTCTCACCAAGACATTAGTAACTGTGACTAGGGCTTTAATGTCAGATTTGCATTACAATTTAATTTTCCTTTGATGGAAATTGTAAGACGTAATGGCAGGTAAGGTAGAGTAAATTCTAGCCCTGTTTGTATGATTTACCATTTGCCTAATTTTTGGAGTTGTATAAACTTGTCCTACCAGTGAAAAGCCATCATGAAGATAGAAATAATCTGTAAGACATTTCTTATCACACGTATGAGCTATTAGTGTCATGAGGGGAAGAATGAAAAATTAAGGAAGGAGCTACAAGAAATGGTCTGACACACATTATTTAAATTTTGATATTTTTCTTTGTAAAGTTGTAAAATGCTTCTTGATGACATGAATAGAAAATTAATGAATGTTAACAAATCTTCTTTCTGGGGTCAAATTGCACACATGATAGATTTATAACCTTTTCATGGAATTCTCGACTAAATGTTTAACTCATTGAATATTATCAAATAAGTGGTTATGTTATTTATTTTTTCATATTATGGATTTGTATTCTTTCGTTGCAAACAGGATGTCTGAAATCTACAATCGTTACTGTTGAAGGTGATATATAAATGTATAACAATTGTTGCTTTTAGACATCCTGTTTTTAAAATGGTGTCAAGGCCACTGGAGCGTCTTCAGCCATCATGTTTTGCCAAACTATGAAATAAACGGGTGAATTGCCCTATAGCAATACATTTTAAACTATATTTTGTCGTTATTTCCTTTGGTTTTTGTTTACTTTTACATTCTGAGTGGTCTTACTCACCTCAGTTACCACCTTGATGAACCAGAAGCCCGTGGATTGAATCTCACAGTAAAGATGATTTTCTTGTGACCTCCATGTTTTAATGGTGCCGTCTCTTGAGGTCTATCGCAAACAATATTTTAATTCAGAGAAGCAGCCTTTTTAAATATATTAATATGAATTAAAGAAATTTGAGCTTTTATATAGCACAATAACCACTTAAACTTAATGTGTTCAAAGCGCTTTACAAGTGGTTTCATGTCAAAACAACACTAAAACGAGACATGATGTCTGTAAAAGGCACTAATACAATCAGGTTTTGACAATCAAGGCTGTTACGGACCACATAACCATTTTATTATCTTGGTACAGCGTGAAAATGTGTATAAAGAGCCCTTGAGTTGCCTAAAGCAGGACTTGTTTTTGTTTTATTTTGTTTTTAAGGGTTTTACGGTGATTGCAACACATTAAAGTCATATCAGCGACAGTAAAAAGGGAGAAAATGGGATAGTAAACAGTTCTAGAATTACAATTAAGGCACCAGATAAAAGGTACGACAAAGGGGAATTGGTTCAAATAGTATAAGTAACAGATGTAGATTCCAAGAGCACAACATTAATGTACTTAGTTTGAGATCATTTAAGAGTCTCATCAAAACCAAATACTTTACATTATACATTCAAAATAACATATATAATAATACATAACAGAGAGATGATTTACAATGAAAAAATAATCATATCCCAAAATAATGACTATGACTGTTTCCCTCCCAGCCAAGCACTACAGCCAGGGCCAAGGCAAAACTTAGTAATCTCATTCCAAGACAAAGACAGAAAGCAAATTGGAAAATAGATATAAGACACAGTAAGTACCACCCTGCCCACAGGGAGGCCAGGAAGCCCACCCAGATAGTACTAAAAGTCTCATTTAAACACAAGCACAAGGGATACACTTAAATGTTTACAAATCATATATAATATGTAAATAAAACACGATACAGTGCATAACAGAGAGATGATTTACAAGGGGGAAAAAATATCATCTCCCAAAACTACCTATACATTTGACTATCCCTCTCAGCCAGGGTTTCCGACCAGGGCCAGGACAAAACCAAGTCAACTCATTCCAAGACAAAGGCAGAAAGCAAGTTGGAAAACAGATATAAGGGGATAGAAGACACAGTAATTACCTCCCTGCCCACTATGGGAGGTCAGGAACCCCACCCAGAAAGCAGTTCAGACCTGAAGCATACAGGTCAGAACCCAAGTGTCACACCACAAGACCACAAATGGTAATGAAAACATAACTGAAACATCAAACCTAAGGGTGTTCAAACGCTCCAACCCCCCACAATTGAAAATGTCATCTACACTTTAAAAGTTTGTTTTTAATTTTTGTTTTTAAGTGTTTTACGGCGCTTGCAACACATTTAGGTTATATCCGCGCCAGGATAAAGGAAGAAAATGGGATAGTAATAAGTTCTAGAATTACAATTAAAGCAGCCAAGAGAAAGTAAGACAAAGGGGAACTGGGAACAAATAGGGGTCAGATGTAGATTCCAAGAGCATACCATCAATGTACTTAGTTTGAGATCACCTATAAGTCAGTTGTTTTTGTTTGTTTTTAAGGGTTTTACGGCGCTTGCAACACATTTAGGTTATATCAGCGCCAGTAAAAAGGAAGAAAATGGGATAGTCGAAAGTTCTAGAATTACAATTAAAATTAAAGCACCCAAGAGAGAGTAAGACAAAGGGGAATTGGGAACAAATAGGGATCAGATGTAGATTCCAAGAGCATACCATCAATACTTAGTCTGATATCACCTATAGTCTCATCCGGACACAAGCACAAAATCCAACAAAGAGGAATACACTCAAATGCTTACATTATACATTTAAAATAACAAATATAACAATACATAACAGAGAGATGATTTACAAGGAAAAAAATATCATCTCCCAAAACAATAACTATGCATTTGACTGTTTACCTCCCAGCCAGGGCCAGGACAAAACCAAGTAATCTCATTCCAAGACAAAGACAGAAAGCAGGTTGGAAAACAGATATAAATAAGGGGATAGAAGACGCAGTATGTACCTCCCTGCCCCTATGGGAGGTGAGGACCCCCACTTTAAAAGAGAAAGAGATACATTTGGAATACTAAACTGTCTATGCAATTAGTCTTCCCTTATCACCTAACATTCAATGCAGGAATCGTGAGCTGAGATGGTGGTGGTGGTGTTTGGTTGTTTTTAAGGGTTTTTCGACGCTTGCAACACATTTAGGTCATATCGGTGCAGTAAAAAGGAAGAAAATGGGATAGTAAAATGTTATGTTATGATGTTGTATTGTCCTTGGAATCAACACTTGCTTATTTCTAAGCATATTTAAAATCTAATCACTTAAGTCGAGTTAAACCCAATCTCTGAATCATCCCAAGGTCAAATTTGAACTGTTTTGATTGACTGTGGCAAATCACTTCGTACTTTACACTAGATCCATCAGACTTCGTTCCAGTTACGGAAAGGCAGATTGGGGGGGGGGGGGGGGGGGGGTCAGAACTGGGGAAAAAAATGTTTCAAACTAGTCACTAGTGGATTGATCCACCAATTGAGTCATCCAGGCACCATAGTAATGGTGGAGGGAAAAGAAGGAAAAAAAAACAAATCCAGTGATAAACAAACAAAAATCCAATCATTTCACTTGTGTAAAATCAACATTATAGCACGGGATAATCTGCCAAATGTATTATATATAGCATCATGTAAATAGCGTTCATAAATTGTTCACAATGATCATATAAAGATGGCTACCATTTACAAAATGATTAATCAAATTACCACAACATAAAATGCATTATCTGGATGTAGTTATCCCATCTGGTCAGTCAGGCAGCTAGAGTTAATATACAGTTTTCATAATGTCATAAAATTACTGGCGTTTAAAATGGCATCATTGTCCCATTACTTTCTATGAGTAGGGCTATTTATTTTAACATGCAGCAAATACTATGTCAACCCAGCCTTGCATTGAAATTGAAATGCTACGTTCCATTGTAAAACAAAGCTACGTTTCACTACATTCTACAGACAGAAACAACATAAGTATCATTTACTATGAAAATGTGACCATAACATCATTTTACTATAAATATAGGAGTAAAATCAAACACAAAATTAACGTAAAATCCTTTTTCTTTATATAAACCAATTAACTCAAGACTCGAGTATCACTTCATATGCACATTAAAACAAACAAAAATAAAATGTCAAAAGAGTGCAAACTCTTTGAACCACCTTTCCCCCAACCTAGGGGTCATGAAAGCTCAGTTGGGAGAGCACACGCTCCACACGCAAAGGGATTGAGATCAATCCTGGGTGAAGTCTAGATTTAGTTCTGACACCCCCCCCCCCCCCCCCCCCCCCCCCCCCCCCGGTCCATTCAGATTGGGTAGCTGGATCTGTTAGATCTGACGGTGGTACTTTGTGATAGAGTCCTATTCAAAGGGTAGCAAGCAATTGCCATTGTCTGGGATAAACTCTGGCTCCATGTGCCTAATGGTTCTGTAAGACTAATTTTTTTTTCACCCAAACCTAAAAAAATATTCCACTGTAATCTAAAATGTGATTTTAGTCAAAACTAAATTCCCTTCATTCATCCTCAGGGAATTGTTTTTCTTTGGGGACTTTCACAAGAAAAAACAGAGATAACCATAGCATTGGCCTCAGTCCAGGTCTGCAAAGTGAGCAATAGTTTCTTACTCAAAGTCAATGAAAAAATATAAAGATGCCAACATCAGTGTTCAAACCCAGGTCCCCATGTTGAGCTACCCTTGCCTGTACCATTTGTTTGACAAAATGAGCATCAATGATAATCACAAAATCATTCCAACATGCTTAAATGATAAAGGCAAACGCAACGTACTTGAGGCTCTGAAAATTTACTGCCCAATTTTAATTCTCAAGAATTTTTGTCTATTGGAGAAATTCAGAGAAATGATCAATAAAATGTTTAATTTAAAACAGCGAAAAGTTCTATTATCAAACTGCATATGACATTTGAAATTTTCTCTTTTGTTTTTCATTGATGGAAATAATGGATAACAGAGAGCTGCCAACTTGGCTTCAAGTAAGTAGAGATGTTGATTGGAAGAGAAAAAAACTGAATAGAACTGGATAATAAATGAAGTAAATGAGACTCATGTCGGTAGAGTTGACACAAATAATAAATGATATACCCTTAGAAATAATGATTTGGTCAATATCCTCCATGGTTATCTGAAATAATGGCAAGAAAATAAGACCTTCGGGTAACGTTTGGTAACTCCCACTATCAACGACAAAGAGTTTATCAGACCTCAAATAATGGAAACTAAGCATTATTCGGGAATGGATGTAGTGGTAACTCACCTATTTTTTTCATGATTTCTAGATTTTCTTTTCACATCATCAAAATACCAATATTGAATAAGATGTAAACAATTTTAGATTTTTTTTTTCATTTAGAGATAATTGCTCCTCAGACAAACAATAAGATATAATATATTTGAAATTTTCAAAATATTCTTCTTTTTTTTATCCTTTTACTCCAAAGAAAAGCAGTATCTATAAAAATGGCTCGTAAAAAATAAATTAATTAAGAAATGATAGTCAAAACAGAGCGGAATATAAGTGGTGAAAGCTCTAGTTACCGGTCTATATTTAAATTTCTCACAGATTCACAAATATGAAAACATATTAATCACACACATTATTTCTTGACTGAGAGAACTATCTACTGCATTTAAAAGAAAAAAAATGAATAGATTCTATATATGATTTATTTCTGATTAGACAATCACATTTTTAAAAAAAACTCCATCATCTTCATTGGTCATAATTTATCAAAAGCATATTTACATTTTGACCACTTACTTCCATATAAAATCAACTTCCTGAGTAAACCTTGAATTTTATTGCTGATTTAATTTCAAACTTCTTACACTGTTTTTATATCACGTGAATTCACTGAATTAGCGATGAGCCACTGACTTAGTTTTTCTTTTTAATGGCACTGCAAATGACATGCCATGTAGCTGTTGATGAGACCAGCAATCGTAAAATAAACATAATATTAACAACCAATTGAAAGGTCGTAATTCTCATTTAAACCAGATGAGCTTTTATGAATAATATTATTGAAAACTGCTATTAAAAACCTATATAGCTGGAATCTGGAAGCACTTGGAAGGAAAAAAAAAACTGAATCATCCTGATATGAAAGTAAAAATGTTTAACTCTACAAATAAGGCTTGATTTGAGTCAAATTTACATCATATCTCATCATTTTCTCCAAGACAGCAATGAAAGTGAAGGTTGAGCCTCACTCAAGCCCAAGTCATTGAAGTCTTGGTCAAATAAGATGTCATTGCTGTCTATAGATGAAAATGATAAGATAGCGTGTCAGGTGAGCGGAAAATCTGACTTTACCCGTGAACTACAGTCATGCTCATTCTGTGGCAGTTTTGTTTGTTTTCATCCATTCATTCAAACATTTTGGATAAAATCAACAGATAAATAAATCACAATGCAGAAGCTTAGAAATTAATATCATGACTGGGGGAATGCAAGATTGAACACCTCGGAGTAATCTTCAACAAAATGAACTTCCAGCCCATCTGTGATGAAATTGGGAAGATCTGAGTAGTCTTTTCTGTTTTCTGATGGAAGAATCAGACATGTCACGCCCACTCGCTTGGCCTGGGAATAAATGGAAAGAAAAATTGACAGTTTTCATAGAATATTATTTGATGAGATAGGAGCATTAGGCAGAGTCTAACAAAAAGAATCGCCTTTTAAAGTAATATTTATATTGATTGTGACATATACAAATTGAGAGATCTTATCAAGATAAAAGTGTATCTAGGATGACCTGTCACTTACAGCAATGGTTTTCTCCTTAATGCCACCGACCGGCAAGACTTTTCCTGTGAGTGATACCTCACCTGTCATGGCAAGGTTTTGACGGATTGGTTGATTCAACATGAGAGACAAAAGGGCTGTTACGATGGTACAGCCAGCACTTGGGCCATCTTTGGGTACAGCTCCCTGGAGAATTGGGATAATGGAATAGATAAATAATACTGTATTTCATGTTTTCTATGCAACTTTTTAAGCCAGTAAAGCTTGTTCTAAAATGTTCAAAACCCGACAAAATCTATGGATCAGATAAACACAAACATGCAAAATATACATAACCAAGCATTCCAAAAGATGAGTGCACACAATTATAAAGACATGCTATTACAGAAGACAATGCCATGTAAAAAAGTTAGATAAATTCAAGTTTATTGACAGTCTAAAGCGGAAAATACAACTTACTATTGTTCTTTGACTAACGTTCATATTGTTTTCTCACAATGAGGAGAGTATTAGTCCCTTACATAAACAATTAATCTTATCATCATACACCTTATGTTGTACGGTCTTGAGAAAGCCCTAACTCATAGGCACTTTTCTAAGCATGATCCAAAGTGGGTCTTATCACTCAAAAAGAGAAATTTCCCTCAAAGAGGATAACCAAAACATAAAAATTACCTCAGGTACATGTAGATGCAACTGTCCTTTTTGTAGAAAGCTGTTCTCAGGATACCGCTGGGTGGTGAATGCTTTGGCAAATGTGTAAGCCAGCTGGGCACTCTCCTTCATAACATTACCCAAACTTCCTGTCAACTCCAGACTTCCTACGTCTGATGAGGACAGGTCTAAAGGCTTCTTGATGGCCGTCTCAATAAATAATGTTGACCCACCTGATGCAAAAAAAAATAAAAATATATATATCTTATTGCAATGACAATAATTATTATAAACTGTCCCTTAATACATCTGTAATCATTTAAGCCTCGTGGCAATCACAATACCAGTTTAGTATAGCCATTTTTCTAAAATATTGATTCTTACCATTTCATGTACAAAACAAAACCATGACGACAGGATAGATCACCCCAATAATCATGCCTTCATTCACATTCGGACTTAAACCCAATCAACTTCAATAGTACAATTTTTGTAACCAAATTTTTTAAAAGTAGTCCTTTTGAACCTGATTTTATTCAGAATTCTGTAGTGTTACACATACAGAAGCAACTGCATGCTACCCTTTGGATATGATGCAAGTCTTACCCAAAATACTTTCTGTCATTTCTAATAGACCAAGCAGCCCACTTATGGCTGCCTAGAAAAGTTCTGAAGAAATCTCAATGGTACCCAGGACCAATCCCAATCACTTAGCATGTGAGGTGAGTGCCCTCCCAACAGAGCTTTTGGGTCCTGTTGTAGCCAAATATACATAAGCAATCTGACAACTCAGTTAATCAAACTTTACTAAAAAATACAATGCTATAGAGTTGTTGAGGAACAAAAAAAGGTTGTAACAAAAGGCAGACAAAATAAAACATGAAACTTATAATTGTGACCCACCGTATCAATCTGACATGATTAGAGAATGGAAATCTAAATTTTCCAAGGAGACATCCTATAGTTTGCTTTGCTTTGTTTTTAGGTTTAATGCCGCTTGCAACACTTATAGGTTATTTCAGCGCCATTAAATAGGAAAGAGGTTGGATTGTTTTAAAAATCTAGATTTACAGTTAAAAACACCAGAGGAAAGGGGAGACAAAGGGGAATGGTTCAAATATGGAACAGATGTATATTCCAAGAGCAAACTATCAATGTTCTTTGTTTGAGATTACCTAAAAGTCCCATCCAAACACAAGCACAAGATCCAACCAAGATGAATACACTCATATGCTTTCAAAACATGATATTCAAAACAAAAAAAAATATAACTATATAACAGAGAGATAATTTACAAGGTAATAATATCATCTCCCAAAACTAATACTGCATATTTGACTGTTTTCCTCCCATTCAAGGTCTCGTGCCAGAGACAGAACAAATCAAGTTATCTCATACCAAAACAAAGACAGAAAGAAAATTGGAAAACAGATAAAGTGGGATATAAGACAGCAGGTGACCTCTTGCCCACCCTGGGTGGTCAGAAGACTCAGTCAAATTTTATAAATAAGGCTTAATTTCAATTGAAGCATCTGTCCCCTCTGACATAATACCATTTAGAGATGGTTGATCACAATTTAGGGATCGACGACAAGACCTTTAATCACTCCCTAGAATAAAATCCAACCATTTCCTTACCCATGGCAGTCCAAGCTAGGCCAGTGACGACACCAGGAGGTGTTTCGGTATAAAGTCTGTCATGGGTAAATATTGGTTTTCCTACAAAGTCTTGAAGATTTGTCTCATCCACCACAATATTGTTGACACCGTCATTCACCATCTTGTAGGCTGCTTTACGGTGGATCTGGGACAAAAGGAAAAGTAACAATGTATAAGCAGAGACGCCAACTTTAAATTTGGCTCACAGGAGTTTCAGACTCCACTCGTAGGAATTTCAATGCCGAAAGAGGAATTTCCGCACACAAGAAAAAGGAATTGGAATGGTATTTGGCACTGTGTTTTACATATTGTATAGTTCTAAATAGATAACTAATTAGAATTATATTATGATATGTGACCAATATTTTAGAAAGAAATCTTCACTAACACAACAAATGTTTAATCAATTTATGACTGATTCTAGTAAATTCAGGCAAAGATGAAAATGTGAACGAGAAAATGAAATCATCCAAAGTACTGGAATTTTGTTATATCCTATTCATGCAGGAAAAAAAACAACTTAGTATTTCCCATGAAGTTTATTTTTCTGTTTGTTAATTTTGATGTCTTTTATCTCGTATCAGTTACAGTCATGTTCACAAAGACTGAGGAGCTGATTTTGCCAACAGTTTAAGACCCTTGAGTCAATCATTTTATAAAAAACTTTTTATAGGCTTTTAACTGGGGTAAATTACAAAATCTAATTTCAATGATTATTTCACTAATAATAATACTTCAACAACTCACCTTTTCTATTTGTTTCTGTAAGTTTCTGACACCACTCTCCCGACAATAGCCTTTGATGAGATTGTTCATGGCTCCGTCTGTAATATTCAAATCTTCCTTTCCCACACCAGAATTGGTCACTGCTAAAGGCACCAGATATTGCTGCAAGGATCAAATAAATACAAGACTAATATCCCACACATCTTGGAAATTGTAATAATAAAAAAAACAAACAAAACAACTAATGTATAAAATGATGACGAGGAATAAGAACCTGCCTTTATGCTGAAAATGAAATGACAATGAAAATCTATTCTATTATTTACAAGATATTAAAATCATAAAGATCAAACCTTCAGATATGGATAAAGCATGTCAATGGGTTTTTATTTTATAATTTTTTCATTAAGTTCGCTCCAATGAACCCCAAGACACATCAGTTCTTTTGTTCACAAGTTCAAGTCCAAGAGATGTAAAAGGAAAAGTGTATTGCCCATCTTTGCAACTCTTAGGACCGGTAAATATAGTAAATATAATCAAAGGAATAAAAAAATTGTAAGAAATAAGGATCAAGAGAAATCTAATCTCATTGTTAAGGGGGTAGTGAGTTGTGATTCAAGGCCAGACTACATAAATATTCATCAGAATTACATGAGCTATGTTGAGTTTTTCCTCTGCCACATATCCAGACAACTCAATCATCTCCATTCTGTCCCTCAATGGCTCCGGGATAGTGTCCAATATATTGGCTGTACAGATGAATAATACCTGAGAGAAAACAAAAAAGATGAGATTTAAAAAATCAAATGAAAATAAACAAACAACAAATTTACAAATATATTAATAAAAATGAACTCTTTTACATGGGGCATTTCCATAAATTCACCATGTTGATTGCATTTCACAATACTTAAACTTTTCCCGCAGAAGGTCATTTGATACCTGATAGCCAATTAATACAGTTCTCGTTATATATATATAAAGAGTTATTTTGTACTTGCACTCTTGCAATATGCATCGCTGCCTATAACCAAGAAGATGTACAAATCAGAGAGTGTTCAACTGGCTTTATCCTTGTCTGCATGTGTGTCATCATACAAATCCCTTTTCTTGTTATCACAATTTAAAAAAATTTTCTATTCATGTTTTGAACATGAGAACATTTCACCATGTGACCAATGACCAATTTTGTTTTTAAAAAATGAAAGAGAGAAAAAAAATTAAATTAAGAGAGGTCAACTCAAAATCAAGAAAAAAATATGGTGTCTTATTTATTTTTTTACCTTGCTGAGATCAACAGTCACATCTAGATAGTGGTCCAAAAAGTTGGTGTTTTGTTCTGGGTCCAAAAGCTCGAGTAAGGCAGACGACGGATCACCCTGGTAACCCCGGCCAATCTTATCCACCTCGTCTATCAAAACCAGGGGATTTTCTGTTTTGGTTTTCTTCAGACATTGTATGACTTTTCCTGGCATGGCGCCCACATAGGTACGTCTGGTCGAGTCAAGTGGTGGGAAAGTAGAGAATTTGATTAGGTCAATACTAACCTGAAATAAGTGCTCTTTAAACGGTTGGATTGAATTTCTTTTCAAATCATAATTTTCTAGTTGTTTATCTGATTAAAATTATGGACCAAATCATTTTAACCAATAGAGCAAAATAGCAAAGGGAATCAGGTTTCATAATGATGATGATAACAATAATAATAATAATAATAACATTTAAAAAAAAATAATGATGATGATGATGATAATAATAATAATAACTATCATTATTATTATAGTAATGATAATATTGATGTTAATTAATGAATTAATAATAATACTACTACTAATAATAATAATAATTATTATTATTATAATAGTGATAACATCATTATTATTTTCATGATCACTATCAGTTTCACAACAAATATTCTTTGTGGATTACCTGTGACCTTTGATCTCAGCCACATCGGTCATTCCCCCAACACTGAAACGGAAATACTGGATAATACAAAGAGAAAAAGGAAATAAAATAAAGTTATGATAAAATTGAAGTGTAGTCATTCAATAGCGAGAGTTCACTCATAGCACAGACAGAATCCTTTCTGAAATCATACAGAGAGCGAATTGAGGGTGTGGAGAATTATCTTAAATATAAAACAATTGGTAAAGTTAACTTTTGGCAGTTTAGTGAGAGGTAAAAATATAACTTTTAATATGGGATTACAAGAAAAACCGGTGCCATTAAAAAAAATTCTTCAACCAGAACAAAAAGATAATATGATGGTACGATCCCGATAGTCTGCAGTGCAGCTTCAATCTCTTGTTCCAGCACTCCTGTAGAATCCATCACCTAAGTTGAGTGGTGTATGTAATGTGTATATTTCCAACGAGCACAATATCAAAGCTGATATGTGCAAAGATCACCCAAGTGGTCACTGACAATGCTAAAATGTTGCAAAACTATTTTAACAAATCAAGACACTGTACTAATTCCGCTTCACACAAAGGATCACACCAAGGCATTTTTTATTTATATAAACACTTCCCACTAACAAAAAATATAAAATCTGAGATATTTTTTTTCCAAAAATTCTAATTTCAAAACAAAATCAGTATAAAACGAATCTTTATCCTGCGTGTATCTTTTAATATACATCAATACTGTAAAATGATTTTTCGCATCTACATTTTGGAAAAGATCCTCTTGGGACAAAATAATAATATCTTAATTTTCCTCTACAAATATGGTTTTAAAAATATGAATTGCAGGGAGAAAGGAATTAAGCCAACTTACATACGACAATCCCCCACTCCGGAAAAATAAAATAAAAAATATACCAACATTAACTCTATTTCTACTACCATTTCAACACAATGACCAATAATAATGTGCCATCTCACCTTCCTATTCAATGCTCTGGCAATTGACCTGGCTATGCTGGTCTTGCCCACACCAGGAGGGCCATGGAAACAAAGAATCTTTCCTTGGGTGTGACCTTTCAGCTGACTGACCGCTATGAATTCCTGTAGATGGAAATTGACATTATTAAAAATATGAAATTTTATATGATAATAAAAGCAGAGAGAAAAATAACAGGAAAAAAATAATTTTCCCTCCCCTCCCCCCCTAGTAGTTATGGTACTAGTATTAATAGAAGCAGTTTGAGGATCGTGTGTATGAATAGCGAAAAATATGAGGCCAAAAAGAGTGGAATAAGGGAGAAGACACACACAAAGGAAGAGAGAGAGAGAGAGAGAGAGAGAGGGGGGGGGGGGGAGAGAGAGAGAGAGAGAGAGAGGGGAGAGAGAGAGAGTGAGAGAGAGAGAGAGAGAGAGAGAGAGAGAGAGAGAGAGAGAGAGAGAGAGAGAGAGAAGAATAAAGCAACTAATGCTACAATCAACAAACCATGACTTACAACCACCACCACCAACATCACCTACACTATCATTATTTTCGACCACCATTACAGATAAATGACACACTGACCAAAATTCGTTTTTTGACATCGTCCATCCCATAGTGGTCCTCATCCAGAACTCTCTGGGCAACATTGAGATCCAGACATTCTTCACAAAATTTCCCCCACGGGAGATCAGTCAACCAATCCAGATAGTTACGGGTCACACTGTGGGGTTAAATAGACAACACTGGGTTAGAACCAAGTCAAAAGACAGAACCAAGTCAAAAGACTTTGAATATATTGATTATCACTCAAGCCAAGGCACCGAATAAAAAATGCTACATATATAGGATCTTTTTGCTGTTGTTGATGGCCAACATTACCGTTAGTAATCGACTAAGCTACGACAAGCATGGAACTGAGAGGTAGCCTTAACAACTTTAAGAAAAAAATTATTTTTCTCTCTTTCTTAACGCTGCAATACCTTAAAAAAATATTTCTCTAACACTGCGCTCAAATAGCTGTGAAAATCTGAAATATTCCTTCCAGTTCTGTAAATCCGTAATTGTCACCAAATTTCTTTAACAATTACGAACGATCCGTAAAAGTAGACAGGTATACCAATGTAGAGCATTTCAAGGAAAAAATTATTCCTCAGCTATGACAACGCATCACAGACAGTTTGCAGATTACAGGTTTCAGTTAGAAGAATCCAGATACCTAGTTAAAGCTTGGTCATATCCATAATTATGTGAATTACTCATTTCTGATGAATTTTTATGCAGAGCATTGTAAAAATGACCTTTTTTCACAAACTATCATCCCTATGAGAACTAGGTAAGACTTTGGATAGGATCTGGATGCATAAGCATCAATTTTGTTTAGCTGTTTACTAAAATTGATAACTCTGATAGGTAGTCCTGGGCTACACTAATACTAAGAAATCTAACTTTCTTAAATAAAAACCCCGCCCTTGCCTTTTGTACAAGGTGCTTCTACCCCTTTTTATTTTATTTTTATTTTATTCCTCTAAAATTTAGTCAAAAGCGAAAAGGAAATTAATTTGTAAATTTTTTCATGAAATGCATGTGCATAAAAATAAAATAGGTTTGTACTTTCAATTTGGAAAACAGGAATATGGGGTGGAAGGGAGGAAGGGGGGGATAAAATTGTTAATGGTCATGATGCAATGAAATGAGTCACATTCAATAGCAAATTCAGAGAAAGGGAAAGAGGCCTTATCTTGCTTACTTGAATTCTGAGGAGTGGTTATCCAAGAGAGACAATTTGTTCAGTTCTTCATCAATCACTTCCTTGACATGGGGTGGAATTGTCAAATCCTGGAAGACAGAGAAAACTCTTAGTTATTGGTAAACTAAGATTTGATCTTATTCTCAAAGGTAAAATTATGACTGCATTGGGTCTTTATACGCATTTAATTTTTGTTGCTGTTATAAATACGTCATATATCCATAGGGTAAAAAACAACAGGAAAAAAAGCTGTCTTCTCTCTCTTCAATTAACTGAGTCTGTGCATATGAAAACAATATAATTTAAAAAAAAAATATATATATATATATATATATAAATGAAAAAAAATAAAACGAATGAATTTTGAGAGCTTTGAGACCAAATGAATTATCCAAAAAAAATAAAAATAAATAAATAAATAGATCACAAGACAGGCTAGGTTGAATTTTCAGCTGAGAAAATCACATTGGCCAAAATTTAAAATGGAAGAATGGACTTTTTTATTTTTCTTCTATAAAAATCAAATAAGGAACAAAATCAAATTGAATTTAAAAATGTTATAAAAGAATCTCCCTCCCCTGGCCTAAAAAAAAAATTAAGTAGGGAAATGTCGAAAATACCAATAAAAACAAAAGCTTCCACCTTTAAACGATTCTTAAATTTGTCTTCAATGGTCTCTTTTTCATCTTTCTCAAGGCCAAGTTCCTTCTTGATGATCTTCAACTGCTCTTTCAGGATGTAATCTCTATGTTGCTTCTTCACCTTTTCCTCCACCTCTTTCCCGATTCTTTGCTGAAGTTTACTCAGCTCAAATTCCTTCTTCAGCAGGGATAAAGCTAACATCAATCGTTTTGATATCTGACAAATAAATAAGTGAAAATTCAAGTTCAAGAGTTTATTTAGGCCTTCAATGGCAAATAACCATAATTTTTATTTAACATCAACAAAAAGATCAACAACAATAAGAACAACAACAATAATAATAATAATAATAATAATAATAATAATAATAATAATAATAATAATAATAATAATAATAATAATAACAATAATAACATCCACAACATTTTTCTAAAATCAATAGAAAAACCATAAGAACTTTGACGATTTCATCTATGGTCACAGGTCGGTAATCACTACTCGCTACAATGTCCAGATCATAACGAAATGATGTTTAAAAATGATAAGAATAAGAGATTTAGACTCAAAGGATCTATCTGATATCTAATGGTGTGCAATAGTAAATTCTAATGATGACAAAAAATGAGAAGTGTCTGAAGACAATAGACAATAAAAACTTTTAGCAGTGATGGAAATTGAACTTGGGACCAATCTGATACAGCATTCTCGGCCTGGCTGCAAGTGGGACCCTCTGCAATAAATGCCATCCACCACTCCAGTGGCTGCTCCACTCGCTTTTCTGTACACTAAAGACCACTAACATCCAATAGGAGGCAAATTGGTCTGTGAGTATAGATCATTTGACAGATTTCACATACACACACATGCACCCTTCTTCTCCCTCCCCTTCTCTCTTTATCTCTTTCTTTTTATTAGGTTGAAGAGAAGAGGAGTGACAAATAAAATTAATCTATACAATAATAGCCACTTACATTAGTCTCCTCTAATACTTCTTGTAACTCATAAGGTTCACCAGCAGTAAGAGCAGCACCTATGACGGAAAAAAACATGACTTAAGAATGAACTTTCCATAGAGTCAAAATAATTCTATTGTAGTCATCCATAAAGAATGACATTATAGAATTGAGCCTTTATTTGGCCTCTTAATATCAATCTACAGGTTTTGTTACAGACACAGATCCACTGGTCATTTATTTAGAAAAATATTTTGATGCTCTCCAACTAAATATAATCTGAAGCAAAAAAATCTAAATTTGACCACAATAAAAATCTGCATGTTGATATGTCAATTCTATATATTTATGTGGCAATCTGACATATGCCCTCGTTTTCTATATTGATGCTTTGCATTTATTTTTAAAAACTCACAACATCTGACAGTCGGACAATATGTACCAACACACAAAATTATGTGTAACCTTAAACATTAATAGTTTGATTAAAACAATTTAGTGAGAACTACTCATAAAAATGGCTGGCTAAAAACAATAACAAAGAGCTGAGCGAAATTAATTTCTTTCCTTCTATAGAATACAAAGTAGAATTTTTAATAAAAGAAAGATCTCAATTATTCTTACCCAAATCACTAATGTAGACAGGATTATCAATCACTCGTTGACCAGCTTGAATAATCTGTGCCAGGTTTTCTCTGCAATACGAAAATGGAAATATGAAATTGAGCAGTGATAAAGATCACAATCAAAATCATACGAGAAATTCTATTTGCTTTTGTTTTTACAGGTTCTACTGCACTTGTGACACTATTTGGTCATTACAGCGTCAGCAAAAAGAAGATGATGGGGGGAAAATTGTATATCTGAAGTTAAGCATTTTTAAAAAATGTGAGACAAGGGGACTTGTTCTAAAAGGAAACAGAATATTCCATGAGCAATCCAAAATGAAATAATGAATTAGCTCCTACTCAAATTATTCAAACTGTAATTTCAAAACCCTTTTATCAATCTGCTTTGTTATGAATGAAACAAAAGGCTTACCTAATATATCTTAAACCACTTTCATGAACCAAATAACATTAAGTAAACATTGGTCTTTGGTATTTTCTTTATGTTTTTAAATATTTTGAATGTATATCAAATTGATTTAAACAATGGAATATATGAATATATATTCAGAGCCAAAATAACGCAGATATATCGATTCATTGCCCGCTGAGCTTTTTACAAAGAATCATAGGCTATGAATAACCAAATTGTCATAACAAGTTGCAATTCCAAACATTAAAAAAAAGCAGAAAATAGAACATTTATTGAAAACAAGTTTAAACATCAAATGTAAGGAAGAGAATGATGAGTCGCTTGAATATTCATATGCAATTTAAACAGCACTCAATCATCAATTTTATCATCATAATCATTTTTCTGGAGATTACAAATACCTTTTTTCGTGTGTGTGTGTGTGTGTGTGTGTAAACCCCAATTTCAAGGAGAAAAACAAAAAGCATGCAGCAAGATTTTTAGCCAGTTTTTAAGCAGAATTCCATCCTCCAAAAATGGTATAGGACATAATACAGTTATTGTTGGTTTGCCTTAAAATCAGATTCACTGATATTCCCCAATTTCCCTTACAAAACCTAAAATCATAAAGAAAATAGGTATTTACTGTGTCGGTTTCATCTGTCTTATGTTTAGTCACCTCATGGGACAGAATAGTAACCAAGGATGAATTAAAACCTAGACCGGGAAGAAAAAAGGACTAACCTGTACAAGGGATTCATGGCAATGATGTCCCTAACGGTCTTGACGACCTCAGATGTTAAAGCCTGATCAGAAAAAAACATTGGAAATAACAATATAAACCTCGTTCTGAGACAACATTAGAATCTTATTGTTTTGTTGTTGATTTTTGCATGTTTTTTAAAAGGCTGCTTTAATCAGAACAGGTATCTCGAGGACCTGATATTAATGGTATGTTTTAAAGTAAAAAGCTCCTGAATTAAGTCCGCCAAGGCATAACCAACTACAAAACCCATGTATAACCTTTAACATTTTTAGTCTGTAAGAGAGAATTTAATAACTTCTCTAGCAGATCAAGAATAGTTTTATTATACTTCTCCATTGAACATGTTATTTCTCATCAAGATTAATCCGTATTTACACCAATGGATAATAAATAATGACATCAAAACATTTGACCTTTAGGTAAAAGTATCACTACAAGTCAAAAAACATTATTAACAGATGCGTGCGGAATAAATATATTTCTTGAACTCCTATTTTCTATTTAAAAATAAAACGATGATAGGGATGCCGCATAATATTTTTGCTATTGCTAATAAAATCATGTTTCCCCAAAATGAAAAGGATGAAATAAAATGCATTCCAGATACAGTAAAGTCGCTGTGACCAATAGTTGGATTTCATGGAAAGGGGGTTACCATTAGAAATGTTTATTAATATCTTTTTTTAAAATGAGGATTTTTCATGATCAGTTTTCATAGAGTTTAAGTTCATTATAGACAGATTACCATGCATAAGAGATTACTGAAATATATAATTTCATATTACAATTACTGCGGAAAATACTTTGGGGGAAAAAATGAGGCTGAAACAAAGACATGGCATAATTTTATCTTTTATATTTTGAAACAATGCTAAAAATAGATTATATAAGTAATAATCATCCACAGGTTGTGCCATGCTTTATTGTATTGGCCATCAAGGCTCTCCACACCACTCTTTTCTGCATCTTCAGCACCATGTCATTGTTCCTGTCTAGCCCCAACCATTCTATCAAGTTGCTGACGGCCAGGTGCTCTTTTTCCTTCCAACATTCCCATTGTTTTCTCAAGTTTTCCAACCCTTTCTTTCTCATTATATGTCCCATGAATTTTGCCTGTCTCTTTCTTATCTTCCTAATCAACGATCATGTATACTCCACCATCTCTATCACTTCTTTATTTGTCTATCCACGGGTTCAGTATATGAGTAATACTTATCTATAAAATAAGAAAATAAAAGTATAATTCATACAAAATGCAATTAAAATAAAATTTTGATACGGTACCTTTATTTCATCATTGCTTTCAAAAGGCTCATGGGTAATATTTTCGGTTTCTACCATCAAGACATGTGGCATTGACATGGAGGGATCAGACTCATTACCGTCAACTGAATTGGTTTCAACACAATTTCCCTCAAAGGTGGGAGTTATCTCTAATGGCTTGACAGGATTTGATGCACCAGAAACTTCTTCAGAAATTTCTTCCTCTTTCACTGCTTCTCCATTTTCCTTCCTTCCATTTCGACGCCTGCTTCGTCTTCTTGATTTGTTGTCACCTGTTTTTGTTATATAAAGTACCATCAATAATAAATACATTTCTTTTGGTAAACAAATGAGTGTGGAGAAATAGATGTACAGTCAAACCTGTAATGATAATCTGCTGTGATGTAGACAGATTTGATTGTATTTGAACTGTTCAAACAAATTGTTGTGAAAGAATGGGTGGAAAGAAATCAAATGAGAGGAAACGACAAAGACTGCACAAAGATGGCAGACACTTACTGTGAGAGACTATACACAAAGGATGACAGTGATGGTAGTTATGAATATCACAGTGTGCCACCTTTGCCTCACAAATGAAGTATAGTATTTTTGCATACCCTCAGCGCTATGTTGCCTTGGGAATATTTTCTCACCCAAGTTCATGGCATGGACCACTGTTCTTAAAACACCTGAGAGTCGTTCTTGTCATTCCAAAAAACAAAAAGAAATTAGCCTCATAGGGTGAAAAAGTTTGAAAAAAAAAATTTTTCCTTCCCAAAAAACAAAAGGCAATTAAACAATGTTCAAAACATCATAATCATTGACTTTTATGGAGCAAAATTTGTCAATTTTCATAAAAGGAAAGTGTCATTTGTAATGCCAAATCTCATAATCAGTAAGCAAATTTTTGTATAATAATATGTGTTGAAAACTATTTACCACCACACAGTACATCTCAACAAACATGAGTTCTTTGATATCCAATAAATGTGATAAATCATCTCAAAACAGTATTTGGTTGGGACATACCTATCATTTAAAATTAAGATTAATTTTTAAAATTTACGTAAAAATAAAGACCTTCTCAGGAGAGAGCGAATCTTATTTTCTAGTTAATTTTTATTATTTCCTAAATTAAATAAAAACAAACTTTTCTTGTCTAATTCTGATCATTTTGACGTTAAAGTCAAATTTCTCAATCAAGATCTTCCGGCATAATACCAGATTGATGCAATGTCTTCACATGTCAATGAATCTCCTGAAAAATTTTTCAACAGAGGCTTGATGTCTGATCAAAATTAGGAATTAGAAAGTTTAACTTCTTATCTCACCATTTTCTGCTGGTGTTTCCAAATTTTCTTCAAATGCCACATCTGTGATTTTAATCCTGAAAAACAAATGTACGATTTAATTTATAAAAACAATTTTTATTTTGTCATAACTGCTCAACACTGAAGTTAGAAAGCATTATTTCGAGTTCTGAAACAATTCAAATAAGACTGTTAAAATACCTAACTGAGAAAAACATTCTTTTGACAAATTATAATAAAACAAAATAGAAAACAAACAAAATTTAATTCATACCTCCTGTGTGCCATGACAATCATCCGTAATCTGTCTCCAAGATCATGCATCTCAGTGATGTGAACAAACGTTCCAACGTTATACACTTCATCCAGTTTGTCTACAACTTCTGATTCACTGATTACAAAAAATGGGTGTTATCATTTTCTCACATCTGTACTCATTCAAATAAGCAAATACATATTTAACAGATTCCATTGAAAATATTCCTAGTTAACTTTATATATACAGTGGAACCTCCCGATTACGACACCTCCGAATAGTGACAACCTCCCGATAACAACATTGACCCCTGATCCCGATTTTTTTTCTATTTAAGATCAGTAAAAAAAAAACCTCCAAGTAACGAGGCACTTTTTGATAAAACCTCAGAATAACGCCATCATTTTGGTGATTTTCGGCAGTTTTAGTAGATATCTGATATTAAAAATACCGAGTATGAGTACTCAAAGTTTATAAAAACGATTCCTGCTTGAACCAATGAGAATGCAGCTTTTGAAACCAATTGGCGTTTGCCAATGAATGAATATGCACCCGAAGATATATTCAATACGGATGAGACGGGGCTATTTTACAGATGCCTCCCAAACAAGACTCATACCTTCCGAGGTGAAGCATGTAACGGTGGGAAGCAGTCGAAAGACCGCATGACAATCTTCATCGCAGCCAATGCAACTGGAACAGAGAAGCTACCTCTGTTTGTCATTGGGAAGTCGGCGAATCCGCGCTGTTTCAAGAACGTGAAATCGCTGCCTGTGGAGTATACTGCCAACAAGAAAGCCTGGATGACAGCATCAATCTTCGAACAGTGGGTTTGAAAGCTTGATAGAAAGTATCTGCTGCAAGGACGGTCCATTGTTTTGGTGATAGACAACTGCCCTGCACACCCCAAGATAAAAGACCTGAAGGCCATCCGGCTAGAGTTCTTTCCCCCCAACACCAGCCCGGATAAACTGCAGAGGGAAAATGATACTGTTGTGGCGTGGTTAATAAAAACTGGTCCCGCGGGCCTTACCACGCCCACTTTGTCCGCCATCTTGGAAACATCTAAATAACGACACCTCCAGATAACGACATAAAAAACTCGGTCCCGTGGCATGTCATTATCGGGAGGTTCCACTGTATATATATGTATGTGTGTGTGTGTGAATTAAAGAACATGATTTTAACATTTTATCAAAACCCAGAAGGTGAACATCAATAACCATCTCATGATTATAGATTTAAAAAAAACAAATAAAATATAATCTATAGTTAAAATGAAAATTTTAAGAAAATTAAAAGTAAAAGTTACAATCTTAAAAAAATTAAATGTTACAATTACAGATCTATTAACTTATCCAGATACCAAAGAAATATGAAGAATGTTGTTTTGAAATATTATGGATATTCTAATTTAAAATATTTTGTCTCCAGTCTAGACTTGAAGCCCTCAAAGTATGAGCACTTCTGGTATAGACGAGAAAGAATTCCAGATTGATGGTATTGCAATATTAAAAAAAAAAAAATGCACATTCTAAGAATTTTATTTTAGTCATTTTTTTTCTCTAAAATAGTGTGTTGCGAGGAGCACAAGGTGGCCTGTATTCCAAGATGAATGACTTTAGGTATTGTGGTGCTCAGCCATGGATAAATTTGAAAATTCTATAGGCCATCTTGAACTCAACCCTCCTTCTCTCGACAGGTAGCCAATGTAGATGTACAAAGTTAACGATTGTGCTGACTTTTTTTATTAAAATTTATTCATACTTATTATAAACAAAATGAATGAAAATATCATACCTCTCTTCTCTCTTTAAAAATACTCCAGCATATGGAAGGTTCAAACTCACTTTCCGCCTTATGACCTCCATTAATTCTGGATTTGTCACCTGAATGTTAATACATATCATCAAAATTAATGATTTGCTTTACATATTTCTTCACATAAATGGACAGACATAGCTAAACTAACTCATCATTGCAAAGTATTTGCAAAGTAAACTGCTTTCTATTAGTCGTGTAGCAGTGTAATAGACTGTTCTTGCAGCAGAATGTTTTATTGATTAATATACCCACTTTGTCTATTAGATAGTATGCGCTTGGCTAAGAAGCTCACAACATTGCCATCCGGAAGTATAACGGACCAACACACAAAACTGTGTGTAACCATGAACGTTTATAGTTAGGTTAATACAGTTCAGTGAGCATTACTCATAAACGCGGATGGCAAAAATCAATAACAAAGACCTGAGTGACGTCATCTTCGACCTATCTATATCTTGCTCTTTTTAAATAACAGAGGAAAATAATTAAAATTTGATTCTTGATAGTCCTTCAGAGCCATAAGGCCCATAGAGCTGGAGTTTATTCCAGTTTCTGTAAGGTGAAATGGGGCTGAATGTATACTGTTCCATCAACAGTAAAATAGACTTAGGAAATACTTACAGTAGATAGGCGCTCTAAACTCTAAATATTTTTAAAAAAACATAATTGGAAAAGAATAGTATCATTATAATTACGTAGTGTTTTTATGCACCACCATTGACGATGTATCTTAACGGATCGTTTTTATGCATCTCAGTTACGCATACGCATTCCACCCAATTTCATCAGTTCAGCCGTTTCTGTATTTGGACATTGCTAAAGTTATATTGTGACATATATAGGTGGTACGTCATTGTTAATAAGTAATAAAAAATAATAATCAAAAAAATTGAAATTTAAAACCATTAAAAAAATTTTTTTTTACTTTATTGAGAAAAACATTATTTTTGTTGTTATAATCACTGTACATATTTTTCTTTTTTTTTTTGTTGTTTTTCAAAAAGTTTTTATCATACTTAAAAAAAAACAAAAAAACTTTGATTTTAATTTTCTAAAATTATTTATTTATTTGAGATCAGTATTGGTGTGTCATGTTTCTTTTTACCTTTGATTTTTTTATTATTGTTATTATTCTTTAATTTATTATGATTGTATAAACGTACATCGGTAATCACTAAGCAGCATGCTAAACTACAATCTAAAACTATTTAAACCTCACAGGTCTATTCACAGAAAATAAGATAAGAAGCCTCTTTTTTTCTGTGGGTCTATCTCTACACCGCAGGTTTACACCCCCAATGGTGGCACATAAAAATGGTGTTTTAATTATTTTTACTAATGTTGAGATGTAGCTTTGTTCGTGCGCTTCGCTTTGTTATGCTATGTCTGCTCTATCTGTTTTCGTAACTGTTTGCTTTTCTGCTTGTGTTGCAGATCATCATGCTTCTCGTCGTACCTCTTTGAATGTTGAATAAAGCCTAGACTTAGGTTTAAACTAAAGACAGACCCTTCTACACTCACTTCAACTAATATGTATTGTCATAATTTAATTCGTACTTCCTTACAAATAGGTAATCTATTTCCTGTCCCATCATTGTTTATGCTTATTCACCTTAACTATGCTTATTCACCCTAACTATGCCATTCACACATTTCTCATTAGCCCTTAGTGTCTTGTAGTGTTTTGTTGATAAAGGGAAACCCGAAACGTCCACATTTCATTATCTGTCTTCGTCTAATAAATGGAGGCTTACAACTTCAAGCAGCAACATTTTAATTTTAAAAATCAACCAGCACCACCAACGGAGGTGCATAAAAACGGTGCGTTTTTGTACACCTCCAATGGAGGTGCATAAGAACGCCACCTTATAATATTACTCTTATTATATATTATTATTGTTGTTGTTTTTGTTATTATTATTATATTATTATTATTATTATCATTATCATGATCATCATTACCTCCAACATTTTGACAAATCTTGGAAAGACAGGATTCCTGTTGATGGCAATAAGAGGGAGCTTTGGTAAAAATTCAGGAATGGACATTGTAGTCAATGCGGCGATGGGAGAATGAAAATTTGGCATCGATACAACAGTTTCCCCCTCTTCGGCATTAACGGGGGCTGATGATGGATCTTGTTCAGGATCGTCGGGCGCCTCGTCATCTTTCTGCAATAGTATCCTTGATGTTGAAATCCATCTTGCATGAGAAAATGAAAATGGTGAAGAAAAAATCGCAGGTGTTTTGTATATTAATGAGCCAGGCTGTGGTAGACATGACGCCGATTTCTTATAACGAGGAGATAAATGGTTCCGAGTTAATTCTTTTTTAGAACGATCTATATTTACTTGACGGGATTCTGAAATCAGTGCCGGACAAGTGCAAATGTGACGACTGCTGGAACTCCTTGAACTTATCTGACGCAACCTGTTGCGGCTAATGAGTTGAGATATATAAGAACATGAGAAAGGCTGTTTTCTGATGTTGATCATGCTAATTTCCCGAGAATACCCGATGTGACAAGAGTTTATCTTCGTCGACCTATGGAATACTGAGATTGGCACTTGTTTTTGCTTCCAAATGTTGACACTTACTCTCCTCAAGAGCGCTGCCATTTTGTTTCTTAGAAATCCGTTAAAAAACGTAACTGGAAAAATAAGAACAAACCGGGTTGGAATATAAGTATATATTATCATCTTATCGTTTTTTAAATTAAACAAGAAAGATAAGTTTTAATTATTTATGTTTAAAAATTATTCATTTCTTTTCAACTTTTGTCATTAAAGTGAGATGTTATATTCTGAACTTTTTTATTCCATGAAAGTTTTTAAATATTTCTTGTAATCACGTGATCGACTGAAGACAAAATGGATGACTCAATGTTGTTCAGAAACAACAAGATATGAAGTGAGTAGAAAAGTGCCAGAAGACAATAGAGAATAAAAAATTTTTTCGCGGCGGTGGTGGGGTTTGAACCTGCGACCTTATTGGTACGACAACTCCGCCTGGCAGGTGAGAGCGTGGCTCTACCGTGTGAGCTATCCACGAACACAAAAATATTCGTTTCAAACCCAAGTCATTTCTAGATCCCTCTCTCACCCACTTCTGGGACCGCCGATTCGTTCGCCCACCACCATCGCGAAGTATTTTGACCAGCAGTTAAGCTTAATAGCCAATATTCTCAACACAAACATATAACATAGAAACGATTGAGACATTGAGTATGCTCCGGTGTATGGGGTGAATTTTTAATTCAGAAAAGTGAGTGGAGCAGGCACTTATGTTGGTAACAACAAGATATGAAGTGAGTAGAAAAGTGCCAGAAGACAATAGAGAATAAAAAAATTTTTTTGTCGTACCAATAAGGTCGCAGGTTCAAACCCCACCACCGCCGCGAAAAATTTTTTTATTCTCTATTGTCTTCTGGCACTTTTCTACTCACTTCATATCTTGTTGTTACCAACATAAGTGCCTGCTCCACTCACTTTTCTGAATTAAAAATTCACCCCATACACCGGAGCATACTCAATGTCTCAATCGTTTCTATGTTATATGTTTGTGTTGAGAATATTGGCTATTAAGCTTAACTGCTGGTCAAAATACTTCGCGATGGTGGTGGGCGAACGAATCGGCGGTCCCAGAAGTGGGTGAGAGAGGGATCTAGAAATGACTTGGGTTTGAAACGAATATTTTTGTGTTCGTGGATAGCTCACACGGTAGAGCCACGCTCTCACCTGCCAGGCGGAGTTGTCGTACCAATAAGGTCGCAGGTTCAAACCCCACCACCGCCGCGAAAAATTTTTTTATTCTCTATTGTCTTCTGGCACTTTTCTACTCACTTCATATCTTGTTGTTACCAACATAAGTGCCTGCTCCACTCACTTTTCTGAATTAAAAATTCACCCCATACACCGGAGCATACTCAATGTCTCAATCGTTTCTATGTTATATGTTTGTGTTGAGAATATTGGCTATTAAGCTTAACTGCTGGTCAAAATACTTCGCGATGGTGGTGGGCGAACGAATCGGCGGTCCCAGAAGTGGGTGAGAGAGGGATCTAGAAATGACTTGGGTTTGAAACGAATATTTTTGTGTTCGTGGATAGCTCACACGGTAGAGCCACGCTCTCACCTGCCAGGCGGAGTTGTCGTACCAATAAGGTCGCAGGTTCAAACCCCACCACCGCCGCGAAAAAATTTTTTATTCTCTATTGTCTTCTGGCACTTTTCTACTCACTTCATATCTTGTTGTTACCAACATAAGTGCCTGCTCCACTCACTTTTCTGAATTAATGTTGTTCAGAGAAATTGAAGTTGGTTGGAATAAAATACGATGTTTCCTTTACAATGACTTCTTATGACAAAAGAAATGAAGAAACGGTCAGAACCCAATGGAATCAGTTCAAGCTCTGACAGTGCTAAAAAAGTGTACAGGTGAGCATATGAAATAGAATTGTTATAATAAAGTGTCACTGCTGGTTCATAACTTAAACAAGTCCTAAGTAAAAGTAAGTTAAAGTTTCAGTTTCAGTGGTTAAAGTTAAAGTTAAAGAGTCGGTAAGTCAACAGTCAACAGGATCAGCAGAGATGTAGAGAATAGCTGAAAGTAAACAACTTTAAATGAAAGAAGTATTCTGAGGAAGAGGAGATAGTGTTGGTACAAGAAATCGGTATTCTGGGGGTAAATTAAGTCAGGTGGCCCATGGCATGGCTTGGACTTGACTTGTGACTTTGACTAAAAATAAAACTCAACTTTGTATGTCTTAGTGGATTGTTAGGTACTTAACTTCGAAGATAAAGGAAAATGTCTATTTGTCACTCCGGCAGTGAGCTAATAAATGGGTTAGGGACTGTGGTCCGTTTATTATGGCTTTTGAGTGACAGGTCTCTGAATCTGAAAAAAAAAAAAGCATAGATATTTGTTTATAGTTTATGAATGGATCATGGGTGTATTTTAAATTAAATGATTTGTCTCATTTTCTTCATGAGGAGTTACCCTATCTATTGTGTTGGTGCCAATTTAGTATCCCTTATGATCGTGGATAAAATAGGGTATATTTCAACTTAGGACAAAATCAGAAATTTGTAAATCAAAATTATTGTTGCAACAAGTACCTAATTAAATATCTTTACTTAACATGTAAATAAATTTGAATTTGAAGTAAAATTTTATCCCTCATGCCCTAAATTCATCCCAGAAAAAAACATTTGTAATGTTTTTATGCACCTCCGTTGACGGTTTATCTTAACGGATCATTTTTATACATCTCCGTCACGCATGCGCATTCCACCCAATTTCATCAGCGATATTATGTTTCTGTATTTGGCACATGGCGAAAGTTATATTGACATCTGTAGGATGTTTTTGTGAATAAATTTATGTAAAAATAATAATAATCTAAAAAATCGAAATATAAAACCAGAAAATAGAAGTTTTGTACTGAAGGTAAAATAATGATTTAGAAAGACCTTATTAAATGTGATGAACGGTCAGGTGGCTCCGTAGCGCAGTTGACAAGCTGTCAGACTTTAACCTTGAAAGTACTGGGTTCGATTCCCATTGCAGACATTTTTTTAAAAAAGTTTACTTTATTGAGATAGATATCATTTTTGTTTGGTTTTTTTTTTTTTGGGGGGGGGGGGGGGGGGGGTTTTAAAAAAACTTCGATTTTAATTTTCTAAAATTATTTATTTATTTGAGATCAGTATTTGTGTGCCAAGTTTCTTTTTACCTTTGATTTTTAAAATTATTGTTATTATTCTTTAATGTATTATCATTGTATAAACATACATCGGTAATCACTAAACAGCGTGCTAAACTACAATCAAAAACTATTTAAGCCTCATGGACGTATGCAGCAACATTTTCATTTTCATTAATTAACCATCACCGTCAACGGAGGTGCATAGAAACGATGCGTTTTTTTCATGACGTAACTATAGTACTCTAGTCGGCCATGGTTTTTTTTACACCGCCAATGGAGGTGTTTTAAAAAAAACTTCGATTTTAATTTTCTAAAATTATTTATTTATTTGAGATCAGTATTTGTGTGCCAAGTTTCTTTTTACCTTTGATTTTTAAAATTATTGTTATTATTCTTTAATGTATTATCATTGTATAAACATACATCGGTAATCACTAAACAGCGTGCTAAACTACAATCAAAAACTATTTAAGCCTCATGGACGTATGCAGCAACATTTTCATTTTCATTAATTAACCATCACCGTCAACGGAGGTGCATAGAAACGATGCGTTTTTTTCATGACGTAACTATAGTACTCTAGTCGGCCATGGTTTTTTTTACACCGCCAATGGAGGTGCATAAAAACGCCACCAATAACATTTCTCTTAAGTATCCATTTTAATCCAGTTTTGAAATCCAAATGGTGGTCTGGTCACTAACAGAAATACAACAGTTTCAAGGTCATAAAATCAGTCAATTGACAAATGCAAATGTACCAAAGTACATTTTTCAGCCTTTAAATTTAAAGAGTCATAACTTATCATTGTTTTTTTTTTATATATCTGAACAGAGCTGCTCTTGAAGCCATAAAATGTCTTGACAAAATTAACCAAGAGAAGAAGGCATACAGAGAAGTCTTCCGTCAGGATGCTGTTGGACTGAGGATCAAGTGAGTTTGGGAGGATGTAGGATGTTATAATAAGGCCTGACAGATCTGTTATGAGCGTGTATTAAGATCTTTTTCTCTTCTGGCCCATCTTTCCATTCTGCAGTGTTGGTGTAGCAATACCAGTATGATTTAGTGGAACGTTTTAAAAAAAATTAACCATCTACCTGTCTAAATGTAAACAAGAAGTAATTGTTAGATATGTCTGCTCATATTTCAGACACAGTTATAAATTGTTATAGTTTTCATTGTCTAAAGGAAGACTTTACTTAATTAATAGACTTGCCTATTCAAGATCTTTTAGTACCAACCAAATCTGTTTCCCATTTACTTTCAAACATTTGGAATTTTTTATTGTTTTTCATAAACTGTAATTGCCGCAATATAGATTGATGGCACTTATTCTGTATAGCTGCAATTGCAATTGGATAAGTAACCCTTAAATTGTAAGACTGTATTTATTAAAATCATGACATGCTCCTTATTTATATAGTAATTGTCATAGCTGTAGAAATCTGGTTATAGTCATCAAGAGAACAGTTCCATCGATGTGTCTCGGGCTTAGTGAAAGGATAAAGGACTCTTTTAAGTCGACAATTATTTTGTGTAGCCTTAGAATAAGTTATTGGTCAGTTGGAGGTTGATTTATATGAACTTTCCATCTGATTTTGTCATATTAATATGAAGCCATAAAAGTGTTTGTTGGAACATTTCTAATTATTGATCAGACATTTTTCTTTCATTTAAAGATCTATAACATAAGAATTGAAAATTCACATAGTATTTCAATCTGAGATACACTGAATGCTATTATTGTAATTTTGACTGCGATTTGTGAATTTCAAATGTGTGTTCTGATAAATTTTTAATTCATTTTTTTTTTCATTTGCAAGATGGTTGACTTAATTAGGCATTGAACTGTTTTCAAGGTTATCCGTTTTTCAACGTCAAAATTTCCATGAGCAAGAGATTCCAACTCTATTGCTAATGTGACTTCACTCCTGCTCATGATTCAGTCTTTCATTGAAATAGACCAGACCTGTTTACCATTGCAAAAAAATTGTAGAATTTACGAACTTTGGCTCCAATTCTCAAAGTCACTAAAACTTATCGAAAATGAAAGTTGATGCCAGGCTACATAATTTTAAGGGTTTTGAAGTGTTATTAAATCCATCTCGAAGTAAATTGTTGATTTTAAAAATTAAATATAGCGATTATAATTTTTATATCCTAAGATTTAAGAATTGTTTTCATTTTCAAGTAGGCAGGTCTGGTAGATCCTATTAATAAAACATTTCTGTGCGATCAATCAGAGGAATTTCATTTCATTTTGATAATTTTAATCTCTCCATTGAACATAGATTGAAGGACTATTGCGAGAGATTGATGTTCTACAACCCTCTTGAATATGGCCGAAAAGCAGAGGAAGTGTTATGGAGAAAAGTTTTTTACGAAGTGATTCAAGTCGTCAAAAGGAGTCGAGATGTGAGTCTTGTGTTTCTTTGTGACCCTCTGTTTCCATTTCGTTTTATGTCAGGGTAAGACAGAGATCTAAAAAATTTTTAATGATCAAGATAACCAACTATCATCTTTGCTGTTAATAAATATCCCGTCATCTTCTAAGTCATTTAATCCTACTGATGACATATATTGTTTATTTATAGTTAGTTGTAATGTCTACCTTTTTATTTTCACTGAAAACTAAAAATTGCACTCGTAAAAAACTAATACTTAAAGTAAGCAGCAGATTTTGTAATATTTTTTGGATTTTTTTTTAAATCTCCGGAAACATTAATTTTTGCTTATTAACAAGTGAAACGGGCATATTCCCATGGGGAATTCACAATTAATTTGTTGTTGTTGTTGTTGCTGTCTTTAGGATTTTTTACTATGAATTTATGATTTGTAAAATACTCCTTCGTGTCATGTCGTATTTCAGCGTGTGCGACACCATGGATCAGTTGATACTGCATATCGAACACATCTGTCAGCAGCTGTGGGTTACTACCAGCATTTGTTGTTTAGATTGCAGCGAGAGTTTTCCCTGAAACTTGCCGGTGTGATAGATTACTATCAACTTCCAGACCCAAGGACAGGTAATAATCTCATCACTTTATAATATTTCTTTAATTTGCATCCCATTATCTGTAATGCTCTATTAGAAATCCTTTATGTGGCTATGTGGTCTTGTGGTCTGACACTCGCTTTCGGATCGGAAGGTCCTGGGTTTGAGCCTTGCATTGTTGAGTCCTTGGAAAAGGCTGTTTACTCATTTTACACCTAAGTACGGTGAGAGAATGTGAATAAAGAGCTTTTCCAAGGGCTCAACTATGCGCCAAGCATTCTCTCACTGTACTCAGGTGTAAAATGAGTACCTGGTCGTTAACAGCATTGTTGTAATAATGCCAAACAGGTGTCATGGTATCCTTCTTGTAAAGCGCTTTGAGCATGTTTAGTGGATATTGTGCTATATTAAAAGCTCAAGTTATTTTGTTGGTTTTTTTTAGTCTAAAAAAAATAAAACAATTTGAGTCTGTATCAGTTGTGATTATCTGATTAAAAATGACAAGCATCTTTGTAGGCTTTCGTTGCCATCAAATGAAATGCACGGAGCTGGAGTCATCCCCCTTTTCTGTGTTGTGAGTTACTTACACCTACACTCTTTCCTTCTAATGTCCAGGATTGCTTGGTACTCCCTAAATAAGACACTAGTCTATTGAAGAGTACACCAAATTGCTTCAGGTATACCAGAAACATTTTTTATATGATGAAGGTTTGTAACAATTTTATTTGAATATGAGTTACTTGCTTTTCATGCAAGTTGAATACTCTTCTTATTGAGAAAGTGGGTTCTCAGATCATCTTTTCTTCATGTGTATTTTTTGTATTGTTCGCCTTTCTTCCCACCAGGTCGTCGTGGAGACAGTGCCGCTAGTGCCAAAGCCGTTAGTCCCAGTATCCAGGAATGGGCCCAGCGTGCGTGCCATAGATGTCTTATCTGCCTAGGAGATATTTGTATGTTGTCCTCATTTTAATGTGATTTGTTTTGTTTTTTGGCACTTTTATATCCCTCTAAGGGGAGAAATGCACATCAAGATGACAAAAATCTTGTTCTTTATACATATATTTAAAAAAGATTTATATCCCTATGCTACATCCCTTACCAATACCCAAAATTAAAAAAAAATTTTTTAGATGTGTATTCAATGTGGTTGCTAATGCTATGATTATGGTAGCCATATTTGCTCTTTGTTTATATTTTAGAATTTACTTTTTCTCTGTAATGATGGGGGCATACGACATATAGATAAGTGGTTAACAGTTGTTCAACAAAGTTACAGAGAAATATCCTGAAAAATAAATATCATTGAAGTTTAAAAGATGTCACTTTAGCGGACTATATCAAAAGTTGAGTATTTTTGTCACTAGAAAATAGATAGGTCAGAGAAAAGGTAAATAATCTTGTATAATTTTATATTGTTTCTTTAATGTAGTTTATTTGTCTCATGACAAGTCAAGGGCTAATATGTTGGTTTGTCTTGTCTAATTTCCGCTTTCACTGGCTCTTATAGACACCAGTCTTTACTCGTATGGTGATATGAGGAAAATCGTGCACATCTTGCCAAAAGAGTTTTTGATCTTGGTTGACTCGAAAGTCAATTTTGGTCATTTCATGAAAATTAAATTTTTTACATCAATGCATTCATTTCTGTCTTAGTTTTAATTTCTTTCTTTCTTTTTTTTCTTTCGTTTTTTGTTTTTCAAAGAAATGTTCTCCAACAAAAAATATTTATCTTAATTTTCAACACACCCCCACTGCCAAATGATTAAAAAGTGTTTCAATTCCCCTGGTTACCTACCCTTTCTGATTAAAAACAGTGATATCTCAAAAAGTAAATAAGTCACAAATTGTAAGTTTTATTTTTATGAAGAATTGCAGAATGGAAGTAAATGATAATCTCAATTTTATTTGTTTAGTAATCCTAAATATTGTCTCAAATTTTTTTGAAATATGGCAGCAATTATGTGCTTGTTTTTTTGTTTCGTTTTCCTTTTAGCACGCTATATCTGTGATGTGGACAGAGTTGCAATGCCAGCCGTCTCAGACCGTTACTACCACCAGGCCTTTATGCTTTTCCCAGGATTAGGTAAGGGAGAGTGAGATGAGTTTTAAAAATGCTTCATTTATTCCTCAAACATGCAATATGGAATAAAGTTTGAATTTCATACAGTACATGTGTTAGACTAGTGTTCTATCCAAAGGGTAGTAAGCAATTGCTGTTTTCCATTTCACATTCTAGAAACCAGGATAAACTCTGGCTCCATGGGCCTTCTGGCTCTTCATACAGTTCAAGCAACCTTTTAGAGGCCCCAATGTCCTATCACCCTTACAATATTTGACACTGCTTATAGTCAGATAGCAATTTTCATTTGAATTGAGTTGGACTATGTTTAAAGTGTTGTACCCAACTCTGGGGTCAGTTTTGCAGTCATTGTCACCCATACAGTTACTGACCATCCTTAACATTGCTTAACTTTTGTTAGTTACCTTCCTACTCAACCAATGGTATCACACAATTAATATAGTACTTCTCTATCCTATTTTGTTGGGTTCTAAAGCATTGAATTGAAATGCCTCTCTACAGGTATGCCTCACAACCAGCTTGGAACGCTGTCAGGATCCAGATACTGTGGATGTGAAGCAGCCTATCATTATTTGAGATGGTAAGTAAGCTCAATCAGAATATTTCTGTTCCTTTAACATCTCTTATTGTCGGAATTTGTCGTTTTCTGTTTTGTATCTTTCTTTTTTTTCTTTTTTTTTCTCCCTCTCTTTCCAAACGATTTCTACTTCTTACACTGCAATATAATACAATACTATACAACAGAACAATATTTTTGAAGACTTCCACCTACTATAGCTACTCTCAACTCAACGGCATTTGGCTTATGAAGAGCATAATTCCAAAGGCCTCTGGTTCAGAATCGATGAAAACTAAATTTGGCCAAATCGTTGACCTCTTTGTTCTCTTGTAATTAAAAAAAAACACTAATGCGTCTGTTAATTGATAATTATTCTTTGCTTTAAAAATCTTAATTTTCTAAATAATTTATTTTTTTATGAGATTCTGATAGCAGGGCTTTACTGGTTCTACCCTGTGTCAGTGGAATGTGAAGCACTTTGAGCGTTTTTAGTGGATATTGCACTATATTATATAAATGCTATTTTGTGTGTGTAATATCTTAAATTTACCCGTCATCTCCGGTTTTTTTCAACTTATTTTCATGACTATGCTCAGTTCATTGCAGAATGTTTTACTTTTTTTTTCATCTTAATTTAATTACTAAAGTCGTAATGTTTTCTTTCTTCTCATCATAGTCTTGCATGTGAAAAGCCTTTTGATGGAGCATCTGGAAACTTGACTCGGTTGTTTGAGAAAAATACTAAGAAATTTCATGAAATTAACAAATCACAGACAAGAGATTTACCTCCAGATCAGCAAAGGTAAGGATTTCACAGTCTTAATTTTTAATGGTAAAAATTTGACAAGTTGTGTATGTTACAATGTCATCAAAAAAGGGATAGAATGTGGCAAGAAGAAAAAATTGTCGCAAAAAGTTTTCATTCCATAACATTGCTGAATTTCCAGATTTTTATCATACATTTTTTTCATAGTAGTAATAATGTTACATTAGCCCTAAATTTCCTGCTGTTTAGAATTAGTGTTATTGATGTGTGAATGAAATAGAGAAATGATAGACACCAATACTCAGAAAGAGTTTAGCATTTAAATTTTAAGAAAGAAAATTTAACAAATGTGTTCAATTTCTTGCACATTGAATGTGACAAATTAGGGAGAGGGCACTGGTTCAAGATAAAAAAAAAATGTGTTTATGAAACAGTGCCAGACAAAAGCAGAAAGGAAATTACAAGAAAAAGCTAACTCAAAGAGTGGAGGCAGGCTGATTTTTTTTTTTTTTTTTTTTTTTTTCATGTATGTTTCTTTCTGCTTTGTTTGGAACTTATATCACGTACACCTTTTCAGATTTTGATGTTCCTTGAATGCAAAATTTGTGATTTATAAAATATTATATACCAAAGCTGGCATTGTGTAAGTCATTTGGTGAGTTGAATCGTGCCAATATGTTTTGATCCTTTTAAGACAGATGTTCTGATAATTTCTCTCAAATTCATTATATCGTCAATAACCTTAGTTTTTTTCTCACTGTTTCCCCAGACACCAAGACATGAAAAGATTTTTCACACGCTTTCTTAAACTTCTTGAAATGTTTTATGGCTCTTCCAATAAGTGAGTAACGTTTTTGAAAGGGAAATTTGACCGTGTTTGGTTATTTAATATGGAATATAAGGTCCGAAAATAGAAAATGAATATATAATACAGTATAATAACCAGAAATCAGTCAATTCAGTTGTGGTGTGGGCAGCAGGCTATGATCTCGTAACTCAGGCACTGTTTTGTGTCCTGAGGAATGCACTTTACATATATCGTAGTTCTCAAGTTAAGTGCGAATAAATATCTAGCAATTGGCAGTATTGGATAATGTA
Organism: Berghia stephanieae; assembly: GCF_034508935.2. NCBI lineage: Eukaryota > Metazoa > Mollusca > Gastropoda > Nudibranchia > Aeolidiidae > Berghia > Berghia stephanieae. The sequence goes on from NC_088361.1 coordinate 31,315,088, forward strand.
AAGGTTTTAAGACAAAAAGTGTTTAAGCAGTGGAAATTTTTCATGTAAGGGAAAAAATAAGAATAAAAACTTGTGGCAAATCTACTTGTCGAACTGTGAATTTAATGGACAGCAGTGGCAATAAAATTTTAAGATCTTAAAAATACAATTAATTGACCATGTAAACCGATTGTCAGTGTCTGTGTTGCCCAATTGGCAAATTGGTTGCTCACAGCAGGCTTGAAGTGAGACATTGAATAAACTGGCAAGATTACCTGCTTTTACCCCGGTGAAAATATTTGTTAGTTCAATAATTCTTCAAGAAACTACAATCACTATCCTCCATGAAATCAAAATATTAATAAATCTCAGCTTGTGAAAATTATATTTCTGTTAGATTTCCAGCAGCAGGTTTACCCAGTATAAAATGATACCAGATTAAGATCACATTTTGATGCGGTGAAAGAAATAAATTACAATAAATAACAAAAGCTAAACATATATAATTAAAGACAAAAAAAAAAGACCTCAGAAAGTTTGATTATTGACTTAATTTTGTTCTCAATTAAATATTAGAAAACGTTTTTTGGATTGAGAGAATGTTTGCTATTCAGTAAGGTTTGTTTTGTGTTTTTTTCTGTTTTTATGTTTTTGTGTTTTTTTTTTGTTTTTTAAAAATCGGTATCTGAGATTTAATTTTCTTCACTTCTTTTTCAGTACTGATATGCAAGAACTCCAACATTTATGTCAGGAAACACTGCAAGATTTCAACCTATGCATGTTCTATGAACCACAGTCCGTCTGGGGTCAAGCCAAAGGTCGTGGGGTCAGTGACCCTGGTGACCCCTCATCCTTACAATACCTTGATAGTGGCATTGTGTTCAAAATCATTTGTTGTCTCATCTGTATCATCCACCTATTAGATAAGAGAGGTTAGTCTCAGTCTTTAAGTCCTCACTTCATCATAGAATTGATGTAGCACGATCTGTTTCCTATTATGTATTTGGCAAATTGGATTTTTAGTAACACTAAGGCTCCAAAACCACTGGATCAATAGTCACCAAATTTTGCATGGTGTTTACAATTGACATGACGGTGGTTTGCGTGTATTATGAGATTGATTAGACATCGTGATGATTTTATAGAAAAATCTAATTTGGGTCATCAAATCCCATCGAAAACAGACGCCATCATTTTTAGCACATGGGTTGTGTGTCAGCCTTCCTGTTAGCTATTGTGACAATGAAGTGGGAGTACTTGCATTGAATTGATACCAGTTAGTGATTCCTCTCATTATTTTGAATACGATTGATTTCTTTAAGTTTATATTTATATGAACCATTTTCCTTTCTTAACATCGGGAAAGAATCATACAATAAGTGAGTTAAATATATAAGATTTTAATTGCAGAAAATATCTCTCTGTGGCCAAATAAAAAGCTCAGTAGAGTTTTCTTACTGGGTCAAAAAAGGCTCTGTCTATTAAGATAATAGAAATTGAGTTCAAATTTGATTCAACATTTATTTTAAGTTAGCATCACGTTCATTGAACAGGCAACTTTGCTTGTTTGTTTAATAAATCTTATGCATGTAAAACAATTGTTTTTTTGGGGTTTTTTTATCTCAGCTTCTGTCTCAAATTTCTTATCAAAATATGTTGGTCCCTCAAACGATTTGTTTATACTTCATTTTTTTTCCACTGAAGTGGAATGCAAAAATATTAGCATTTTGTACGGCATTCAGACACATTATAAGTTTATAGATTTATTGAATACTCAGAATTAGCATTATTGTGCATTGATATAGAAAAAATAGAAAAGACATTTTTTATTTTTAAAAACGTTGATTTTAATTTCCCAACTAAGTGGGGTTTTCAGAAAATTGATATCTATGAGAACAAGATATTATTTTTTGTTTTGAGTGTAAGTGAATTATAAAAAGTAAACAAAAATTTTTTGTCTCTTAGAAATATCTCGAATAAAGACTTAGATAACCTTGGCATCAGCTACAGTGCAGCACTGCAAAACGATTAATTGTGGCTTCGTCTCTTGCTCAAGAAAAATATTTGTTGCCAATCAAGGGGCTAGAATCCAGGTACTCTGGGTGATAGTGAAATGCTTTATCCACTTGGACATCTCATCTCATCCCCAGAATTGATGGAAACAAATAAGGTTGGAATTTCAGGATGAGATTGAATCTTTTTTTTTCCAAATTTCCCAGGTTCCCTCTTGTCTTCGGCAGCCACAGCGTTCATGATTGCTTTGTTTTCCCATGTGCTAAACCACATTGTACTCCGACTTCAGGGGGCTCTAGAAGATATGGAAAATCCAAATAAAATTCTACTCGCTGGATCATCTCTTTCATGTGAGTTGACTGTAGCCTGTTGTAAGTTGACAGCTTTGAAAAAAGAACAAATTTCTAAACACACATTATATCAGGCTTTTAAGGTTTTTAAGCCAAAACATTTGTGTTTAGTGCGGTTATGTAATCTTGTGGTATGACACTCGCTTTCGGATCGGAAGATCCTGTTTTCGAGCCTCGCTTGGCGCATAGTAGAGTCTTTGGCTCTTTACTCACATTCTCTCATCATACTCGGGTGTAAAATGAATACCTGGCAGTGAACAGTGTTGTCTGTGTTGAAAATAATTGTAATATCGCCTAACAGGCGTCATGTCTCGTTCCACATGTTATGTGTTGCTGTTGGTCAGGAACTCTTTGTAAAGCTCTTTTGGCACATTTAGTGGATATTGCGCTATATAAAAGCTCACGTTTTTGGGGGCTTTATTTGTTTTGTTTTTTTGTATTTTGTTCTTTTTTTTAAGGTTTTTTAATTCATTTTTGTTCAGTAGTTTTTCAGCCCACAGTGTCTAGCAGCTTAGTATTCAATGATTTGACACTTTATCCTTCAATGGCAAAATTATCTGTACACCTCTTTTCACCAAGAGGGGCAGCAACAAGGATGTGACTCAAACTTTGATGATTCCAAACTTGCTTTGCTGTGACAGCTCTCTGGTGAAAATGTTAATATTTAATATAATCTTTGAGAACATACAGTTCCCGATAGCTCAATTTATAGATAACTCATATCTCTGTACTGAATGGGTAATCGCCTTATGCAATGTCGATTACACAACTTGTATTATTATACTGTAAGAAGTTCTAAGAGAGTAACCTTTGCTCTGAGAAATAGACATCTCAGCACTTTTCCTTTGTCAAGATACAAATAAATGATGTTATTCAGTGTTGCTGATTTTCCTTATATTTATATAATTCAGTATGTTTTCTATAATGTATTTTGACTGGAGTTTGGTGCTCAGATGGGGTTTGATTTATATGTTCCTGTAAAAGTTAAGTAAATTTTTGCCTCGTGAATTTTTAAACTCTGATTCTTAACAACAATAGAAGAAAACATTTAATTATGTTCCGTTCCAATGCTATCCATAGGCACTATCCCTCATTTGCTTAGACTTAGGCTTATTTGTTTGTTGATTGTTTTATTCTCTGGCTTTATAAATCAGGTGAAAATTTGAAATTGGAAGAGTCATCTGGCAGTGATGATGATTTGGCAGCACAAAACACGGAGAAGACCAACAAACCGTCCAAAGTAAGTATATTTTATAAGAGACCCTTTTTAGATTATATTGATATTAAATGTAATAAAATGGGGGAAAAAAGACATAAATGC